>NW_004955424.1:16847891-16898914 GCF_000276665.1 Chinchilla lanigera
AAATTAACCAAATTGATAACTAAATGAAATAAAGAATCTTCCTGAAACATGTCAGTGGAAGGGTAAAAGTATGATGTCAAAAGATGAAGAGTTTGAGTACTTAATATGCCATGTGCCTGAGCATTGTAAGCACTAATTTAATCCTTATAAGAACTTTATTTTAAAAAAGGTTTGTTCCTTTACAAGATAATTGATTTTATGTATTTGATAAAAGAGTAAAGAAAGACAAGTGGGATACTAGTGACAGACTCTACATAATAGGTAACATTGCAGGTCAGAAGAGCAGTGCTGGTCAGGGGTTGTGGAATAAGAGTGAGTACTATGGGTATTTGTTGTACTATTAAAGTTTTTATACATATATATATTTTGTTTGTGAGATATAATTTGCATATGTTAAATCAAGTGGGGAAAATATATAAATGTGAAAACAAAAGACAACCAAGGGCAATTGGTGGTGTGGCAGTATTGTTTTATTGACAAAGGACATTTTTTCCCTCACAAAGGATACCTGGCTCATCTGTGCAGGTCACTGACCTCTGGTTCCAAGACCACTCTAGCTTCTTATAAAGAAGCTCCTGACATAAATTGTCAGAGATGTGTCTCCCAGTGAGTAGTACTGTAGGAAAAGTAGAAATGATTTTCTACGTGAACTCTGATAGGAGACTAGTGAGCCAAGCGTTCTCCATAACCCATATCCCTGGTGGAGGGAGGGACAATCTCAGTATCTGTGGGGCTGAGCGCTCTTGCTTTTCAGTTGCAGGGCTTTAAGATTTGAAGATAACAGGGAGTCCAGCAGAGCACATGAAGCCTAAAGATTAACAAGAGGAAAAGGACTCTGGAGCCACATGCAGAAGCTAGAACTTGTTCCAGATTTCACAGCCACTGAGAACTCCTGAGTGGATGAGAGCACAGGGTTCCAGACTGGGAACTTTCACTGTTCCTGGTACTCGTTTATGAGCCTATGAGGGCTCAGGGCACTGGCAGAGATGGGTGCAAAATTGTCAGGTACAAACAACATATGAGGCAAAGGCAAACAGATCACTGTGTTACTCAGCTTTCTGTTACTGTAACAAAATACCTGAGGTAATCAACTTAAATGGAGAAAGAGTTTATTTGGATCATGATTTTAGAGGTCTCAGAAATCATGGAGTCCCATGACCACATTGCTTTGGGCCTGTGGCAGCCCAGTAAATCATGGTATGAGAGCATAGCGGAGGATGTGTGGTCATTTCATTGCCCATGGAAGCAAAAGGAGAAAGGAAGAGCATGGGGTCCCGATATCTCCTTTAACATCTTTACCTCTTTCTACCTATTTCTTTTTTTTATTTAAAAAAATTTATTTTAAAAATAAAAGAAGGAAAACATATTAACAGACAGACATCCATTTACAAAATAGCACAAGAACAATACAAGCAATACTGAATTACAGACAAAGTCATAGGAAATTAACCTGACTCTGTTTCTTGAAGGCTCTGCCACTTCCAAATGGCACTATAGGTTGGTGACTAAGCACTTAACACATGGGCCCTGGGCCAAACCATAAGATACACAGTTTTGAGAAAGGTTTTTGTTTAGAGTGTTTTTAAGCTCTTTTCACAATGCTATGTGCCTTTAGCTGCTTTGCTGGAATGAACCTATGTTCTAAGAAGACTCCGTAGAGTGACTTCTTCTGAGAGCTAGCAAGGGAATGCAGAAGTTTGGAAATAGTTTTACTTAACTCCTTTATTTTTCTTTTAAAAAAGTAATATGTAGATATTTGTTTCCTTTAAAAGTGTAAACAGCCCAGACATATACATACGTGTGTGTGTGTTCATGTGTGTGTATAGTCAAAACGATACAAAATGATCAAAGCTATTTGATTTGTATTTTTCAGACTTTTTCTGCATTTGTATATGGATATACAAGATTTACAAGTAGCTTTAGAAAATAAGTGAGATTGTACTATTTACTATTCTGAGACTTTTTTGAAGTGTGTTTGTAATTTCTAAAGCCTTTTCATTTTATTGGTACATTTTGGATATACAGAATGATAACATTCATCATAGGAAGTTTGTACCTGTCATGGTATGTCTTGCTTCTTCTTTTTTTCCCACTCCCCTCCCCTCCCTTCAACCCATCTTCCCTTCTTTATTTACAAAATCTTTGTTTACATTTTTTCTTCTATTCTTTTTTCTCTTACCTTCTTTCCTCTTCCCTCTCCCCTCTCTTATTCCCCTTCCCATTTGAACATTTTCTTCCTATTTCCCAATATCCATTATACATTTTGGTCCCTATTTACACCTTCAGTTCCTCACACTTGAGAAGCCATGTGATATCTGACTATGCATGTCTGATTTATTTCACTTAAGGATATGGCCTCAAATTGCATCCAGCTTGCTAAAAGTATCTCAGACTTACCCTTCTTTATGGCAGAGTAGTACTTTATTGTATAAAAAAAGCCCATATCTTCTTTATCCATTCATTGATTGATGGGCATTTGGGCTGTTTCCAAGATTTGGCTATTATAAACAGTGTTGCTATAAACACAGTTGTGCATATATTTCTGTGATATGATGCTTTTTATTTCTTTTGGGAAGATACCAAGAAGGGGCATAGATGGGTCAAATGGAACCTCTAGTTTTAGTTTCTTGAGGAATCTCCACATTGATTTCCACAGTGGTTACATCCATCTACACTCCCACCAACAGTGGAAAAGGGTTCATTTTTCCCAACAACCCCACCAGCAGTTGTTATTGGTTGATTTCTTGATGATAGCCATTCTTTCCGGAGTGAGATGGAATCTCAGCATTATTTTAATTTGCATCTCTTAAGTGATCATTGATGTTGAACATTTTCTCATATATTTATTTGCTATTTCCACTTCATCATCTGAGAAGTGTTTATTCATTCCAGATGCTTATTTTTGGACTGAGACTAAATTTTGAGATCTGATTTTTTGAGTTCTTTATATATTCTAGATATTAGTCCTTTGTCCGAGATATAGCTGGTGAGTTTTTTCCACACTGGAGGTTATTTCTTTACTCTCTTGATGGTTTCTTTTGCTGTACAAAAGCTTTCTAATAAGATGAGATCCCAGTTGTTGATTCTTTGTGGTGGTTCCTGTAAAATTGGGGTTTTGTTCATAAAGTCTTTGCCTACAGTGTCTTCAAGAGTTCCACCTATTCTGTCTTCCAACAGATTTAGTGTTTCTGTTAGAATATTTAGATCTTCGATCCATTTACATTTTAGTTTGGTGCATGGTGAAAGATAAGGGTCTAGTTTTAATCTTTGGCATGTGGAAAGCTAACTTTTCCAGTGTTGTATATTAAAGAGGCTATCTTTCTTCCAATAAGGTGTTTGGTTCCTTTGTTAAAGATAAGATGCCTAAATTTGTCTAGAATTGGTTCTGCATCTTCTAATTTGTTTTACTGATCCTCTGATATGTTTATTTATTTATTTTCTGCCAGTACCACACCATTTTTATCACAGTGGTTTTGTGGAGGATTTCAAGTCAAGGACTGTGATGCCCCCTGCTGTGTCTTTGTTGCCCAGAATTGCTTTTGCTTTTCTAGTTCTCTTCTGGTTCCAAATGAATTTTAGGATTGTTTTCTCTAATTCTGTGAGATATGTTACTGGAAGTTTAATCAGGATTGCATTATATCTGTATAACAAATTTTGAAGTATGGCCATTTTCACTGCATTGGTTCTTCCTACATAAGACAAGGGATATCTTCCCATTTTCTGATACCCCCTTTGATCTCCTTTTTCAGAGTACTATAGTTTTTAATGTAGAGGTCTTTATTTCCTTGGTTAGACTGATTCTGAGGTATTTCATTTTCTGAATGTTATTGTGAAAGATGTTGTTTCCCTAATTTCTCTCTCAGTGTATTTCTGGTTTGTGTGCAGGAATGTTATTGATTTTTGAATGTTAACTTTATATCTGGCTATGCTACTAAATTTGGTCATTAAATCTGTAAGTCTTTTGGTGGAGTTTTGGGATCTTCTGTGTAGAGTATCATGTCATCTATGAATAATGGTAATTTAACATCTGCCCTTCCAATCTTTATTACTTTTATTTCTCTCTTGTCTAATTGCTCTGTCCAGTGTTTCCAGAACTATACTGAGTAAGAGGGTGATACTGGATATCCTGGTCTTGTTCCTTATTTTAGAGAGAAAGCTTTCAGGTTTATCCATTTCGTATAATGTTGGCTGTGGGTTTATCACAGATGAGTTTTACTGGATTGAGATAAAGACCTTCTATTCCAATTTTTTCTGCAAGGTTTTTATCATGAATGACTGTTGGACTTTGTCAAAGAGTTTTTCTGAATCTATTGAGATGGTCATAAGGTTTTTATCCTTGGCTCTGTTAATATGGCATATTACATTTATTTGATTTGTGTACATTGAACCATGCTTACATTCCTGGGATGAATCCTATTTGGTCATGATTTCTAATCTTAATGATTTGCTGCATGTTTACCAGTATCTTATTGAGGATTTTTGCGTATATGTTCGTTAGAGATATTGACCTGTAGTTCCCTTTTTTGGCTGGACCCTTCTCAGGTTTTGGTGTTAGAGTAATGCTTACTTCCAAGAATGAATTTGGGAGTATCCCTTTCAATTTCATTAAAGAGTTTGAGAAGTAGTGACATTAGGTCTTTAAGTTTCTTGTGGAATTCATCAGTGAATTTGTAAGGTCCTGGGCTTTTTTTGTTGGTAAGTTTTTAATTACATCTTAAATTTCATTGACTAATATTGGTTACTTAGCATTTTTCATCCTCTTGATTCAGTTTTGGTAATTCATATGTATCTAGGAAACTGTCCATTTCTTTTGTGTTTTCTATCTTAGCAGAATACAGTTTCTTGGAGTAGGTATTGATGATATTCTGGATTTCTGCAGGATCTGTTGTGATTTCAGCCTTTCTATTCCTATTTGCATGGATTTGAGTCTTTCCTTTTTTTATAATGTTGGCCAAGAGTTTGTCAATTTTATTTAATCTTTGAAAGAACCAACTCTTTGATTCATTGATTCCTTGTATTGTTTTCTTAGTCTCTACTGCATTCATTTCTTCTCTGATCTTTATAAATTCCTCCCTTGTATGAGCTTTAGGCTTGACTTGCTCTTCTTTTTCTAGAAGACTGAGCTCAAAATTAAGCTGTTCATTTGAGCTTGCTCTGTTTTTCTGATATAGGAATTCACCACTATAAATTTCCCTCACAGGGCTGCTTTCACTGTGTCCCACAAATTCCAATATGTTGTATTGGCATTATCATTTAACTGTAGAAACTGTATAATTTCTTCTTTAATTTCATCTGTGACCCATTGACTGTTCAGGAAGTTGTTATTTAATTTCCATGTGTTTATGAAGTTCTCATGGTTTATTTTGCTATTGATTTCTAATTTCATTGTGCTATGGTCTAGTAATATGCATGGGATAATTTCCATTCCTTTATATTTACTTAAGCATGTTCTATGAGCTAGTATGTGTCTATTTTGGAGAACATTCCATATGCAATTGAGAAGAATGTGTATCCTGATGCTGTGGGTGGAAAAGTCTACAGAGTGAGCATTTGCTCAAAACAAAACATTTGTTCAAAAGTTTGATTCAGTTATAATATTTCATTGTTGATTTTTTGTCTGGTTGTTCTGTCTATTTGTGACAGTGGAGTGTTAATGTCATCCCATTACAATTGTGTTAGTGGTTATTTGATTTTTCATGTTTTTAATATTTGTTTTATATAGCTGAGTGCAGTGGTATTTGGTACATATATATTTATGATTGTTATCTGTTCCTCTTGGATTGTTCTCTTTACAAGGATGTAGTGACCGTCTTTATCTCTCTTAATCATCGCTTGAAATACACTTTGCAAATAGAGTAGCTGCCTCTGCTTTTTTCTGGGTTCCTGTCATATGGAGCATTGCTTTCTGTCCTTTGAATTTCAGTTTATGAATTTCTTTTTGTGTTAAATGTGTGTTTTGTATGTAGCATATTGTTGAATCTTGCTTCTTGATCCATTCTGCCAGTCTATTTCTTTTAATTGGTGAAGTGAGACCATTCACATTGATGGTATGTATTGACTTATCCTTGTTATGTTGTTTCCTGTTGTTGGTTACCCTTTTCCCCCCTCTGTTTAGCTGCTTGCCTTGCCAGGTGGATTCTTTCTGTTGGGGTTCATGGAGTTGTTATCTTTCTTAACTCTTTCTAGAATGTCGTTTAGAACATTTTTGGAGTGCTATTTTGGAGGTCATGAATTTTCTCCAGTGTTCTTTGTCATGGAAGTATCTTATTTCTCCATCAGTTTTGCAAGATAGGGGCTGGGGATTTAGCTTAGCGGCACAGTACCTGCCTGGCAAGCACAAGGTCATGAGTTCGATCCCTGGTACCGGAAGAAAAACAAACAAACAAAAAAACAATTTTGCAAGATAATTTTTGTGGGGTACATCAGTCTGGGTTGGAGGCTGGTTTCTTTTAGGGCTTGAAATACTCCACTCCAAGTTCTCCTTGACTGGAGGGTTTGTGTTGAGAAGTCTGCTGTGATTCTGATGGGCTTTCCTTTATAAGTAATTTGTTTCTTTTATCTAACAGCTTTTAATATTCTCTTCTTGGGTTGAATTTCTGGAACTTTGACTATTTAAAGCCTTGGTTAGATTTTTTTATCATGACTAATTGGAGTTCTATATGCCTCCCTTTCTGTATGTTAAATTCTTTTTCCATGCTTGGGAAATTTTCTGCCATTACTTCTGTGGATAGCCTTTTTATGTCTTTTGTACTATCTCTTGCTTTTTGATTGAGTCTGATAAATCTTACGTTATTCTTCTTTGATCATCTAGCAGCTGCTAGATCAATTTCTTGTGGTCCATTGCTATTTTAAAGAAACCTTTTCATGATTGCTAACCACAATCCTGTCTTTTATATCTGAGATTCTGTCCTCACATTAGCTCATTCTGCTACATATACATTCAATAGAATTTTTAATCTCCTGGATATCTGTCTAAATCTGTTTGATGGATTCCATTTCTTTCCTATGTTGTGCATTCATGGTTTAAATATTTTCATAAGCTCCTCTATTTTTTTATCTGTATCTGCTCTGGAGTCACTAGGCATATCTTTCATTACGGTCCCCATTTCTGTAGTTATCTGAGAAATTATTTCTGATTTGATTTTTTCTAGAGCCTTCTTCATCTGCTTGGTTATTTCCACTGTTACCACTTCAATGAGTCTAGATGGGTAGATTTTAGATTGTTTCACTTCATTGCCCCCTGAATTTGCCTTTGTTGAGCTGGAAGTCTATGGTTGCATTTCATTTAAGTGTCTTCTCATTTTTTATTTTTTTAAAGTTTAACTCCTAGGTTGATACTTGTAAATTGTTTATTGTGAGTGTCATTATTATTAGTATTAGGAACCTTATGAAATGACTATTTTGCAGAGTTATCTTCCAGGTGTAGCTGGATTTTGGGTTTTGAGTCTGTTGGAATATCCTACTTCTACTTGTTGGGGATGAGAAGTTGCTGCCTACTTGGGTCATGACCCAGTTAACTGACACTGACCTATAGAATTTTTATGACCCTTAGGCAATCTCAGTCTTGGTACACCAGGAGGAACAACTGATTAGAACAATTATGTCACCTTGACTAAAGTGGTATAAACAGCATTAATGATAGCGTCACACATAACCTAGAAAGTGATATACTGTGTTCACTATTAATTTGCTACCTTTAACCATATGAACTAGATTTGTGGTTATATAACACAATCTAAAACAAAGCAGAAAATTGTACATAAATAACGCCTCAATGTGGTGATTTTACCCTCTGGGGAAAAAATTTAAAAGATGTTAGGGGGAAAAATAGAGAAATAAAAGAAGAAGAGACTAGAAGCAAGGCTGGAGGATAAAGGAAGATCACACAAACTTTGGGAAACTGGTGAAAAAAACAGGAGGGATGGAGAGAATGAAGAGACATAAACAAGAGTAGAACAAAACAACTGGAAAAAAACTAGAAACTATGTTCACAATCCTATAAAAATAAGAACAAAATCAAGAAAAATCAAATCAAAATAAAAACAAAAACAGAAAAGAAAGAAAATAAGAAAACAACGTCCACTTCAAGGTGTGTCTGCTGTCACAGTAGACAATGTGAGCAGACAAAGTCCAGATCCTAGTTGATTAATCCTAGCAAGCTAGCTGTGGCTTTACGGTTGGGTAATGGATAATCCCAGCAAGTCTGCACTTTTTGTTCCACTGAAATTCAAGTTTGTTTCTGACTGTGATACTGGAATCAGATTTGTTCAGCCTACAACAGTCCATTGCCTCTTGCCAGCTCGAACTCAGATCCCTGACCCAGTCTGGAGGTGTTCTGAGTTCTGAGCTCAGTTTGCCCCTGTCCAAAATGACTCCCGGGCAACTGCCCTCTCCTGGGAGACATTTGAATCCCAATAACTCATCAGCCACTGCAGTATTCTGTATCCACTGCTTTGTTTCACTAGTGTGTTTCTCTGCAGAGATTTCTGAGGTTGCCAGCAATAACCATGGGTCTGCAGTTTTGAGCTGCCCCTTCCACACAGTGAGTCTGGGCTCAGGGAGAAAGTGCCACCTGCCACCTCCTTCTTTGCTGAAGTCTTTCTCTTTGCCTTCTCCATGGGCTTCAATTCTTGTTTCAAATCCTTCCTGGGTCTCAGGAACCCACTTCTTTCCTTCTTCTATTCCTCATGTTGCTATATTCTAGTGTCTGGACACTAAATCTTGGAGAGACTCTTTCTCTGCTGCTCAGCACTTTGCCATCTTCCTGGAAGTCCATCTGATTTTTTTTCTTAACATGTCTTAGAAATCTTCCTGTCTTGGTACATATGGCTCTACAGCAATTGTCATGGTGACTACACTGCAGACCAATTGATGTGATTGCTCTCCCAGTGATGGGCATTAGACTGCACTGAATGAACAAGAATCATTGAATATTCCAGGACATGTGGGTTTGCATGGGCCAAGTGCATAAGAACTCTGTAGGATCTCTTCTCAGAAGTAGGATAGCCACACCTCTGCACATTTGTCTAGACACCAGAAAGCTTGTATTGAATTACCTCAGTATAAGATATTTGTTCATTTTGCCACATCCTTCCATAAAAGTGTGTAAGCAATTTTTAAAAGATTTGCCAATATGAGAGATTAAAATAATATTGTTATATTGCTTTAACATTCATTTCCCTGCTTCCTAGTGAGGCTGCATATTCTTTTTGGTATTAATTTACCATTTTTGTTTGTTCTGTTTATAGTCTGATCATATCTGCTTTCCTTTAAAATTATTCTTCCTTTTAGGCACTGTTGATGAGTAGTTAGTAACTTTATTATGATGTAAATATTTCTTTTTGCTGTATTCTTTTTTCTTTTCATTAAAGTTTATTTAGTGTGTTGTTTGACTTAATGATATTTTAAATTTCTGAGTTGCCAAATCAGTACCTTAAATGATTTATACACTTTGTGTTTTGATAAGGACAGTATTTTACAAGATAATTATTATCTTAAAATTTCCAGAATAGGTTTTTAATCTTTAATCTAACCAGAATTTTTTTATACAGTATAAAGAATCTAATTTTATATAGTTTCTCCAAATCTCCATTTGCCCCAACAGCATAAACTATTTCATCCCTTCTTTGTCATGTACTAAATTTACATTTGTTTTCTTAAACTATTTTATTCTGTTTACTGTCATGCCGATATCACCTGGCAAAATTGTTATTTTTTGCTTTGATTACTTTTTGTACACTAGTGAATTTTAGGTTCGACTTTTCATGTTCTATAGAAAACCCTCTTGAGATTCTGTCTGGCATTTCAGGGAGTTTATGAGCTAATTATGGGAAACTTGATATTTTATAAAATTTAGACCTCATTCATTTGGAAAAAGCATTTTTAGTACTTCAGTAAAGTGGCTCAATCATAAGGTTTATGTATTTGTTATTTGGTTATTTCTAATTATTTTATAGCTTTTAATACTCTGGGTATTTAAAAACTCTGTAACAATCCATTAAGTTCCCTTTCTAATATAGAAAATTATTGTTTTTTTGCACTAAATGAAGAATTAGTGCAAAAATGAAACAAAGAAAATGAATTTGCCAAAAATTAAAGCAAAAAAGACAGAAATATCCAAAGGTGGTACATGAGGCCTTTAATGGTTGATCTTGTAATTAGCTTCTTTACCAAACCTTTCCATTGCTTCTCTATACTTTTTGATTTAAAAAATAAAGAATCACTTCATATGACAGTAATGGCAATATTGTTCATTTTTCTCCAATATGTGTGAGTTTTTTCAAATTTTCTTATCTAATTACACGGATTAAGACCTTCAGAATAATGCTGTATATCATCATTCTTTAGTTTGGTGAGAATGCTACTATTACTTCAGTGTAAAGTATGATATTTGATGTAACAGTTTTTATCAAGTTGAGAGTTACTAATATAGTGAGTTGCAATAGTAAATGTCTAAATTTGAAACTTGTTGAACTCTAGAGAAAACCTTGCTTAGCAATTTAAGAAATGATTTATTAATTAGAGGCATAACTTTAAAATAATAATAATAAAAACAGAAAGTAATGGTTTCAAATGTTTTCAAAGAACACAGGATGGAGGAAAGGTAGAAAGTGGAAAGTACAATATAAGCAAGCTGCTTATTCCAAGATGAGTTTATAAATACAAATTATTTTTCAATATTTAATTAAAACATTTAAGCACTTATGTTCTGTGTACATTTAATCTTAAGAAAAGTAAACATGAGAAAAGTAAACATAATCTTGAGAAAAGTAAACATGTAATTTCTAAATAATTATTGTAAAACATGAAACAAAGAAGACTAATCAACCAAAAATTAAAGCAAAGAAGAAAGAAACATACAAAGGTGGTACCTGAGTAAAACAAGATAGCAGGAAAGGGAACACATGTCAGTTATAAAATATCAGTTATCAAAATAAAGATGGTTAGAGTAAAATAACAAATAGAAACACTGAGGGTTAGAGAATAAATTCCAGGTATTTGATATTTACAAGAAACATGCAAAAGAAAGTGAAGATAAAGGGATTGATCAAGTTATATCACAAAATTATAATAATAAAGGTACGTGGAACAAGATTAATTACTAATGAAGGATTCAAATAGGAAAATTTTTATATGGTCAAATAGAGTATAACATACTATTGAAAGGTGTGGTCCATTGAGAAGACAAAATCGTTATGAACTATAGTGAAGACATTTAGTATTCATCTAATGTAATATATTATCAATCTAGATTTTTCAGTCTCTTGTAGTTAGACATAGCTATTTACTTACAAACAGGAGAGATGCAGGGTCCTAAGTATATATTTGACATGGCAGCTGGTCTAGCCTGGGAGGTGCATGAAGCATTTTCTGAGGCACTGGCATGCAGAGGGATGTTTAACTACTGCCTTCTGGAGCTTTGGTGAGCTGTGTGCCTCTATGGCTCAGTCCAAGATAGTTTAAAGTAGAATCCAACCTAAGAAGACTGAAAACTGTGTTAACCTAACAACAGCACTCTTACTAAGAATCTTTGAGATTAAGATCTCCTTGCTGTGCACATATCATCTGAATGAATTAAACATGTAATTGAAAGGCTCATCATATGCTACTAGAATGGTTTACTGTACCAGAAATAAAATGAAAATGAAATCATTTTCTCTTTCAAATAAATATTATATACTGCAGGCTTCACTGGCTCCATTAGCACTGTCTGACTGCAGAGAGGTGATTATATTATTTATAACACATGCAGATACTAAGAGGCTCCTTCAACTTCAGGTAGAGAAGCATGTGGGATTTTCTTTCTTTACTCCCTTGTCCAGCATTTTTTTGCTTCCTCTCAGTTTTTTTTTTTTAACTTACAAATTGGGTTTTTAAAAATTGTTTTTTACTCCAGAGCAGGCAGCCATTTTCAAAAGACATTTCTTTGCTCAGTGTCTTTGCTCAGTATACAGCTACCACCAGCGAGATACTGGTATGAGAATTCCTTGTTATACTCTGGTTGGGCCACTATTGGTTTGCAGGTTACCTTTCTTTGTACAAACTTAGGCACTCAGATTGTGTTTGCAGTAAATAAAATGCCTGTCATATTAGTAACTGACTCTATAATAAATTCTTTGAAGCTACAAGGAGACTCCAGGTAAGAAAATCTTTATCATTGTTCTGCACAATATGATAAGAAGGAAATAATCATTACTATTCATGGAGCATTCATAAGGCACCACAGACTTCATATATATCATTTCTGGTCTGATAAGGAAACTGGGAATCAGTGATATTAATTGTGAACTCAATGCTACCATATACAAAGCAGAGCCAGGGTTGAACTAGCACCCAAATGCAAACTTTTCCATTTATAGTTTTAAAAAAAGAAATGAAGGGGCTGGAGATACAGCTCAGAGGCACAAGCACCTGCCTGGCAAACACAAGGTCCTGAGTTCGATTCCCGGTACCAAAAAATAAAAAAATTAAAAATTAAAAAAAGAAATAGCTCAAAATTCTTTAATTTTTTTTCGTATTAAAAGGTTTTGTCTACATTCCCTCAACTGTAGGTAGACTTGTGGCTGCTTCAGCCAAACAGGTATGACTGCAGTGATTGTGTGTGTCTTTTGATGAGAGGTCATGAAAAGTCATGTGTTCTGTCTTGTTTCCCAGATAATTTATTCTTGGAACCCTGAGCTACTGAGTAAGATGCCTGAAGGTCCAGATGCTATCATGCTACGTGAAAGCCCTGGTCACAGGAAATGGCCACATGTGGAAGCATTGCAGATCCAGATAAACACAAGCTTTGAGACATCCCTGTTCAGGTTCCAGGATTGCAGTTAGACACGGCTATTTATTCACAAAGGGGAAAGATGCAGGGTCCTAAATATATGGTCAACATGGCAGCTGGTCTAACCTGGGAGGTGCATGAAGCATTTTCTGAGGAACTGACATGCAGAGGGGTGAATTTTAAAAGATGAGAGCATAAGAAACAAGAACCCTTAAGCACTTTCCCATATTCAGAAGCAGGTTACAGGATCATCTTCTCAAGAAGACATGCAATTGACATGCAGCTGAAGAAGCTCTAGGTGATTCTCGCCTCCAGTAGTCCATTTTGCCCGGGCACTGGGCTCTTTGTACCTGAAGCCCTATACCCCGTGGAACACAGGTAGACCATCCTTCTGGTCTCCTATCCAAATTTCTGACCACAGAATCCCTGAACAAAATAAAATCCTTGTTGTTTTATGTCATTAAATTTGTGTTGCTTTGTTATGGAGTAGTGCTTTGTTATGGAGTATTACTTTGTAGAGTTAGGAGGGATCTTAGTTGTTGACTAATCTACTTTACCTTTAATAAGCAGACTCTCAACTATATCTAGTGGAGAGATTACAGAATGGTGGACTAAATCTGACATTCAGAAAGACTTTTATTTTTCTCCCAAAATATTGAGATTTAACAATGATTAAATTTTACAAAAACCCCATTTTGTACCTTCTTTGGGAAAATTAGAAAAAACAAACAAAAAAACCCTTAAAACCCTGGGCCTGCTTCTGGTAAGAAAACAGTCCTATATAGCAGAGTAGCAGCTACCTTCTTCCCAGGGGGTTTACCTCCGGTGTTAGGGTCCCCAGAACTTCTGAACTTCAGTTTGCTTTACTGACCCTCTGTGTTGCCTACTTGGTATGGATTTGAGAAGAAGATGATCCTGAAACCTGTTTCTGAACACTGAAAAATGCTTGAGAGTTTTTGTTTCTTATGCTTTTATCTTCTAAAAATTCAAGTTCAAGTTTCATTATTCTAATCTATTTTGCATTTACGGTAATTATAGTGATGACTGGAATACCTTTTAATACTGTAAGATAGTACATTTTAAGAGGAACATAAAACCCCCAATCTTATGCTTAAGTTTTCATCTGTCATGATGAAGAAGTATGGAAGAGAAGTGAACTATTTAATTAGGAAATAAAACAGGTCTATCTTGCAATCAGGTTTTTTTAAGTAGGGACACCAGGTTCAGTTTTAAGAAAGGAGGCTATAGTGTAATTGCAGATTTAATGCTCAGTTTATTCAGTACTTATAAGTGGATTTGTTGAGGGGAAAATCTTTCCTTACCAGAGCCCTTTCTGAAATGGATTTGGAGTTTGATATAGATCCAACCCTTTGTGGTTCCTGAGGGAAAACCCAGCTCTTTTAGGTAGCCATGATATATGATTTGATTTAGAAGACTTATCAGTGAAAGTAATTGGTCATTATTTTGATGGGGTTAGTAGAATATTAATGTGACTAATTATAAATTATCTGAAGGGGTAAGAGGAAGAAAAGAAGTTTCATATTTACTGAATTTGAAATTCATACCAAAGCAGAATAACTGGTACTTATTTTCATTGGCAGCTTAGCAGAAGATAATGTATTAATTTTTTTCATTTAAATTTCAGAGATAAGGGATGGAAAGTAATTACTAAGGAAAACTGTGGAATCTCTTCCTATAGAGACATTTAAATAAGATAGGTCTTTGTAGACAGGAGGAAAAGAGTTTTGGAGTGAGGCAGAGTAGGAAGTAGAGAAGGCCAATGAAAACTTGATGAATTTTTAAAAGCACCTCTGGAGAATTAAGAGTTTGTATATCCTTTGACCAGTGACCAGTTAAGCACAAAAGTTTAACAAATTAGCTTGAAACTGAGTGGTCATTATATATTATGGCTGATTGGCACTTATTATTAGAAGTGTGTTCTTAGGAAGTTAGAACAGTCTTGATGCGTGTTCATGGCTTCATATTATTCCTTTGGTCTTGCTCAGTGTGATACAAATCACAAATAGGATTGTTTGTGACCTTGCCATGATCAAAATCAATGCTGTGATTTTCATATAGTTTTCAAATTTTAGAAAAACTGTTAAAGTCAGTATGTGGGCACTTGCTGAGAGGAGAATATACATGCTGCTTCTAATATTGCTTTTGACTGTTATTGTTAGAAATCAGCATTGGCTGACTAACTCCAGTAGGCGAACTCCTGAGAATAGTCATAGGAAATCATGAGGAAATATAGAATAACAAAAGATCCTTTCCACAAATCAAGCTCCCATTTTCTCTAATTCAAAAAACAAAAAAGAAAGAAAGAATACTATAACTTTCTCCATTTTCCATGAGGCATTTACTTTCTTCAGCAGCCATGTGAATTTTGTTCCTTTTTAAATAGAAATGTTCGTCTAGTCCTTTGTACTGTGGTGGATGCTGGGGGCACTTCCCATAACGTTCTTCAGGGACAAATGAAAAACTCTAGTCACCAACCACTGACTGATTTGCTCGTCAGAAGGAAACCTCACTTGAAGTCACCATTGTTCTGGGGAGAGGGACACACCACAAGATAGAAACATGAACAATTCCACAAGAATTCTCTCACTTCTGACACCAATTATGCAGTTCAGACAAGGCCATCTTTACCTTGCAGACTTTACTAAAAGGACTCATGGAATTCAATGAAAGCTGCTATGCTCAGTGTATTGTGATCCTCAGTGTCAGTATATTGCAGTGAAAAGATACAGATTAAAATCACCCAAGTTAGGGGCTGGGGAGAAACAAGGGTGAAGGTAGGAGGTGACATTATAGAACCAGACTCAATCAGTAGTAGTGGGAATGATAGGACTCTGAAATAATAGAGACCAGGTGCCCATCTGGCAAGTGCAAGGTCCTGAGTTTGATTCCTGGTCCCCACCCCTCCCCCAAAAAGAAGTCTAAAATCACCCAAGTACAGAAGTCTTGTAGGACAGAGAAAAGTTCCATGTATAGAAATTTCTGTTGTCCTCTGCCAGTGAAATCTGGGATAGCTCTAATTTTCTCAGCAGCATTGTGTGGAAAAACACACAGAGAACTGGCAACCAGGGACACTCACCCGAGCCTTGGTGCCCAGAGTCTTTATTGGGGCCCTCTTGTGTGAATGGGATTTATTAGCCACTTAGCTGTTCTCAGTCTCCAGCCCTTCAGGAGACTGGACCAACACCTTTGACTTGATCAAAAGCACTTGCTGTAAATGAATTTGTTAGACTATCATACTGTTGCCTAATTCCGTGATGAAACAAGGGTGAAGGTAGGAGGTGACATTATAGAACCAGACTCAATCAGTAGTAGTGGGAATGATAGGACTCTGAAATAATAGAGACCAGGTGCCAAGGTGTAATTATCAGAGACAAGTGGACAATTATTGTCATGACTGGCAGGCCTGACTTGCTGAAAGTGATGAAACTAGTAGCACATGGAATTTCTCAGAGAAAAATTGATGGGTAGCCAACTAGGTAGTGCTATAGTTTGGATTCAAAGTATCTCCCAAATGCTCACGTTTTAAAGAATTAGTTCCCAGCTTGGTGCATCTGGGAAGTGGTGGAAACTTTTAGGGGTGGGGCCAGGTGGGAGGTCTAGTCATCGGGGCCATGCCCTTGAAAAGGCAATGGGTCCTGCCTCTTCTTCTTTCTACTTTGCTTCATGAATGGTTTTGTTCTACTCTGAGCTCCCCTGTATGACATGCCTGCCTTACCTGGGCCCAGACACAACTGACCATGATCTGAAATTCTAAAACTGTCAGCCAAAGTAAAACTTTTCTGCTTATAAGTTGATTTATCTCAGGTATTTGTTATAGTAATAGAAAGCTGACTAACACAGATACTGTGAAAATTATATAAATAAGTCAAGGATGGGTGATTGAAGGAACAAGATCAATCACCCACTAAAAAGTCACATTTTTTTTTCTCAAGGTTCCTAAGGGAGTTTTTTTGACTGGGATGCATTGCCTGAGGGAGAGATAAAAACCACAGAGAGGAAAGACCCTGCCACACCACTGCAAGCGTTCATGACATGATATCCCAGTCTTTCTCCATAATGGTACATTTACTCAAGTAACTGTACATTGGGAAAAAGGAATGCCCAAACAGTTTGAGGGCTTTTGTATGTTCCCAGCTGACATCAAAGCCTAGGGACTCTGTGTGTGAATATATCTGTCCCATTCTCCTTTCAGTGAAAGCATATGAAAACCAAGTAATAAATACAGTTCTGACCAACATCCACCTCATACTGGAACCACTGAGACCCAGCGTTAGCTACTTTCCTACCTCCTGACTGTGTATGGGAAAAGACTACTTTGGTGATTGTCATGATCTTCACATGGATCCCTGAGCTCTAGGCTAATGGTGTTGGACAGTTATCTCGGTGGCATTACAACAACCTAGCTCTTTCCCCTTTTTAGCTTGCAGTTCTCAGGAACAAGTGTAGATTACGGTGGGAATACAACATCCTGAGATATGGAGGAACTGCCTGGAACAGCTTCAGCTTTGTTCTAGTCCCTTCTAGAAACAGATTACCCTTCAACATTTTAGTCCAGTGATTCCTTCCCCTGGGGTATGAAACCCAGGGTGGCTGATTTTCAGGGTCTCTCAGCTGTAGAACCAGTAGGGCATGTGTAGACAAGATCACATCCACTTTGTTGGGTTTCCTAAACCTTGGGGGAGCTGCTCAAATGAATTCTATGCCCCTGTTGTTCCTTGTTGCTTATCTGTAAGTTAAACCCATTTCATGTAACTTGTTTTGTATGTGAATGTTCTGTTTCAATGGACTGGTGCAAGTAATGAAAGATCGACCCAATATGAAAAGGGCTGAAATGGTAACTAATGCACAATGCGCACATAAAGGAGGCAGAATGGAAGCTACTGAGACTTGCTCCTTTTCCTGGCTGAGAGTATATACAAAAATATTATGTCCTGGCTGGGGTTGCAAAGGAATGGCAGAGGTTTGTAGACCTAAAGACATAAGACATCATCATATTTCCACGTAATTTACAAAACTGATTCCTGATTTTAAAAAACCCAGATGTATTCTGGAGAATGATGGTAAACTACCACAAATTTAACCAAGTAGAAACTCCAATGCTATTGTGGCATTTTTGCTGGAGCAGAATAACACAATATTGGCTACAGGATATGAAGTCATTCATCTGGAAAATGTCTTTTTTTCCATCCTCTGAGAAAAGAGTAACACAAACAGTTGGTATTCATTGGCAATGAATAGAATACTTCTCTTTTCCTTCCTGCCTCCCTCTCTCCCTCCTCTCCCTTCCTTCCTTCTTCCCTCCCTCTCTCCCTCCCTCCCTCCCTCCCTTCCTTCCTTTCTTCCTTCCTTCTTTTATCCACCTTCTGTATTTCTGGCACTGGGGATTGAACTCAGGAGTAAAATATGAAACTTTTGTTTTATAAACTGATCACTTCAGATTTTTTTATGGCAAGGGAAAGTTGACTAGCATAGGGTAATGTATGTTATATTCTATAACATGATGGCCTTATAGGAGCTTCTAGTCAGATGCTACCAAGAACTATATTACTGCCATACAATCGTGAGTGTGTGTATATGTGTGTGTGTGTGTATGTGTGTGTGTGTGTGTCCTCTTCTCTATTTTTACTGACTTGACAGATGACATAAAAAATTAAAAAACAGGCCAAGTTCCATTTCAAGCAAGAAAAACATTTAGGAACAATAGGAGTGAACATTTTAAAAGTTTGTCTTTCTATGCCAATCATGGTGCTAAGCAATTCACATACTTTATCTAGTTTATTCCTTCTCTTAATTCTATGAGAGGCACTATTATTTTCTATTTATACAATCGGACACTGAGTTTTAGGAACTGTCTTTGTGTGTTCTACCTGGTGGGTAGTGAAGCCAGGAGGCCATCTGAACTCTCCTCTCTGATACCAGAACAGGGTTCTTGAACACTAGAAATCCTGAGATGCAAATCAATATTAAGCTCCAGAGGGTGATTAATGGTGTTTGATTACCTACTTTTAATGTACAAGCATTGGGATGGGACTGCACATAGAGTTGATTTCTCTTAGGCAACCCATAGGGAATAGCTAGATCCCCCTCCCTGCCAGCAGGAGTAAAAGGTCTCATTCACCAAAGAAGTAAGGGTCAGCCCTATCTGGCTTTGTCTGATTGCTGGAAAAGGGGAACACCATGATATTTATTTATGGTTATATATAATGTTTATGATTATTTATGATCTTTGCAAAGAGATGCTTTACCTGGTAATTTATGGCAGTTTCTTGGGCTTTTAATCACAGAGATGGCCTTAAAAATAATTTCAGTCTGTCATCAGAGAACAAATAGATGGTGTTTACCATGTCAGGCTCCAAGTAAGAATGGCTGATAATACCTGGGAAACAAAACAAATAGGATTAGGTAATTTACAAAAGTGCTCCATTTTTTTAAAGAAACCTTCTCATTTTCCTCACTTCTTCATGTTGTACTGAAGTATAATGTTTGTCTTAATTAGAAGAAACAGGTCATGACTCCAAAGGCAAACAGAGCTATTATTCTTCAAGAAATGTCCTAATCCTCCAGCCCGAGGTCAGGCTGCATGGATTAGAGGTGACCTGGGAGGGAGCACTTTTCTTTTTTGCATTATGCTACTGCTGAGCAAACATTTTCTCCTCCTTACCATCATCAGCTTCCAAAGCAACCCACAAATGTCTTTCTGAGGGAATCTAGAGTCTATACCCAACCCTGGCACACCTGCTTGGGCAGAAATACTTTAAGGCCCTGTGATTGTAGCCGATCCACTCTCCAGCACTAAACTCAACCAAATAAGTGAAGGTCAATTTTCCTTCCAATTATCTTTTTCAAAACACATAGTCATTAATATTTCACAAAGTTTAAAATACGTATGTAAAAACGTATTTGTCACATGCCATAGGATTATTCACATGAACCAATTTTATTAGTTTCCTGGGACTGTGACCCCACATGAAACTGAAATGTGAACCACAAAACAAGAACTATATACTTAATGAGCTCACGGGGAACTTACTAAGTTTTCTGAGTATGTGCAGCTACTGACAAGGGATCGAGGGAAGAACCAGGTGTAGAAAGTACGTCTAGGAACCTAGAGACTAAAGGGGGAGGGATGGTTAACAAATAAAACCATGAAGTCAAATGTAAGGTAGCGAGAGGCCAACTAGAGAGAGATACAGAAATTTAAAAACAAGATTATTCCAAGCCAGCAGGATTAGTTTGGAATCCTTTGGATTTAGAATTCTTTGGATTTATACTGGAAGGGAGGTTTGGATTTGAGTAGTCAGGAGTTAGGATGGTCAGCCCATTCCAAATCGGTGTGGGCAGCAGTGTGTACCATGTGAGAACAATGGGGAGTCCAGAGGACCTGGTGGAGATGGTGGGGGACTTAGCCAATGTTGAGGTCTTGGGAGAGTTGATTAAATCTTTTGTCAAATGAGGCTGTGACTTGTCGGAGGACACATGGCCAACAATTGGCAGTAGAGTTCAGAGCAGCGCAATTCTTTTGTTTCTCAACTTTAGAATTTTCTGTTCTTCTGTAGATGACAGTAATTTATGACTTTGCTTTATGTTTGATTATCTATGATGGATATCTTGTAAAGCCAATTATGGGAGGTTAAAGACAGTGTGGTCCTGAATGCTTACCCTGGGAAATCTGTCAAAAGTGTGTTTACCTTTAAATAGGTTTGCTTTCTTTCCTTCTACCCCCTCTCACCCATTGGGATACCAATGAGGCCAGGTCTGAGCCGGCAAGACGTTGGGACAGGCATGTGGCTGGAGGCCTGTGTGTGTAAGGGAAATAGGGTATGTGGTATATATGTGCGTATGTACCTGACCTCTCTGTATCAAGGCCAAATATTAATCACCTTTGGACTTTTGTTTTCTTGGCTTAACATGGGCAAAAGGCCAGCACAAATAATTTCACTTTTCTAAAGTGTGTTTACTTCTGGGATCAGCCAGAGCTCAGGAAACAGGGAGTATTTCATTGACTGGGAAAGCCTTTCCTGGAAGTTGGCTGTATGTTGCCTTTGCTGAGAACTACAAGCAGAGAAGGTGTAGCTCTCAAACGCTGGGTAAAAAACTACAGAGATCACCTGCCAAAAGCTTTCAGTGCAGGCCCAAGTCTTCCTAAAACAGGCTAGTATCTACCTCTTAGGGTTAGTCTGTTGACCAACAAATAGTGATCAAGAGCTTAATACTGTATCTCCCAGCCAGGCATGCCTCACACAGTGAGGGCACACCGTAAGCTTGAGAAATGGTGGCCTTTCTGGTGTGGAACAGTGTTCCAGAGCCTGGAACCCCACATACAAATATGCACTGGCTAGGGAACGGCAGTTTTCATGGGCTGTACCTCTTCAGAATTCCTTTTGAAAGCTCATGTTTTCAGCTTATGTTGTCGTCATTTTACAAATTGAACACCTAGGAGAACCTCTGGAATTGCACCAAAACCAGGGGTCATATTTGCCATTTTCTACTGAATCTTCCCTAGATTTTGTATTTTTTGGGCAGTAGGGTGGGGAGGTATCATTGTTTTAAGTGCAATTAAATTCTTTTTCTTTTTTTCTGATTTGAATACATCATTATTATTAGTATTACCATTACTATTATTTTGCTGCACTGGGGATTGAACCTAGGGCCTTCACTCTAAACTACATACACAGATCTTTTATATTTTATTTTGAGACAAGCTCTTACTAAGTTGTTGAACTGCCTAACCTGAGCTCTAACTTGTGGTCTTCCTGCCTCAGACTCCTAATGTGATGGATTCACAGACATGTGCCACCAGGCCCACGTAAGCCTCTTGTTAGTCCAATTACTTAAACACAGAATGACCAAAATTTGCATATTTTTGTTAATTTTTATAAGATAATATCACAAGAAATATAGAAACAACAATTTTATCAAATGTATTCAATACTTTTTCTGTGTAAGGCATATTTTAAAACATCCAATACACAATGCAGTGTCACAGTCTCTTTCTGAATTCTTTTTGCATTATTGTCTTCCTTTGAACAGCATAGTTTACACTGATGTGTTGGCTTTCCCCTTTTTCCAGTGGGGGGTGTAATTTCAGTAAAATGTCTGCCAACTAAATGTAATGGTAAAGATGGTAGACGTCCTAGTTGGTGTTTTGCTGACTTGTATATTTCAATTATTTAGTTTATTAGATCTAATATAAATGTAAATGACCCCTTGAAACCCCTAGTTTTGAATAAATAACACACAAGTTCCATATTGTTTGTTCCAAAAGGTGCAAATATTTTATAATAATATTTTTTCCTTGCTTTTTGATTACAGTTTATTCTGTCACCACCACCCATAGAATTATTATAATCATTGACCACTATTGGAATTTTTTTAGTTTCTTTTGTGCTCTATCACTTCTGTACTATAAATAGTTGAAGATAAAGTGACCTCCTTTATTCTTTCCATTTCATAACACAGACTTTTCATCTCTGATGTGTTAACAGTTTTCTCGTTTCCAGTTTTTTCTTTTGAAGATCTTTGGCACCTCCTTTCTATTCAGTTTCAGTGTCCCAAATGGGTCCATTTTGTATTTCTAATGTACTTACAATAACAGTTTTTATATATTGTAGCATAAAATTATGGGTTATTCTTCACAAATAAAATAAACATGAATTAGTAAAAGAAAATAAGCAGAGCTTATTATTAGATTTCATTAGGAACAAACATCAAATCCTAGTACAATGCAATCCTAAACATCAAGTCCCAATTGAAAAATCTGCAAAAATATATATAAAATTGAAATAAAATGAAGAAACAGATGCACAAGTGTATCTCTTGCCAACAGGAATCGACCAGTTGAAATGACACCTGCTCAAGTGATGCTCCTTGGGATAGAACATGAACAAATGCGCTGCTCGAGTGATGCTTGGGGTAAACTGTTAAGTGGTTAGATGTATTTTTTGTGTTAGTTTCACAAAGCTTCTAAAACAAATTTCCATAGATTGGGTGTCTAAAATGACACTAAGTTATCTTCTTAAAGTTTTGGAGTGTTGGTGAAACTAAGGTGTCAGTAGATCCATGCTCCCCCTGAAACTTGCAAGGGAAACTTTTATTGCCTATTTCTGGCTTCTGTTGGTTTCCAGCAATCCCTGACATTCCCTGGTTGTAGCTGCACTACTCTAATCTCTTCCTTCACCATCACATAGTCTTTCTTCCTGTATTTCCGTGTGCTCACATGACCTTCATGTAAGAATACCCACCAGTGTCTTTATGATTCCCTGCTTCTGTTAACCCAGTATGACCTGATCCTAACTAATTATAACTGCACAGAGCTTATTTCCAAATATGGCCACATTATGAGGCTGCTGGTACACGCAAGTGTTTTGTGACACTGTTCGATCTAGTAGAATGTTTGTAAAGGGATTTTGGAGGAGAGGGAAGGGTACGTAGTATACAGCAAATATTATTGGCTTCTTCTGCATTCTATTCCTCTGAAGTTTAGATTAGTTGGTGTGACTGACATGCAAGGCTCTATAGAGTTGAGGAGTTGGTGATAGAAGCTCATGGGACAGTGGGGAATAGAGCCAGGAGGGGCAATGTGGTTCACCACATGACACTGACTGCTCAGTCTTACCAAACATCGTTCATCATTCTTCTTTTGCACCTGCGTAAAAGGAGTTTAAAAAGGTGGACCTCCTGGCCTGGCTTTACTCTGACATTTATAACTGATATAACTTCAAGCAAGTCACATCATCTCTCTGGTGTGAATTAGCAATAGCAGCAAATCTTGCTTGTGCTACTTTCACAGGGCGGTGGTGTTGAGCAAGTGAAAAGTCCCACCCAATCACTGGTGATCACTCCTATGCATCTAAATCAGCATGCTCTTTTGAGAGATGCACCAAATCCTTTCACTATCTTGCTTTAAATCATCTAATTGCTTCTTCATATTTAGAAGAAAGCTCAGGCTTGTTTACACAGTGTAGGATCCAGTCCTCACATAACTTTCCAACTCAGAGCTCATCACAAGCCCAAGCACCTCTCCCAACTATTCTTCTCTAACTTCTTCTAGCTTGCATTTTCTGGGTGACCCCATTTAGCACTTATTTTATTTTTTCTCTAATTATTGCTCTATGGTTTTTTGTAGGAAGCTCTAACAGTGCAATCTGTAGAGGTACAATAAAGAAAAGCAGAGAACTGTAGTTGAAGTGGGAATGTTTTACCCTTTCACCAGTTCCATCTCCATCTTTCTTTGTTCTTTCTTCTGCCTTTCTGCCCAAAGCCTTAGTTGCTCTGGAGCATGGTGGAAGATGTAAAAACCTTTGTATGGATTTCAAGTTGAAGATGTCAGAAGTAATTGCTCTCTTTCTATCTCAGGATTACAATTATAGTAATGAATAAAATAATCTCATAATAACTAAAATGTATATATTAGATAACAGTACTTCATGGTATCAATCTTTCAAAAATAGCTACAAAGGAAAAAAACCATATGGAGAAATAATTAATTAATAAAATAGAGTGAAAAAGCTTCAGTGTAGGAAGGTGTACTTGAACTTTAACAAAATGAGAATATTCATTGCTCAACAGGATATGGTGACTCTGCCTCTGGAGGTAGCAGACATGTCAGAGGGTGGATTAGGAAGTAGGGATGACACAGAATTAAGTGAAAATGAATCTGTTGACTCCTCTCCCTCCATCTTTTCTGTGCAGCCCAAAAGAGCCCTGGTCCTTAAGTAAAATCTCTAATGAAGTTGAAAACAGTCTTTGGGAGAGAACTAGTATGGGAATTTCTGCCCCAAGTAAAGTTATTCTCATTCTAAAATTATGGGGTCCAAATGTAAAAGATAGTCTTCTACCTGTTCACTTGGAGAAAAATCTGTTGGCTGATAAGGGAAATTTTCATTCACGGAGGTCCTGGTCACTTATTCTATTACTTCTTTCTTAAATATGAGAAGATGTTAGGGATTATCAGAACATTGGTGCAAAGGTGATAACATAAAAAAATGGCCAAGGTGAATAAATAAAAATGGTAAAACTGGAAATAATTCAAGGGACAGAAAAAATTTTTAAAAATCTAGTTTCCTCAGAGAGACTTAAGAAAACATTGTATCTATAAAACAAAGAGAATGTTATAAGAAAGAAAAAGGGATAAGATAAGATTTTGGGAAATGTAAAAGATAATTGCTATCAAAATAAACTGTACAAAGGTTATAAGACAAAATGAAGGAACCGCTAAGAATTTAGAATAAAAAGAAAGAAAGGAAGAAAGAAAAGAGAATAAATTGAGGAATTGTATCCTCTGAACAATAGGTTGCCTTTAATAGAAGTTGCTGAATCCACAGGATACTGGAGAACAGGAAGTTGTTAAATAAGTAAGAAAACATTTTTCAGAACTAGAGGGAGATTCAGTTTTCAGATTAAAAGAGTGTATTAGTCAGCTTTCCATTGCTGAAACACAACACCTGACATTAACAACCTACAGGAAGAGGGATTTCATTTGGCTCATGTTTAAAGGGAATTCAGCATATGGCTAGCTGACTCTGAGGTAGGAATATCATGCCAGAAAGGCATGACAGAGCACACTTCATGGTGTCTGGGAAGCAGAGCAGGGAGCAGGGTCAGAGGAAGGGGTCAGGGACCATGTATAGTACCCAAGGTCATGCCTCCATGACCCATCCCAACACACCCAGAGAGTGCTCCAGCAGTCTCCTAGGAGGCCTCCAAGCCAATCAAGTCAACAGAAGTTTAACTGTCAGATCCCATCTTTTTGTCAACTTGACACCCAAACACATCTTCTTAAACCATACTTAATCTCCAAATCAATACAAGGTCATAATTCCAACTATCTTGTATACAGCCTGAAATACAATAATTCCTTACCCAAAGTCTCAACAGTTCTAGTGTTTTACAAAAGTTCAAGTCCAAATCTCTTCCGAGACTAAAGGTGAACTCTTAGCTGTGAGCATCTATAAATATCAAAAACAAGTTAAATATCCCAAGGTACAATGGCACAAAGTAAGTATTTCCATGCCAAAAGGGAGGACTGGGGGATAGAAAAGAACTGGACCAAAGCAAGAGGAAACCCAGCTGGGAAAACATTAAGTTCTGTATCTCCATATTTGACATCCAGAGGAAGACAAAGTATGAATTTGAAAGGGCTTGGGTCTTCCACCTCTAGGACCTTGCTTGCTGCAGCCTACATGGCCTCTCTCTTGGGTTGATTCTGTTCATAGTCTGTAGCTTTCCTTAGCTAATGTTCTGCATTCCTGGCATCTCCAAATTTCTGGATCTCCACTGTATCTTTGGCTTTATTCCCATGGCTTCACTCATGCACTGTCCTGTCAAGGGTTCCTTGTTTGGCCCACCAAGACTTCCTTAGAAATCTGGGTAGAAGTATTCCTGACTCTTGCATTCTACATGTTAGTAAAACCAGCATCACATGGATGACACCAAGGACTCCTGTTAGCGGGAGCAGTAGCCATGCCCCCTTGGACTTTTGCTGCAGCACCCTTTTAGTGCCTGGAAATCTGAACAAAGTGAAATGAACTCTAAGGACCAATTTCATAGTAGGCCCTTTTTTGAGGAGGAGTCCTACAGGCTCTCTTCTCAAATGAAAATTTTATACTTTTGTATCTTTGAACCTGTGACAGGTGGGCTCTTGCTGATTTTTGAAATTATCTCAAGGTATTTTTATTCTTGTCTATGTACACAGTACTTGGCTTCTTTTTAATGACACTGATTGCTTCAGAACTCATATCTCTTTTGGTCCCAACTTTATGCATGATCCCTTCTGGGTCAATATTTATGTTTTTCACATTTTTCTACGCTTCCTTTTGCCTCCAATTGTTGCTATAAATCAGGCTAAAAGCTGCCAGTATTACCCATGCCACAACCTGAAAGTTGGAGTGTCTTGAAATTTCCTTGGCCAAATTAATTAGTCCACTGCTTCTAACCTCAGTCTCTCACAAAATCTCAGGACATGAGCAAAATATAGACAAATTTTCTGCTGGAGTACTATACATATGTACATCCTCTCTGAAACTCTTCTGATTTCCTTCCCAGTCACCATGAAGAAAATAGCTTTGTGATGTACATATGTATAGTACTCCAGCATATAAACCCCCCATATATATACATATACATGAGTTAAATTTACGTACATTGTAATGGAAGCCAATAGATAATGACAATAGACAATAAGTAATAGAGCAGTACGTAGACAGTACTTACAGTATATAGAGAGTGGAAATAAAAGTAGATATGATTAAGAGTGCTTGCCCCAGGAAGCAGGACTAGGTGAGAAGGATTGTACATTTCTACTGTAATTTTCTTATGGTGAAACATAAGTGCAGAGTGTTTTCAACTATGTATATGCATCACTTACACAACATTTAAAAAAACAGGCATTCACATACCCAAAGAAAACTATTGGATGACCTTTGAAACTTGCCTTCAGTCCTCCATTTCAATTATAACCAGTTGAAATCTTAGCTCACTTGAGTATAATGGTAATTAAAAATCTCAACTGCCTAATGGCAGGCAATTAGCTGGAGATGTCAGGAGCCAAAAAGAATGATGAGCAGTTTCAAGACTTTGCTATAAGGCTTGGCAGCAAACTGGCAAAGATTCCCGCTCCCCGACTCCTCCTTCATGTCTTCTAATCCAAAGGAGGCAGCGGGATTTATAGCAGGATCCTTGGCTTTGGACTTCACCACAGACCTCTATTGAAGTCTTGGCGCCACCACTTATTGCCTGTGAGACCTTGGGCAAGTTATTTAACCTTTCTGAACCTATATTTTGTTGGCTTCAGAATGGGGATAACACTACACAACAGTGTTATTATAAAGACAGTGAATGGAATAATATAAGTAATGAACACAGTGCAGTGCCTGGCTCACTGTGGAGATTCACTAAATGGTAGTTGTTAGAGACAAACAACATTTTAAGGGGTGGAAACGCTTGTTCTGAAAATATAGAGGACCTTTTTACTTGGCAGGATTTGAAGCACTGAAATACAAAGTGTTCTGTTTCAGTCCTTGTGCTCCCCTTCCTAAAATAACTAGTAGGCAGCATCTATGTCACACTCTCATCCATGACAGACGTAACTCTTGATCTGAGCTGTTTTTCCTGCTGTTTGACTGTGGCTTCAGCATCTTTGTTAGTATGGCTTTTGAAATAGTCATTGCCAATCAATCTGAGTTAGTATTTAGGATAAAATCTATCATTTTTGTCTTTCACTAAGAAGATAACTCTATCATGATAATAAGTTGTCCTGCTGGCTGGGGGACTGTAGAGTCACATGCAAATAACACTGGACATCAACTTTCTATATTGATAGGCAGTGGCTTGGTTGCTGGTGCCTGGAATGACTATTCTTGGAGCATCAGAGACAAGGTTGGTGCAGAAAGGCTTTTAGTGACTGTGAAAGATAGTTTCTCTCTTCAAGAGTTTATCACTGTTAGGTTAGGGACATATGGAGAATGAGGATAAAGACTTGACAATTTTAGGAACTTTGAGGAATTGCTTGGTTTATAAGGGATAAATGGCAGGTGGACCCTTTAATACACTGATGGCAGGGATTAGAACTTCCACACACCAATCACGTCCTACTTTTATTAAGTGTCTTAAATTCAGTTGGCTCAGGTCTTTGAGTTTCTTTGCTAGCTCTTTTCTCCTTAGGCATTCTTGCCTTCAGGATGCTCCCAACAGAGAGTGGGCCAAGCCTTTCAACCTGTCTTATCGTTAACTCTGTGGAACATTTTCCCACTCACCCACTCATGATGGCTTTAAGTCTCAAAATCTGTGTGCTGATTGTATTGATTCTGTAAGAATCCATGCAGGGGAGATAGAGAGCAGGAGAAGGCCAGTCCATGGAGTGTGGGTTGGTGGGACCAAGACAAAGGTGCTGAGCTTGAGCTAGGAAGAAGACATTGCTTTGTCCTCTATCTACCCAAACATAGCAAGTTGTGTGTTTGGGACAGTTGACTTTAGACAGTGTTAGAGTTAAATATTGTTACTTAATTCCTACCTCCTTTGTGCTTTATCTGAGAGGAAAAACAAAACTCAGCATCAGCTCCTTGGGCTGGTGATGTTAGACCCAGAGAGTCTGTGTTAAAGGGAAACAAATTTTAAGTGGCACTTCTAGACAGACCAAACTGAAAGCACACAGAGGTGTCTTTCCTTATTCTCTACATACTGAAACTTGACTGATGCAAAGCTGTGTATTTACTTAGTTTTCTCTTTTACACATTTACTTACACCAGGCTCTCAAATGGAATGCCCTCCAGGAAGGAAATACTGTGCGAGAAGACACACACACGCACACACATAAACACACACGCACACATGCACGCGCGCACACACATTTCTGTAGGGGCCAAGAGGAATACATGTGGGTGGGGAGAAGGAAAGTGTGAAATCAAAAGGATGATTAAGAGAATTTGACAAAGAAAATGACTTCTTCCACCCATTTAACACCCACATTAATCCACTTGGATGATCAAATGCAAAAGACAAAGAGAATTACAACCTTTTCCAGGCCAAGAAATAGTAATTATTCAGAGGACAATCTTGGCAAAATGAGGAATAAACCGAGCAAGGAGAGCAAGAGCAAGAAGGAGGGAAGAAAGCCAAGTCAGGCCATGGTGCTTGGGCAGGCTTTGTCCGTTTTGCCTCCTCTTGGGCTGAAAGGAAGAAAAAAAAAGGAAAATGTAAAAGTCTTTATTTGAACAAGTAATGGAAAACTAGTGGTTGTGATAATCCCTGGCCTCCCCTTGGCAATGGTTCTGTACCATTTTCCCGGTAGAAGTAACAGAGGTCAGCTGAGGAGAGGGTGAATGCTAGAGACCGCATGTGGGAGCTGCGTCATTCTATACAAGCTGCTCTTACTCAAGTGCTGTTTTATTTTTAAAAGCTCTACTGTCCCCTGATAGAAGGAGGCAGTGGAAGTGGGAAGAGGTAACGTGTGAGCAAGGTTAGAAACAGAAAGCAAAGGGAAGGAGAGAAAAAAAGGATAAGTCCAGTTTTCTTTGGAAGCATATTGTATTGTTAGGCTCTCCTGGCTCTGTTCCAAGAGCTCAATTGAAGGTGAATTTCTCTTATTGAATTCCATCCAGAGATATCATAACCTCAGAAGGCTACTATTACCCAGAGGGCTTCAGATGGAACCATTTGTGCGTGACTTCTTGAAAATGCAAGGAGTCACAATTGTCATTTGACAACACAGAGCAGGCCAGCTTCTTTCAGGGCAGGGGAATTGTTGACATAATCTGCCCCTTCAAGTCTTTCTGCTCCTTGGCTTTTTTTTGCTCAGCAGGTGCAGCAGCAAGGAAACTAGGGAGTTTCAGAAAATCCAAACACAACAACAAAGTGAGGGCTGAGTTAAATATGAAATGCTTGTTCTGTGCAGGAAAATAAGGGGTGCTACTCACCGCACGGGTCTTCGCAGTCCTTGGGACTCAATTCATCTCTTTTAGCCTAAAGAGACAGTGAAAATATTACAACCCTCCATAAAGCCTCGTAGAAACCAAAATACAGGTTAACTGGAGATACTGAAAGAGCTGTGAAGGCTTTGAGCAGAAGAAAAAAAATCGGAGCTGACAATCTGATTTATATGGATAATTTTTGTTTTTCTTTTGGACTGGTGCAGCAAGGAGAGTTGCACGATGTGAGCGATAGCAGTGTTTTTTCAAATGCCTCCCAGCCTTTCTAGTTTTCCTTCTTTTCAGCCATCTCTTCTTTCTCTTTAACCTCCTCCTTGCATTCATCACAGCCTGTATTCCTTCTTTTTTTCCCTCTTGTCTTTTCAGCATTAAGTAGTGGCAGTTGCTTCTTAAAGCTTAGCTCTGATAATAGACCTCTTGTGCGGTGACTCCATTTATACTTAGATACACACAACCTGCTTTGAATGGGGCTACGGAGAGAAACTCAAATAGAATTAACCACTCTTTTCAGAGGTATGCTGAATACCAGCTTTCGTTCTCAAAATCAGGTTTCAATGACCGGTTTCTTTGGAACAAAGTGCAAAGGAATTCAGAATAATAAGTGTAACAAGACGGAGAAAATTTTATTCACCAGTGTTCTTTTTGAGGAAAGCACTGTATGCTTTTGGGAGAATTACTTTGATAAACTACTTTGGTTAGGGATTAAACCCCCAAAGTATGCTCAAGCGACAAAGGGTAGTCACTGAACTGCCTTTGAAGGTGCCTGGGTCCTGTTTCCTGGGGAGTTCTTTGTTGTGCTGAATCCAGTGATTAGTTGCATAGGCCATTCTGGAGGAGGAGAAGGAGGGAATGATGGGGTACTTGAGAAGGAGTAAGTTCAAGTTCTTTTGGAGACATTGTAAGGAAAGAAACTGACAAACGAGAGACAAGCCAAAGAGAACCCCACCCCAACGCCTTCATTATCAAAGTGTGTGGAACTACGTTTAATTTTTTATCATGAAAATTTGAAACATTAGAAAGAGAAGAGTATAATGAACCTCCACGTATCCACCCCACTCCTGGCCAATTTCTTATTACATTTATATCTTCAATATGCCCCTTCCCCCATCTTTTTATTTTGAAACGAATTCAGGAGGAACTTGGGAGGACAGGAATATTGCTGCTTGCTGCGGTCTGCTGTGGATCTTGCACAGTCTTTCTGTACACTGTATACTGGTCACTTGGTCTGATCTTTGAGGCTGTCGAGGACGTGTTTTTCATCAGTGCTTAAGCAAGGGTGAAAATGGCCACAGTACATATGGACCAGGGGTCTGTATAATGAGGGATTGGCTGACAGGTCTGAGTTACATAAGTATTACAGAGTTCAGTGAAGAAGAAAATGTGATTAAAAACAAAGTGTTAAAGTATCTGTATACCAGTGTCATTGGAATTTTCTCAATATCTCAGTTTTGGACATACTTTGAAGGGTCTGTTTCCTAAATGAAGAAGCTGAGTGGTGTGGAAAGAGCTCTTGACTGGGGATCAGATTCTTTCATGACTCGGTTATGTGCTTGTAGGCAAATCTCCCATGTTTAGTTATCCAATGCTGTTTGCTTCATACCTGCCCCACCTCTCAGTATTGAGAGAATCAAACTTGTGAAGTGCAGATAAAAATGTTTTCAAACTATGGTGCTTTATAAATGTGAACTATAGTCTTAATGTTATTGCAAAAGGGCAGGGCAAGATTCTTCCATCTATACTCTGGGTCAAAAGGACCTCATCTTTTAGGTTCAAAGGGTTCATCTGGTAGGATATGAGGTCTCAATGAAACTACTGATCGCAGCACATTTGGTTGGCTTCAGCATCTTTAGGTCATGCTTTCTGGATGCATTGATTTATCTTTGATCAGAACCATTTCTTAATTTTAGAATTGTTTGCCATCTGGAGAGCCTGGGAATTTTCCACACCAGCAATTCTTGACAGTTTTTTTTTGGTTTCAGTTGTTCTTTTTTTAAAGACCTTTCTTTCCTTCTTTACTCTAAGCAGTACAAAGAAACCAGGTGACACCTTTAACATTCTGGCTAAAAATATCTTATCTTGATCACCCACTTCACTGGTTATGTGTAGACTTTCTACATTACTGCAGGCGATTGTGTTGCTAAATTTTCTGTTACCACATACTAAGTATTCACTTTCTTCCACTTAACAAAAAGTTATTTCAGTTTGTAATTGCTTCAAAATCCCAAATTCTGCAGGGTTCAAGGCACTTAAGCTTTTGCTAAGATTTTCCACATGATATGGTTGTGCCACCTCTGCTCTTTATCTGGTTCCAAAGCTATGCCCATATTTTAGCTTTTTATTACAGTGGAATCTCATATGTACGAGTTATCAAATGCTGGGCAATGAATCCTCAAACTTGGTAACTTAAAACAATACATTTATTAGCTTTACAGTCCCGGAGCTGGGGAATCTGGGAACATCTTAGCTCGGTGTCCTGGCTCAGGATCTCTCACAAGGTTGGCATTATGGTTTTGTGGAGCTATAGTCCCCTGAGGCTTGATTAGAGCAGGTGGATGCTCTTTCAAGTGCATGAGTGTGACTGTTGGCTGAGGGCTTCAGCGTTTAACTATATGGGCTTCTCTACAGGGCTGCTAAGGGTATGTAATTTGGCTTTTTTTCAGACCCAACCCCACTGCCTTGACCTTGTCGCACAATGTCATTTCTGGCTTCTTCAAGTCATAAAAAGCAGTTTACACCCAATGGGAGGGCTCATACATGGCCATGAACCCAGGACGACATGCTCATCAGAGGACATTGTGGTAACTGGCTATCACTTTACTGCATGTAGGCACTGTGCTCTCTTAGGGAATCCACATCCAATGAGATGTAACCCATATCTTCAAGGAACTATTAAGGAAGTTTACATCATGCAGGTATGGAGAGGCTAGAAGTGTCACAAGTATGATGACAGAACTATAGCATAGGGAATTTGTGGGCATTGAGGCAGATGACCAAACTTAAAAAAGGAATGGATTTTTATACGTGGAGCCCTAAATCTTGAGCTTGGTAGGTAGATGAATGGGTGAAATACTTGCCAGGGCCTGGTTTTCTGAAGAAATCTCCATCAATTGGTATAGCTGGAGACAGGTTATATAGCAAGCAAGGGTGAACTTTGAGAGAGAAGTAGAAAAAGGGCCAGGTTATGGAGCTCATGTGCCAACTTCAGTTGTTGGAACCTTACCCTGAAGGATATCTTAAACATTCATCTAACATCTACCATTGTGTCAAGTAGAAAGTATTGGTGAGAGTGACCTTGGTCTCCAAAAGTTTGTATTTTGATCTGAAAGATAATACACAGAACTAAACTGCATCTCAAAGTGGTTCATGATAGGTATCCTGTGAACAGTACAGTCTAGGAGTCTAGGAAGTTTTCAAAGGGGCACCAACTTCTGAAGGTGTGGTCAGTGAGTTCCACTGGAAGAAGAAGAATTTGATGCTTGAGATATGCTTAGGGTTTTTAAAGATAAAGATGGAAAGAGATGGGGTGGGGAGACCTACTCTAGGCAAAGGAAAGGAAGATGGATGGTGGCACCGTATATTATCCAGTGTGGGGGAAAGGGTTTTGGGTAAGAGAATTACACATGGTAGAAGACCGTAAGAACCAGTCCAGAGAGTTTGAACCACACATAGTGCACTTGAGCTGGGGGAATTTAAGTCTAGATTATAGCAAGCTAATCTTTTTCTTTTTTTTTCAACATAGGAAGATGCTGAAACAGGTAAACAACATTTTCTTGCAGTCCTCAGGAGGCCCAGGCAGAGAAGGATCTAGAATGGAGGATCTAGAATTCAGAATCTAGTGCTCTTTCTGCACTCTGCTGTGTCCTTTTCCAGAAGAACCAGCTCTGACCCAGTCCTAGCTTGGGGTCCTGGTAAGAGGTAGAGAGTCCCAGAAGGAAAAAAACAACCTCAGGCATGGTGTTTTCAGAGCTCATCGGATCACTGATTAGCATTAATTAATTGTTCTTGCAGATGTCTTGCAGGAGAAGTTAACCAGCTATTAATCACTGATGAGCATCGCTTCAGATTTTCTGGAGTTGAAAGAATGTCGCTGTTGTGATCAAGCTGTTAGCTATTTCCTGAACTTGGTTGAAAGGAAGAGTTAGGAGCACACAGTAGTCCTATGTCCTGTGAGAAAGTGTGGTAGAGGTGCCTTGGAATTTGTTTGGTTGCTGTTGAGTAAGAAGAGTGTAGCTTTTATTTTTATGAATTCAAGGGTGTCTTAAGCAGGCTGACTTCAGCAAAGGGAGCAGAAGATGTGAATACCTGGCATGCAGTGATGAACCGCACACTGGGTATGCCAGTGCCCCACTCTGGGTTCCTGATCCAGATCTGCCTATTAGGCTGTGCTGTGCTGTGCAAACTCCCTGCCAGCTGTGAACTCTTCAGGAATCAGTGCTCTCATCTTTAAAACCAGACATTTGGACCAGGTATCGAATTCCCAAAACACGTTCCTTAGACCGCAAGGCCCAATGGATGGTTTAATAAGCAAAGGTTCCCTGGCCAAATGGACTTGAGAATACCATATATTCATGGAGATCCTGATGGACAACAGTGGATTAAAAGAGTGAAAAATGTGATTCAGTGAAAAAAAAAATCTGTTTAACCCAACAAATACCCATTGTAATACCTTTTGCTCATTAATCATTGTGAAACCAGCAGAATGTGTTTCCAATTCTAACATCTGTCTGTTTTTTTCTGGTCTGATTCAGCCTACGTAATTGTTCTTAGGTTATCTCCTCAGCATTCTTGTGTGGTTTTTGTAAACTTCATAACCAGCGTATCTGTCTCTCATCTTCAACGCGGTCCCCTGAATTACAAATGAAAACTCACTGTTAGTTGCACACATCCCTCCCTGGCCCACCTGCTGGCCCATGGTCAGAAGGCTCTGAACTCCAGTCTGCTGTAGACCCTACCCCCGGCCTTCCACTGTGCCTTGAGTGGTAGTGAAATACCATGTTGGGCAATGTTATTTTTTACTCTCTAAAAGGTGAGTGTTTGTAATTTGTTAAGAGTTGGATATGAAGACCAGTTGAGGACCTAAACCCGATTTTTACATTACTGTTTAATTCAAGATAGTTCTAATATCTAATTCCATAATTCTACAAAGAGAATCTATGTATTTCAGGAAGTTAACACATCTTATTAGACCTTGGAGTGTCTTATTCTTTTCTTTTACCTACTACTTGTCATCTTGGAATTTATTGTTTCAGTTCAGAGCAGTACTATATTTTTGCAGCTGGAATATGCCTTTTGAAGACTGAATGTAAATGATCAGAATGAGGCAGCACTCTGTGTAATGTTAAGTTCTATTAGTCATGTTAAAGACCATTGATTTTGTGAGAAATTAGCTAAAAGTATAGCAGTCCATGTGAAGTCAAGGTTTGCAGAAATATCCAGTAGCTCATCTTCTTTGCAACTTTTTATGATGAATTTTAGGACCAGAATTTCCAAGGAGGAGAGAAAGAATAGGAGGTTATCCAAGCAATAGGTAACATCTGGTTATTAATTTTGATCCAAGACAATTTTGAGACAAATAGAATTCCTGGTAAAATGTGGTGAAACTGTACCTCTCCTTTCTTTTTGGTAAAGGAAAGCATGTTTGATTATAGGCATAAAGTATACTGAAGCATGTACCATCACAAGTTCCAATTCCTAAGCTAAATTTTTTATTAGCTTAGTTATATATATTGAGAAATAAAATATGTGGCCATATGTCATGAGATTGTTTATTAACCACGCAGTGCCCTATGACTTGATATTCCTAGCTTTTATGTTGTTTAGAGATATTTTCAATTTTTTCATCCTACACCAATACAATTATTTATGTCATTGCCTGAGTATATACTTCTGTGCTGAAGTATATCTTAGACAGTAAAATGTTATGATGATAATACTTTTAAACATTGTTGGAGCCCTGAGATGCCAAACAATGTACTAATTCACTTCACCTAGACTGTCAAGTTGAACTCTGTAGAAATTGCTGGCTTGTCACTTTAGGTCCTTGAGTGGTCATTTCACCTTCACGAGACTCTATCATGGTGTCACATAAAGGAGTTAAGCCAGATGGTCTCTGAGATTCTTTGTAGCTCTAATGTTCTTTGACTCTGAGAAGAAGGAATCAGACACAATTTAAGTTCCTTTTCCAGAGCACGTAGAAAAATTGACCTTAATGTGGTAGCATAAATGATTAAGATAGTCCTTCAAAATAGCTATGTCAGGGTCCTCTGGCTTATATCTCCAACTGAAGCATCTGGAAATTATATTCCCCTTGGGTTTTTGTAGGGAAGGTGTCTTTGTTATCAAGTCACCTTGTACCACACTGCACTTGAGCTTAGATTCCAATATTCTGGCTCCACGGTTTAAGGTAGGTTACATAATGTATTTGAGCCTCAGTTTCCCCATTTATAGAAAGAACATAGAACCAGCATTTTCCCTACAGGGTTGTTGTGAGGATTCAATGAATTGCTCTATCAAAATAGTTTAGCAGAGTGGTGCAGAATAAGCTTTCAGTACACTTCAGCTATCATTCCTTGATTTGGGTCTAGTTTAAGATGCTGCTCCTGGATTTTCTCCTATCTGGAGCCTTTGGTTCTCATCCTTGTAGTTATCCATGGAATCTCCTTGGGCTTAGCTACTTCGTTATAGCCTCCTTAGCATCCCCCCATACACAGGCACATGCTCATGCTTTCCCCTTTCCAGGCACCAACCCTCCTACTGCCTCTTTTTTCCTCTGTCATTTTTTATTAGTACACACATGCAGTACACAAGATTTACATTCTTTGTGTGGAGTTAATACATGTACTTAGCACACATTAATTCTTTTTTTCCTCCCCTTCTCCCCGCTCTGTCCCCCTCCTTCCATCTTGATCCCCTTCTCATTTGAGAAAGATCTATCTCCCCATTACCTATTATCTAAGGACCTCCTCACTCAGCCTGCTTTTACTGATCACGACTTCTCCCTCAGAAGTATTTTTGTAGGCTGTTAGCCACGGTGTGAGCTGGAGCATCTGCTAAAATCTGAGCCAGAGGATGACAGATATTGGGATTTTATCACCCAGCTAAGCAGGCTAAGCACTATCCTGGAAAAGTAATAACCCTCACTTGATCTTAATTAGAATGGAGCCCTGTTACAAAAGAAATTAACAAGTACAAAGAAATTAACAAGAGAAAAACAAGCAGAAGTTTACTAGTATGTATATTTCATATATGCATTGGAGACACTCAGAGAATGGGTAATTTTCAGAGAGATGGATTTGAATTCCAGTTTAGACAGCATCTTCAATAAACAATGGTAAATTTTTAGGGAAGTGATAAGACAAAGAAAAAAGACTTGCGTTCTCTATGAGTGGCAAATTGAAAAAAAATGCAAATAACTGGCAGGTAAAGGGCAGTTAGTGTAGTGGACTGATAACTGTAGTGGTCAACTTGTAACACCCAGCTGAACTGAGTAAGCATGGTGCTGGAAGTGGGAGGCCCACCTAGGGACTGTTGCCAGCAGCATAAGAGGCAGAACTGGAGAAGTAGAAAAAGGTTGTTGGGAGCCAGTAAAAGCTGTGAGGAGCTCTTGGTTCTTTTGGAGGCGCTTGTCATGATGGCTTTCCTGATGAACTTAGCTGTTTTCATCCTCCGAGGAGCGTGACACCTTGATGGCACTGAGAGTAGCTTTGTTCACTTTGAGGGAGCTCTGGTTCTCACTCTGAGCATCATTTTCTGGCTCCAGAGGGGAAGATGGTGCACTGCCAGTCTCCTGGAGGAGTTTGCTGTGTTGCCTTTCTTGATGGAAACTTGGCTGTCCTGATCATTGGAGGAGCTTGGGACCTCATTATTGCTGAGGATGGCTGTGGTACCTTCCAGGGGAGCTCTGGTTCTTACTTTGAGCGTTGCTTCCTAGCTCCAGTATAGATCCCTCAGCCTGCTAGCACAGATCCTTCATCCTGCTAGCACAGACTTCCTAGATTCGACTGACCTGTAGGCCTTCCCAGCACAGATCCATGAAACAGGCCTGCATGAGATGTTGTTGTGGGCTCTAGGCCTTCAGCTGGATTCATGGGAGGCATTGCTATGGGCTCTAGGTCTTCAGCTGAACTCCTGCAGGACATGATTGTGGGATCCAGGCCCTCAGCTGGATTCTTGGTCTATAGTGTGAGAACAGATTTCCTGCACTCTCTTGTATATGATTCCTCAGGTGACTATTACACACAATCTTACAAAATATGTGTCCTGTATTATATTGTTCTCTCTTGCAAATATCCCCCAAACCACGACAGTTAGCAAAACATATTAACATAGATTCCTGTGGTACTATCTCTAGGCCCACAGGGTTCTAAAGCATTCCTCACAGGGTTAATTTTCGTTCTGCCTAGTAGAGGCACAAGTAAAATAACTTTTGTTTTTGTAAATACATGTCCTGCTTTTATGCAAAGAGGAGGGCAAAAAACTTTGTTGTTTCCCTGCATCTGCCTTTTCTTAATTGCCTTCAACTCCACTATCCTTCATATACCAAAGTGATATATTCTAGCCTTAAAGAACTCAAAGCTGGCAGTTGTGAGCTTTTATTTTTGCCCTAACCATTTATAAAAAGCAAAACCAAACTCTCATTTAGGATCACAATTACTTCACAAAAGAAAGAACTTTTTAATATACCCAAATATAATGAAATAGAATGAGTAATCTTCTTTAAACTGAATAAACTTGACCTTATGAAGAATTTATTACAGAGTCCCTATTTTTAAGAATATACCCAGGACTGGTGAAAATATTAGTACAAGTTAGCACCAGTTCATAGTCTGATGCTTGAGAATCCCATCTTTGAGTCAAATGAGGACACAAAAAATGTAAGACAAAAAGACATGAGGGAGATGAAATGAATAAATTAAATGTAGGAGATTCATTGTCTTTTGGAGAAAACAATATTCTCTCAGTCTTGGTTGTTAAATTTTAAGTCTCTGGCTCTTACCCTTTGATTAAAGTACTTCAGAATAACGTACTTGAAATAGTGGGAGAAATGTGTTTTCCATTGATAAAAAGGCTAATGACTTTTCTTCTGTTTATAGCCCAGTGATTTGCTCTTAACTGGGTTGGCCTCTGCAGTCTTTACTGAGACAGTTCTTGTCATAGCCTGCTGGTGCCATTTGCATACTAATTATTTCTGTAATTGATCTTCCCAGGTCTCTTCAGACCTTGTAGGAGGCAGTGGCCTGCCACTTAGAAATTAGCTAAGTAAGGATTGCAACATGGGGCCTGGCTGGTGGGGATCTGGGTCACATGGCATGTGGCGCTGTTGATCCCTCCACCCCATTCTATCCTGTGACATTACACTGGAGATTCTGGTCAGTGTGCAGGTAAAGTGGCCTTTATTGTCATGCACAGCTCATGGTTCAGGTGAGTAAGAGTTTATTATTGCCAAATAGCTTAAGAAAAGTTTGATTTTTTCTTGTATTAGTAAAACAGTAGGAGTGGTACCAGTGGCGAGGCAGCTGGTGCTGGTTATGTACTTACATTATATGCCAGAAGAGCCTTCCATCCATGCTGGGTCATTAAACATTATGGAGTAAAAAAGAAAGACTGAGAGAAAGTGAGAGAGGAAGGTGTTAAATTTAGTCAAAGATCTGAACACAGACCTGATGAGAAGGGCAACTGCGATATTTATGCCTGGATTACTGAGTGAAATAACTCTAAGATACCATAGCTATTTTTTATTCTCACTATTCAAAATATAGGGTCAGTTTTTGTTTTTTTTTTGTTTGTTTTTTTTTGTTTTTTTTGTTTTTATTCCGGTACCAGGAACCGAAGTCACGACCTTGCGCTTGCCAGGCAAGCGCTTTGCCGCTGAGCTAAATCCCCAGCCCCTTGGTCAGTTTTTGATTGCTGTAACAAAATACTTGAGGCTGTAAAATTTATAAAGAAAAGAAGTTTGTGTTAGCTCATCAGTTTGGAGGTGCAGGGCATGGTGTGAGCAACTGCTCTACTCTGGTGAACACCACATGGCAGATGACCTCATGATGGTAGGAGTATGCGTGAGAGTGAGGACTTGATTTGGGGAGGTGCCGGTTTCCCTCATCACAAGCCATTCTCATGGCGGCTAATCCACCATGAGATCATCATTAATCCTTTCTGCAGGTAGATCCCTCAGGACACAATTACCTTCCAGTAGGCTCTATTTCATAAAGGTTCCACCAGCTCTTAACATCACACTGGGGACCAACAGTACAGCATGTGAAACTTTGGGGGACACCCTCATACCATATCCAAACTGTAGCACTCATATGCAAATACCCCAAAGCAAAAATGAAAGCACAGAGTGGATTAATGACTCATGTAGGCTCCTTGGAACAAGGTTTTGAACCATGGTGTCCAATCTGATAACAAGTACCTACATGGGACCACTGAAATTAAAAGTAAGGAAAATGAAAACTTCAGTTCTTCAGTCTCACTGCCACATTTCTAGCATTCGTGGTTACCATACTGGACAGCACAAACAGACAAAGTAAGTCCTATTAGACAGCTCTGTTCCAGAGATTCACCATCTAGCATTCTGTTCATTAATACTGTAAGACTGCTTCCCTCCTGTGTGCACGGTCTGCACCCATTATTGCTGTATATAACGAGAAAAGTATATTTTGACATTAACTTAGAAACAAATTCTGGGTGTCCCATTTCCTGCTCTCCTGAGAAAGTGGGAGGAGCTTGGGTAAGCATCTTGTCCTTCCTTTCAGCACTGATGCTACTTGTGAGCAATTTCCCATCACATGGAATTATTGAAGCATGGTTTAGCAATGTGTTTGCTTTGACTTCAGGGTGCAACTTTAGCTTTACAGCTAATATTGATCTAACAGTGAATTCTTTACAAAACCCATACGGCTCCTTGAGGAAAAATTGGCCAAGGTGGTGTGGTGTCACAGATGTCTTAGGGCTTTAAATTAACACTGTAAATCTCAGGATTATGGGGGAAAGAGCTAGTATCTTTATTGAATGCCTCCCATCTGGCTGTGTTTCCGGCAGCTGCCTGACTGGCATGAAGAGTGGCAGGTACAAGACCAGAGATTTGGTATCAGAAAGTATTTAATGAAGAGTCCATTTGGTACTTACACCCAGGGATGTCATTTTAAATCGATTTTTCTTATTGAGATCAACAACAGGATATTATGCTTTTGGCAGAAAAAGAAGCAGCCTGTGGAGTTCAGCTCAGGATAGGCCAGGGCTGGCGCAGGGATAAGGTTTCATGGGTACCAAAGTTTCTCGGAGTTCTAAGATCTAGGGTAGAATAGACTCACAGCAGGGCATGACCTGGAGTGGTAGTGTGCTCTGTTATGCAGTTAGGATACTGTACTGCTCCCTGAGTGTGGGCAACCTTGAGTCTTTGGGTGTTAGCTGAGAACTTCAGAAAGAATTAGTGCTCTACAAATAACCAGGATGCTAAAATCAGGTTCCACCGGACTGCCTTTACCCTAATCTGTCATCATTTAGAAAGAGTGGCCTGTCAGAACATTTGATAGTACAAGTTTTTCCCCAGAGTAAGGCAGAAAAATACAGTGTTAAGAGTGCTGGAGGTACACTGAGGTACAGATGCCTGTAACTCAAACGTGTGCCCATCAGATGCATGTTGGAGCTTGGCGGTGAAGGGGTGACAGTTCAAGCACAAAGATTATTTTAATGTGAAAACATTAGAAATATTTTCTGCACTATCTTTATCTTATAAATACAGAGGGTTCTCAAAATATAGCTGCCCTTTGTTCCCCTGCAAATTTCAGGAAGAAGATAGATTGACCATTCCACAGGATAAAAATCCCAATAGAACTATCCACATTTTCCCATTGACCGCCCCCCAATTTGCCTCTAGGTATTCAGTGAATGAGTAACTGTTACACGAAAGGGGACAAGCTTTTTTCCCCCTGTTCATCAGCCTATTGTCAGTTAATTTGTAGATACTCCTCACCATTCCAATTGAAATTTTATAGAGAAAATGTTCATCCTTTCAACAGTAGAGAGGTAGAGTTTTCAAACCCAACCCATAGCTATTTAATAAGAATTAGCATTTAAACAATATCCCTTGGTGATGTGTATGTGAATTATGGTTTGTGAAGCAGAAAAAGTTGGCAAACTTTATAAGGGACAAGACATAAATTTTTTAGATTTAGTGGACCATATGGTCTCTGCTGCAATGCTACAACTGTGCTCTTGTACTATGAAGGTAGCCATAGACTACATATATACGAATTGCTACAGTTGTATTTCAATAAACTTTTATTTATGGACACTGAATTTGCATTTTGTAAACATTTCACAATTCATAAACTGGTTTTTTTTTCAACCATTTAAAATATATTTTCAGCATTTTTTTGCCTCCAGGTCCTGGGGCTCAAGCTCAGGGTTTTGCCTATGCTAGTCACATGCTCTATGACTGAGCTATATCACCAGTCCCTAAAAATGTTCTTCAGTAATTAATTTTTTTCTCCAACTATATTTGCTGTCAAGCTGTACAAAAATAAGTGACAGATTAGACTGGGGTCATGTGCCATCATTTGCTGATTCCCTGATTTAATCCATTACTTCCTTTTTTCACTTTATGGAACACATGGAAAATGGCTTTGATATAATATGCTGGGATAGATAGCTGAAGCTGCTTGTGCTCGGAGTTCATGAGCTGGTGGTGAGTTTCCAGCTCTACTGATAGCTGAGCAGAGTTGGAAAACTTGTAACCTATTCATGGCACAAGGGTGGGAGGCTCTGGCAGAAAACATTCCCTTACATATTACAAATGAGGGAACTGAGATTTTATATTCTTCTCTCCTGAAGGAACATCATGATGCTAGCCTCTCAAAAACAAATGTTTTCTAAGTGAATATGTTTGAAATGATTTTCAGTTAACTAGCAGATCTGGCAGATGAGTTCACTGACTGCCATTCTAGTATACTTTCCTTTACATAAATGTCCAAAAATCAAGTTATAAAAACTAAGTAGGTGACTGAGCTGGTTCAGGAGAAAAACTTCTTCTTAGCAGAAAGAGCCATCCTGAATCCACAGGTCCTGTCAGTCATAGGCATCATGGCTGTTTCCACTACTGCTGGTTTGTCCTTTCCATATTCCCTGGAGGCTGATACTTCTCCAAATCTTGGAGGTTAGGCAAACCCGCATCACTTACTTTGGTCACTGAGTAATAGCGACACATCAAAGCATTTAAAATGCTGCATGGCTCTCAATGCTCCTTCCTGATTTGTTTAAAGATTGTAATACATGTTCTGAGGTTGTGTCAAATGGCTTAGAGGCCAAAAGAGATATAGGAAAGAAAATTTCAGGTTCAACATTTGAAATCTCTCAGTGAACTGTGAACTCATAGGGACATGTCTCATATGACTTTAAATTCTTCTGAATGGGATTGTTTCAGATGGAACTGTGTCTCCCCTAAATTCATATGTTGAAGCCATAACCCATGCACCTCAGAACGTGCCCTTATATGGGATAGAGTCTCCAGCGGGGTAATCTAATTAAAATGAATTTATTAGTGTGGCTTCTGCTTCAGCTCAGTTGGTGCCCTGACGAAAGGGAGAATACTACATGAAGATGAAGGAAAAGATTAGATGATATTTCTACAAATCAAGGAGTGCTGTATCTTGCCGGGAAAGCACAGAGCCTGGGAACAGATTCTTCCTCACAGTTCTCAAAAAGGACTTGCTCTGCCAAAGCCTCAATGTCTGGCTTGCAGCCTTCAGGGTGGTGAAACCGTGCATTTCTGTTGTGTAAGCCACCCAGGTTTGGCCCTTTGTTATGGCAGCACCGGCAAGCTAGCACAGGGATGAGGAAACTGTTCTAAATTATGATTTTCTTTTTAAACAGATTTATTGTGACTTAATTCCTCTATCACCTAACTCACCCGCTTTTGATGTACAACTCAGTGGTTTGTATTCAAGGAGTGCTGTATCTTATATTCACAGAGGTGTGCAGTTATTATTGTAATCACTTTTAGAACATCTAGAATAATCAGAAAAAGAACTGTACTCATTAGCAGCCACTCCCCATAATCCCTCTCCCTTGATTCTTGAGACTCATCAGTCTACTTTCTGTGTCTTTAGATTAGTTTGTTCTGGTTGTTTTGTATAAGTAGAACCAGTTAGTATGCAGGCTTCTGTGACTGGCTTCTTTCACTTAGCATAATGTCTTCAAGGTTCATCCAGGCTATAGAATGTATCAGTACTTCACTGTTGTTTATAGCTGAGTAATACGCTATTGCATGGATAGACTACAATTTGTTTGTCTTTCATTGGTTTATCAGTACTTGAGTTATTCCTACTTTTTGGCTATTTTGCATAATGCTTCTATGAACATTTGTATGCAAATTTTTGTTTGCATGTTTGTTTTCATTTCTTTTGATAATATACATAAGAGTGGGATTGTTGAGTCATATAGTAATTCTGATTTAGTATTCTGAGGAAGTATTTCTTAAAGCAGTTTTATATTATTTTATGTTTTCACCAGCAGTGTGTGAAGGTCCTAGTGTATCTACATCCTCACCAACACTTGTTAGTATCTGTCTTTATTATAGTCATCCTAATGCATACAAACTGATGTTTCATCATAGCTTTAATTTGCATTTTGTTAATAGCTAATGATGTTTAGCATCGTTTCATGTTCTTATTGGCCACTTTTATATCTTCTTTGAATTGTATCTGCTCAAATCCTTTGTCCGTTTTCAATTGTTATTTGGCTATCTATCTTTTATTACTGAATTGTGTTATTTGACTTTATACTTCATGAATTTCTTTCAGTGAAGACTAGAACTTATTATTTTGAAGAGTAAAATATGAATACAATTTTTATTTCCTGTAGCGTTCTGAGGGCTGTTTGTGTTTATTGGATATTAAGTTCCTTCTTTAAAGTAAGTATTTGAACATAGATTAAAGCCAGGAAATTCTGAGCTGAGGAGAACAAAATAGAAAGTATATAGAAACTGGAGTAGCCGGGGACAATGTGTCATCCCATAATATGTACGGCTATAGTTAAACCGGAACTCAAAGTACCTCTGAGATGTACTCATTTTGCCATAGATATCTTTCTTATGCACATGAGGTATCCATGTTATTAAACTGTTTTTCTCTTGTTAATCTGTCTTTTGTTACAAGGGTCAGTGACAACTAAGTACAATGTAGGGTAGAGAGAAAATTATGTTCCCTCGAATCTTTACTCCTCAGGGAAAATTTTTGTTGTATAAGACTTTGGAGGCCTCCCTTTTTGTAACACCCCACATGGGATTTTTTTTTTCCAGTATTTACACTATCAGTCAAAAGGGAAAAGAATTTTTCTTTTTTTTACCGTTTCTTCTGCTCCTCATAAAACAGTTCTATGTGTGATTTGTTCCTTACTGTCTTGTGGCTGAACGTGGGACACAGGGTTGAAGGTAACTTGAGTATGTTGTTCACTGCCCGCGGAATGGAGTCTGCCTTTGTTACCTGGAGCAAAGCGGGCAGCCTTTCCTCCCGTCTATGCAAATCCAAAGCAGATAAATGTGAGCTATCAGCAGCCAATTTGCTGGAAATCTTCCCTCTCGTAATTGGCTTCATATTTCAGCTCTTAGAAAAAGTCGACTCTCATTACCACCTTTGCCTTCTCCCCTCAAGGCCAACCAGAGGAGGGGGGAAGACAGAGGGAGAGAGAGAGAGAGAGAGAGAGAGAGAGAGAGAGAGAGAGAGAGAGAGAGAGAGAGAGAGAGAGAGAGAGACAGAGAGAGAGACAGAGAGAGAGAGAGAGAGAAAGAGACAGAGAGACAGAGGGAGAGAGGGAGAGAGGGAGACCCCCTTGGAGGCAAGGCAGCGGGGAGAATGAAGCTCTGAATGAATTATTACTTTTTCTCCCTACTGGCTTTCCTTCCAGGTGCCCCCGCTCAGTCATGCTTCCTCAGAAAAGCACCTCATCAGCTGGCTGGGGCCTCCTTGCCAATGGTGATTGTGTCCTTCCTACCCCGGGCTCACTTTACCAAGATAGGAAGTGACAGGCAGGGAGACCTCCTGCTCTCAGGTTCTTGGGAAGGCAGTACAAAGCATTATATCAAACACTGCCACCAGGCCAGCTCTTTGGGGTTGCATTAGGCAGCCAAGCATTTTGCTGCCTGCTGAATGTCATCTCATTTAACATTTTGTTAAACAACTTCTAAAGGTCTTAACAATATGACAGATGGGCCATTGACTGGGTTCTTAGTAGCTAAGTACCAGTTTGGCTGGGCTGGATTGTGTTTATTGTTCATTAAGTGTTATTTAAAGAACTCAAGCCTTATGTCTCCGACCCCCTGCCCACCCCTCAGTGCACACTTTCTGTGGGACCCTGGGGTATCACATTAGAGCGCTGTTTCTATAGAAAGGCACAGGGGAGAGGAAAGGGTAGAAAAAGACTCAGAAAGGAGAAGAAATGAGAAGATAAGGGGAAAGTAGAGAGGGGCAAAAATAAAGAGTATGTGTGTGTGTGTGTGTGTGTGTGTGTGTGTGTGTGTGTGTCCATATGCGAGGGGGGCCTGGTTTGGTCTTATTTTGGTTTAAAAGTAGCCTAATGGGCAAATGAGACAGAGCAAAGTGGATTGCTAGTACAGATGGCAGGTCCTGTCCATCCTAACCTCAGCTCCAGAGTCACCTTCTACCTTATTCCAAAACTCAGAGGAAGGAGAGAGGACAGCTGCTCATTGTACTGAGCACAGCCCGCATTGCACCATCCATATGTATTTTGTGTCTTATATTTCAGCTCATTGTAAGCGATTAGAAGGCAAGGGGTCCTTTCTCCTTTCATTTCAAAAGTGGCCGACAAGGCCAGCCTAGAATAAGCATGAACTTACTGCCGTTTATGAAGTTTGCCAAGGGAGCACAGTCAGGTGCTTGTCCAGCTGCTTCTAGATGAACAGGACAAGGCCAGTGGGGCTAGGAATGTTTGATTAATTGGAACTACGTCTGTTGTAAACAATTTTTTTTCATCCTATGGCTGGGATTCCAAGGTCTGCCAGTGACTTGGGAATAAGAGCTTCCCATGCTTAGGATGATGTTGAGAGCAGAGCTATCCCTGAAGACACAGACAATGACACACAAATTCTGGTTGTTACCACAATGGGCAGATCAGTGGTAGAATTCTGTTTTTCTTGGAGTTGGAGAATGCAGGTAGAGAATGCCAAGTGTGGAGAAGGACGTGGAGGATGGCAGAGCTTGTAGGAACTTTGGAATCCACCTACTTCCGCATTTCATGTAAGCAGATGGGAAAGTCTCGGGTGCTTACTCATTGTCAGACAGCAGTCAGGTACTGGAGCTGTGCAGTCTTCATCCTGGTACAGAGTGCTTCCCAGGGCATCAGCTAGAACTCTTCTGGTTGTGAGTGACAGAGATCTAAACCCCTCAAAGCAAGCAAGCTTACATACGTACACACATGTGTAGGTTCAAGGCTCACGTTATTGGGAAGTGTGAGGGTGCACAGACTTCAGGAAATGGAATGATCCAAGAACACAGTGATTTTTTTCTCTACCTCTCAGCTCTGCTGTTGCTCATTCTCATGTGGGCCTTCTCCCTGGGGCAGAAAAATGACCCCAGGAACTCTGGGCTTAGATCTTACTAGTAAGATCTCGGTAACATCAGTAGATACAGAGCAACGTTTTCTTGGTGGTTTTAGCATGGCCCAAAGTTGGCTTTCTCGGGCCAGGTCTGGCTTCAGGCTGCTGACTTCTCCTGGATCCTGAGGTTGATAAAGGTTCTGTCTCTGTTTATTTCAGCTTTTATCTTTTTATTAGTAGATGTTTGCAGTACATAATGATTATATTCCTCGTGGGGAGTTGGTACCTGTATATAATGTATCTTAATGCTTTTTTCTCCTTCCCTCCCTCACTTTCTCTTCATCTCTTGGCTCCTTCCCCTTTCATAAAAGACTTATCTCCCTTTTCCCTATTATCTATTTTTTTATTTTACTCTTTATTTATATTTTGGGTTTCTTATAAAAGATAAACTATATGACATTTAAGCTCATATGTCTGATTTACTTCACTTAGAGAACAATTATGCTCTTGAGGTGCACCAATTTTCTTATAAATGACTTAGGTTTATCCTCTTTTAATGGCAGAGTGGTACTCCATTGTGTATAAATATATTTTCTCTATCTATTCGTCTGTTGATGGACACATAGGCTGTTTCCAAGATTTAGCTATCATGAATTGTTCTGGTCTATGGCCATACCATGCTGAACACGCCCAATCTCGTCTGAATTGTTCCGCTATAAACATGGGTCTTGATTACACTGTAATCAGGTTCCTCTGAATTTTCTTCCTAACTAGGCCTTGACTTTTGAATCTCTGTGACCATCTTGGTATCATTTAATTTCAGCAAGAATCCTGTTAAGTTGGTTGAGCCAGAATCCCCGCTTTTGATATCTCATCACTCTCAGTATCAGACCAACTTCTTCATCCTCCTGCATTCTGTCCTTCACCAAGAGTCCTGTTAGGTCTTTAACAAGGGTCATAAGTAATGTGTTTACTGTAATGGGGCTGGTGCCCAGTGGGGGCACCTGAACCATGAGATGGGATGAAGTGGATATGCTCTGGCAAAACCAATAGAGGCCCAGTGCATCTTTATACCATGTGATGATATGTGGATATTTTTATGGTGTGTAAAGTCAAGTTTGTTATAATGCTCTCCTGGAATGACCTACTTGTGTCTCTTGAGGATCTTAGTGCCATTTTCTTGGGTACCACCAGTCACTCTGACTAATACTGTCAATGAAGAATGAAATGAAGTTATGGCTTCATTAGATCAGTTCTGGTGTTTTTGCCTTGGGCAGAAGAATTCAAGTCTGGAGACCAAATCCCATTCTTGTTTCTTCTACTTTCAAGAACTCTCAGCTCTATCATGCCTAACAGAGAACATCATAATAGAATTTGGTGTAGATCCATACATTTTTATTGATTAACTTTCAAAGGTAGCTACAGCATTAGGTATTAAGAGTCATAAATATAAAGAAAATATCTATTGATAGCTCTGATCTATATCTCATCTAGAGCTAATGAGGCAAATGGCACGGATTAAAAAAACAACGTGGGGATATGTATTTCTGGAGAGATTTTTTTGAAAGGATCAAGAACGGTTCCCCAGAGGAAATGACTTTCATGTCAGAGGGATGGGAAGAGGCAGTGGGGTGGAATGCTGTTCCAAGTGGAGAGGAGAAGCACTGTGAGAAGTCCTGAATGCAGAGAGGGGCAGCACCTACGTTGGGAACTGTGAATATTCAAGTTTGATTGGAACACAGATCAGAAGGCAGAGATGTGGAGAGAGATGCTGCAAAGCCCAGCCCAGAGTGGGATACAACGACCAGGGGCAGGGAAAGAGAGCCTGCCCCAGGAGATGACAGTCAAGTGGGCAGGCCCAATGACCTGCACCATTTTGGGGGGATCAACAGGGTGTCTTTGCTGGGTTTAGACTTACACGGTGCTTGCTAGTCACAGGACACAAGGTTGGGTTGGTTGGAAATGTTGTGGCACTTGAGAGGCTGTTTACTTTTTGGGTTTGAAAGACACCTGGACTGCAGAGATTAAATGAAATAGACTGAGAACATAGTCTCAGGTTCACTAAGGAAGACTCCATTGTTCTGATTTTTTGACTCCAGAAAAATTCGCTATTTATGATTTCGTTCTTGACTGACTAGAAACCAATGGCCTTGAGCATTAGTCACACCTTTCTTTCTGTCACGCCTCAACTTTTGAATATATTTCAGGAGACTGTACTTCCTATCTTAATAATTTCTTCTTCTTGTTATAATTAGACCCTCATAGGTATATTAAGACTGTCCCAAGGCTGAATCAGAAAATTGTGTAAAAATCATATCGATGTTTTATTCTAGATTATTGGGAGAAGAAGCTTAGGAGATCAGCCTGAAAATCACTCCTTATAAACTATCTGTTAATTCATTGACGGTGTGCCAAAGATTTGGTTTCTAACCATGTGTATTATGCAGTAGAATTCTGTGGCTGAGCTTACTTTTGTATGGAGATGGATGATTCCCTTTTCCCTCCCTTACACAGATGTTAATTGAGCACCGCTTACATTCAAGGCTCAATGTTAGCTCTCTGTGGAATACAAAGAGATATCTCAAGTACAACCTACGTTTAAAAAGCTCACAACTGAGCTCAGATCCAGACACAAAATTAGTTAAATAATAGAGCAAGACATGGTGTCACACAGTACAGACTGTATTTGCCGTGCACTCATGGGAGAGGGAGATGGAGGGAGGGAGGTGGTAGAAACTACATCAAATATAAAAACATATTTGAGCCTGGCTATGAGTGGTGAAGGGTTTGCACTTTTACACTGGGCTTTCTCCTGCACAATCTAGGCAGCTAGGGATCTTGTTCTGCTCCAACCCATGAGGACTTGAGTAGCTGCTGCCATTTCTGCCATTTCCTTTTTCCTCATCCATGGCTGGGGGTTACTGCCTGCCTTTTTATAAATCTTTACTGGGCTAACCGTCAGGGACACCTGCCCAGTAGACCCCTAGGTACTTGTCTATGGGCACACTGTATCTTTTGCACTTTTAGAAATAGAAAACTAGGTCATACTGCCACACTGGGGCTGAGAGAGAGAGAGTAGAGGGGAGGGAAGAGGGGAGAGGGGGAGAGAGAGACAAAGAGACAGAGACAGAGACAGAGAGACAGAGAGTGAGAAACAGAGAGAGAGGGGCTGGGGATTTAGCTCAGCGGCAAAAGCGCCTGCCTGGCAAGCGCAAGGTCGTGAGTTCAGTTCCCGGTACCGGAGAAAAACCAAAAA
>NW_004955424.1:16899014-16951503 GCF_000276665.1 Chinchilla lanigera
AGAGAGAGAGAGAGAGAGAGAGAGAGAGAGAGAGAGAGAGAGAGAGAGAAAGAGAGAATATCCCTACTAATTTTCAGCAAGACAGACTTTGGTCATTTGGGGAGGGAAGGAGGTCATTTCCATGGAGACTCACAGAGAGAGTTACCCAGAAGGCAGTGGGTGGCTATAGATCCTCCCCACCTGACCTGAAGTCCGAGAGAATAACCCTGACCCCAAGCTCTTTAAGAGATTTGTCTAAAAAGCAAAATTAATTGAAAATTGACTACAAAAATAAATTTGACACAGAGTGACTTCTCTTTATTCAATGTGATTTATATATTGTCATACATATTTTGGGGTTTGTATGTCATAAGCACTGTTTTCTTTTTCTGACCCAGTCCCTCAAAGCCTCAGGGACATTGCTGGCTGTTGCTCTGACAAGACTGGCAAACTCCCGAGCCGAGTAACATTTGTAACACTTTATAATTTTTTAAAAGTAAAGTTATGACTCGTAAGAGCTAGATTATTTCATGGAAAAATGGGAACTTTCTGGAATCTCTTGAAAACCAGAAAATATAGCAACATTTCAGTCTGCCTTCCTGCGCAGAACCAGTGGTTGCAAGCTCACACTGGCTTCTTCTTATCAATGGGACAATCATTTGCCTATTGAACACAGTCCCAACCAGTCTCTTGTCTATTTCATCTGGCTCATCTCATCTATTTAAGTTACCTGTCTGGTTCCTACTGGAGTTGGAATTTTCTTCCTAACTAGGCCTTGACTTTTGTGACCTCTACTCTAATAACAAAATATGAAGTCATTAGCCCCAAGAAATGATAGAAAAGACACAATCCAGAAAGAACTCAGAGAATCCCTTTGCTGGACCTGCCTCTATCCTAAAACATATGTGGAATGTCCTATCTACCAATATTAAATACAAAATTAATATGTGGTTGTTTGAAACGTTGGTGCAGACTTTGGCAAGGGTAGTGGACTGTTCCTATACTTTCAGGGAATCTGAGGTTGTTTACCGCTGTCTTAGAGGAGGTTTAAACTCTTGATGTCTATTTAGCATTGGTAAATGTGGTGGAAACAGGTGCAGCCACTCTGAAAGTCTGAATAGTCCTTTCAAGTCTCATAATTTCTAGCCTGCTATGGTCTTCTATACCCCCAGATCTTTTTATTTCCCTAGGTATGTGACTAAAGGGAGTGGGTAGAACAAATTCTTATTTCAGAACTCAGTTGCAGAATGACATATAGATTAATTTTTATACTTTGGTTCATTCAAAAATGTCTCATTGTTCCCTCCTAACTTTTTTTGCTTAAACTTTGGATTTGAAATAACAGAATATTACAGTTGAGGCTGGATTATTGCCCTTTAAAGTTTTTTCTTCTTTATTCTTCTATATGACCAGGCTTTACAAAAAGCTATTTTACTTTAAGAAATTAGATTTCTGGTTATCAGGAGCCCTAAATAGACATGAATTACAAGAACGTCCTTTGAAAACCCCATGCAGCACTTGTTTCATTAAATTCCATGAAGCGACCTTAATTTAGAGGAACACTGGATAGGCTGTTCTTTTAACCTATTATTACTTTGGCCAGGCCCATAAACCATATTCATGGATGATTCCATCAAGAAGGACAACAGTGGGATTAATATTATTTCAGGATACAGTAAATGCCACAATGATGAAGCTGTTTAAGATCTGGTGCGCACGGTGTCACACTGAATGCATTGACATTTACTCTGCTATCACTTCATTTCCAATATTCCTTCCAAATCAGCCGATGCTAATGCTTCAGCATGTGTGCAGAATACAATTTGGGTGGGGGTGGGGAGACTGGGAAGGGATTGTACAAGTCCTTTGCCTTCCTTTTTTTTTCTTTTGGTACTGAGAATGGAGAAACTATTGTTGGATATTATTTTACTTGCAGTAGGTTCCAAGATATCAGTTCCTACAGGCTCCCAGGAACTGGCCTTTCTCCTGCTGTGGGATCAGAATAGGCCAGGAGACCCCTCTTAGTAGTGACTGAACATGTGGTATTGGTCTGATATGAGTGAAGGAAGCATTTCTTGGTATCTTTGTCATGCTTGGAATTAAGTACACATGAGCATGGAAATGTCTATGATGACATGCTACTTAGAAAGTGTTAGTTGTGATATTTACTGAATCTCCTTGGTCCTTAAAATTGATGCCCTCAACACTGATATAGGCTTAAAATGCTGAGTATCTGAAGTCTGATGGGTGGTTTTGGGGAATTTCTTTTAAAGAAGTGGCAGGGGTGTTATCCATCACCGTATTACTAATGTTTAATCTCTCAAGTGATTATAGCTCCCAATTTTGAAGGCGAGATCCTCACGATTGGAAGGAACTTTGAAGGTTGTCTAGTTCATGGTTCTCAAATTTTAATGTTTCTGTAAATCACCTGAAGTACTAGTTAATTTCAGTAATTATAGCCTGGGAAAATTCCAATTCAGCTATCGTAGTGTGAGGATTGAAAATCTATACAGCAGCTAAGTCTCAGGTGATTCAGATTTTGTGACTGAATCATTCAGACCAATAATAACCTGTATTATCACTGGGCAAGCTCCTAGTAGATACATAAATCTGTCTTGGTAGGAGTCCTCTCATAATCTCTGAAGGTAATCTACTCTATCTTTGAACACCTATGAATATGAATTCTTCACATTGCACCTAAGGTCCCCCTCTCTGGACTTGTCAATTTTTGGTACAGTTAAGAAAGCATTTCTCCTGTTGAAAGAACTCTTGGATCACTCACAGTGGAAGGGATAGCTGATCCAAGGGTAACCTGCCTCCTTAGAGCACACCCATACTGTTAACCTCATTATACTCTGCTGACCTCAGACATTCTGGTATATGCATATAGATATGGATGAAGGAGAAGTTATTAACACTTTTCTGGGATATCTCCCAAAAGCTCATGTGTTCAGAGGATTAGATCATGTGGCTGTAATAGATGACCTGTTAGGAGGTGAGGCTTGTGGAGGTGGGTCAATGGGGGTGTAAGCTGGAAGAGTATGCTATAGTTTATATCTAGATGTCCCAAAGCCTCATTCACTCATAGGTGGGGGCGGTGATTGGATCATGGGGTGTAATACTGAGCAGTAGATTAGTCTTTTAATGAGTTATAGCTAAATGTGATGTTGGAAAGAGGTGTGGCACTGGGGAGCGTGGCCTGGAATTACATATCACCCACTCTTTTCCCTTGATTGCTACCTACTTCCTGCCTCCATGCCTCAAGCAATTCTCCTCTGTCAGGCTGTCCTGTCTTGGAGCCAGCTGACTGCGGACCGAAACTTCTACAAACTGTGGGCCAAAATAAACCTTTCCTCCTTTGAGTTGTGGGTGTCAGGTATTCTGTCTCAACAACAAGAGAGTAAGTAAGGCAGATATATTCTTTTCCCTAGCATCTCCCTTCTCTCTCCACTTCCTGGGTGCCATGTGAACAACTTTCTTCCACCAGGCCCTTCCACCATGTCCTTCCTGCTTGGAGCCAACCAAATGTGAACCAAATCTTCTAAAAACCATGACTCAAAATAAACCTCTCTTCCTTTCAGTTGTGAGTGTCTGGTATTGTTTCTCAGCAATAGGACAGTAATTAAGATAGTATATCTTGAGACTCCACTGAAGATATCTGATCTGGATTTCAGAGAAAGGAAAAGTCCATTGTAGATAGGAGCAATTGAAAAGGGCTTTGTGGACAAAGGGAGGGGAACTGTCAATTTATATTGGGCTGTACATAACCACTTAATTCAACTAAGGATTTTGGGACTAAGGAAGCAAGTGTAGTGCACAGTGTATGAACACATATGGTTTCTTCCAAGGAAATAGAAGGGACAGGAGGGAATTTAAGGCAGGACTCAGCAACTTGTTCAGTAAAGGACTACAAAAAATACTTTAGGATTTGTGAGTCATACAGTCTTTGTCAGATATAACTGGTCTTGTAGCATGGAAATAGCCATAGATAAGAAGTAAATGAAAAAAAAGTAAATGAATTGGTATGACTATATTTTAACACAACTTTATTGGTGAACACTGAAATTCAAAGTTCATATAATTTCTAAATGCCACGAAATGTTGTTACTGATTTTTTTCCAACCGTATGAAATGTAAAAACCATTCTTAACTCCCCAGTAAGTAGTTGCTATGATTGGGCCTGTGGCTCTAGTTTGATGATTACTGGTTGATGGCCTGGATGTCCAAGCTGAACATTTCCCTGGCCAGAGTTTTGTGAATGGGTGATTAGAGTTAGAAACTGTCCCCAGGAAGGGGACTATCAGCAGTATTCATAAAAAGGAGATGAGCCATAAAGTTGTGTAGTGCCTGAGTGGGATGTTATTTTACAGCTATAGTTGGTTCTAAGAATCTGTTTTATTTATTTGTTTATTTTTATGTGCATTGAGGATTGAACTCAGAATCTTTGCACTGAGCAACATCTCCACCTCACCTTTTTTGAGACAAGTTCTCACTAAACCAAAGAATCTGTTTTTAACAAAAGTGGGGTCTGAAGACATTGAGAGATTTTGATAATTATTCTAGTCCCCTTCCCCCTTATGCCTTCCCTTTTATTATTGGTCTTCTCTCCCATGGTCTTTCTGATTCCACTGTACCAAAGTGTCATTTTTCTGTCTCATCAAGTTTCCTATTACATCTTCTTAAGCGTTCAAAATTATGTAACTTTTTTCCTTGAAAAAAACCTCCAGAATATTTTGGAATATGATCACCATCCTTACTTGATGATATTTGTTTTTTCTCTAATATGTACAAAAGAAATGAAGAGCCTATATGGAACACTAGGGGAAATGTACTTAGGGTGGGGAAAATGAAGTATTCACATGTCCAACACACTGAAGCAAACTAACACGTTACTTGGAAAAGTCATCTTTTCTCAGGAGGAGGAACAGGTCAGAGAGAATGAGTTCAGTGTCAGACATGTCAAGTCTACCTTGTCTGGTAGAGTTTGACAACCCATCATGTAGATATTGATCAGGGTGATCAGGGAAAGCAAAATTTAATAATTTAGGTGACGTGAAGTACAATCAATTGTTGGGCATTATTAAAAGCTGATACAAATGATGCAAAGTAATCAAAGAACCTATCTTCTTGTGTATTCTCAAGTTTAAAGGATTGCATGAAGAGGTATACAGAAGAGTTGGCCTAGCAAGCCTCTCCCACGTCTGTCTGTCCAGCCTCTTCTGCAGTTTGGATAACCCCACTGGGTTTCCAAATAAGCAACACCTTTCTGAAGCTTGGTCACCAGGATGTGTCTTTTGAACTTTGTCTGTCAAAGGCAGGAGGTAACCTGTCCTTTCCGTCTCAGCTGATCCTGTGATGGGAGAGGCAGTACATTGTAGACTTCACTGGTTCAGTAGCTCTATTGTTCAGATGAGGAAACTACAATTCAGAGACATGAAGTCACTTTTAAAATATAATCTGGTGAATCAGAGATAGTTCAGGAGACCCGTGTCTTAGTTGAAGAGTGTTTCTATTATACCACCTTGCCTGAGTTGAACAATTAAGTACATAATACTTCCTTTGGAGGTGGTAAATATGTTGTTATGGTTTAGCTCTAAAATGCCCCTCCCGCAGTTCTTATGGTAAGGTCTGGGCCTGGTCAGAAGAGGCAGGTCATTAGGGATACGATGTGGAAGAGTATATTCTCATCCGTGGCTCTTCTCTTCTCTCTCTGGTTCCTGGCTGCCATGAGTTGAGCACCTTTTCCTTTGCCAAGCCCCTCTGCCATCCTGTTTCAGCCTTGGAGCCAGGTGACAATGCACTGAAACTAGTCAAAACAAACCTCTCCTCCTTTTAAGTTGTAAGTGTTGGGTATTATGTCCAGTGACAGGAAAGGGACTAATACAGATGTTGGTACCAGACAAATGGGATTGTTGCTGTTACTATACTTGACCATGTGGTTCAGAATCTGGCATTAGTTTCATGGAGAGGTTTAGACAGATTTGGAGATATGGACTAGAGAAGGCCAAGAATGCTATAACAGAGTTTGTTGGGCTATACTGGCTGAAGTGCAGAAGATTAGAACATTGATAGAAATGCAGAGAGTAAATGACAGGTTCAGGAGTTTTAAGTTTAGAACAAGGATTCCACTGACAGTTGGACTAGAGACTATGTGTGATATACTCTGGCAGAAAATTTGTCTACATTGTGCCCATGTCCTGAGACTTTGCAGGAGACTTGGACTAAGTGTGGTAGACTAATTAATTTGGTAGAGAAAATTTCAAGGCAGCCCAACATTCAGGCTGTGTCATGGGTACTTCTGGATCTATTTAGCCAGATTTAACATGAGAATCAGCAACAAACAGCTGAGATGAGTGATTTGAAAGTTTGTAGTTTGTCAGAAAGGAAGTGCTTGCAAAGTTAGGGCAAGAGAGATTATGACTACAGAAAAGATTAATGTTAAAAAGAAGCCAAGTACTTTGCATCAGGAAAATAGGAAAGATGCCTGAAGGGCATCTCAGAAATCAGCAAAACGCTACCTATCTCAAGATCAAGGATGCAAAACTATAAACCTTTCATTTGAGAAGACAGTCCCTGGGATACCTGCTCATTCAGGGTCACCTAGGGAAGTATATACCCAAGTTCAGCCATATAGGTACTCAAAGGTTGACACAGCTACGGCCCAATGGAGCCCTGCTGTTTCTCAAGCTGATGGGCAACCTTGGCCTCATCCTCATGGTGATGGTTTTGCAGGCATGAAGAATGCAAAACTTATGGGACTATAAAAGCTTTCACTCAGATTTCAGAAAAAGGCCTGGAAGGCCAGGTAACAATGTGCAATAGAGTCACAATTTCTGCCAGGAGCCCATGAGAGGCAGTGTGAGAAACTGTAAGAGTGAAACCAAAGGTGTAATGGATACCCCAGGAACTTGGAGGTGCCAGGGACATGGAATATATGCTAAGGAAAGTCACAGTCAGTGAATGGAGCCACCCCAAGAGAGAGGACATGCAGACTGCAACCAACATTGTTGTAGGGCAGGATCTCACATCTTAGCACTGCATGTCCCAGGTGCCAGACACAGAGCCAAAGGATTAAATGTTTGCCCTACTGGGTTTTGGTCTTCCTTTGGGCTCATTCTTTTCTCTTTTTATTTCCTCCTTTGGGAATGGGAATATTACTCTTTCACATTGTATGTTGGAAGTATTTAAATATTTAACTTTTCTTTTGATTTTTACAGGGGCTATAACTAAGAGTTTGGCTAAGGTCTCAGGGTGCACTTTGGATTTATAATTTTCAGCAATGCTGGAACTGTTACAATTTTGGGGCAAACTAAATGCATTTTGTCTAATGAGATAGACATGAGTCTTTTGGGGGCTGGGGGTAGAGCATTATGGTTTAGATTAAAAATTTCTCCCTAGTTCTCTTATTAAGAAAAAGGGCCTATTCAGAAAGGGCAAGTCACTAGTCACATGACTTAGAAGTGTATTCTTGACCCCAGCTCCTTCCTTTTTCCTCTGCTTCCTGACTGCTATGAATTGAGCACATTTGCCTCTGCTTTGCTCCTCTGCCATCCTGTTCCTGCTTTGGAGCCAGCCAACCAAGGACTGCAACCATGAGCCAAAATAAGACTCTTTCTAATTGTGTGTGCAGAGTATTTTGTCCCTGCAATGAGAAAGTGACTAAGACAGATTTATAATATGCAACCTGCCATATTTTAACCATTTTAGGTGTTCAGTTTAGAGGCGTAATGTACAATCATAATATTGTTTTACTATTACCACCCATCCATCTCAAAAACTTTGTCTTCTTCCCAAATCAGAAACTCTACTCATTAAACAATAGTCAGCCAATCTCTCCTTTGAGTTGTTTCCACATTTTGGCTATTATAAATAATGCTGCTAAGCAAGTTGGCATACAAGGCCAGTGTTCTGTTTGAAACCCTGTTTTTAATTATTTTGATATACATCTAAGAATGACATTTCTGGATCATGTGATACTTTTATATTTAACCCTTTGAGGAACTGCCAAGCTGTTTACAGATATATTCTAATAATCCAGAATTTTGAGCCTTAGAGATACAGTAGTACTGAGAGAAAATGTCTGCAGTTAAGGTGCTCACAGTGTGGTGGAAGAGGAATAGTATAAATATAGATTGTGACAGAATGTTGTAAGAATGATGCAGAGTAACAGCTCAGAACCATGAAAGTCCACAGCAGGATCAGACTAATGATAGAAGAGTCAGGAACAGTTTCCTATTGAAGATGACCTTGAAGAATAGTCCTTCACAGATAGTGAAGGACGAATGGCTAGAAAGGTTATCGGGTTTTAGGGTAGTGCTCTCCATTCAGTTACAGGCACATGAAAGGCATGGCTCATGATTAAGACAGAGTTGGAAAGTCTACTGATAGTCATTTCTACCTCTTAAAGATCAGACACTTAGTTGTTGCTGACATTGCTATGGATATAAATGGGAGAATGGGCATTTATAGCCAGTCCCATTCAGTGTGAAGTCTTGGGAGAAGTCTGATTCATGAGGTAGAAGTCCTGGCCTCAAGTGTGGCCCAAGGCCCTAGGATCTCCCAGATAGAGAAGACTTTGCACATATTGATCTTTTTTCCTTCCTCTGCAATCAGATAAGGCAATTCACAATTAGGCAACAGAACCTCATGAACAGTAAATGAAATTTCTGGCAAGGTGATAGTTTGTTAAGAGTGGCACATTGGTTTGAAAATGAGCTTGAGGGTACTGTAATCGCCTCCATCTCTTCTGTCCAGTTGAAGGACACCTCTGAAGGGCAGCTATATTAGTTAGGGTTCTCTAAAGGAACTGAATCAATAGAAAATACATGTATAATTATGCAAAGATATGTATTAGGTAGACTTACACTATCAGAGGTGGAAGAGTCCAAAATGGCCATCTGCATCCTGGAGAGCTGGATGTTTTAGCAGGTGCTAAGCCCAGAAGATGGAAGCCCCAGAAGAGGAGGGATCAAGGATGCAACACCAGGACAAGATCGAAGGCCTGGAAGATCACTGTAGAGTTCCTGGCAGGAGTCTGCACTGGAGGCTGAAGAAATTGGAGACTGATGTACAAAGGCGATGGTGAAGACTGGAGAAGCTCTTCCAAAAAGGGGAAATGTCCTTCTTCTTTCCCCCTTTATCCAATCCAGGCTAATAAGCCTACTGGTTAGTATTTCCCACATCTGGGGTGGGTTTTTCCCCCTCAGTCTGCAGGCCAACATGTCAGTTACCCACAGACACGCCCAGAACTGTGCTCCGCTAACTGGCTAGATGTTTCTTAATCCATTCAAGTTGACACATTATGACTAATGGACACAGCAGGGCTGCTCCACACTGGTTTTCTTCGATTTCTTTTTCTACTGTAATTTTCTATAGCTCTTAAGAAGGGACTTTCAGTGGTTGTTTCCTATACTATCTCAGTGGGCAAAAGCTACAGGGAGATCTTAATGGCAGGAAGTCAATCTAATGAACAAGAAAAAACTCCAAACAATGTGAGACCTTGGAAGAAGAAAACCTAGAAATGACATCAGTCTCTCTCACATAAAGCCCTGACCTGTCATTGGTATAATGTCCAAGACATCCACTTCTGCCCTGGGGCCTCTGGGTCTCCCAAAACTGTTCTCTGGCTTCCATTGGCTGCAATGGGAGGCACATCTTTCCTGCCATCTCCTTTGCTTCTGACAGTCCCAGAATCCTGCAGCACCTGGACTGTCCCAGAGTTGGCAGTGTCTCAGCCTTTAATGAGTATTTTGATTCTTGAGAAGGATGAGGTGACAGATAGTAGATATAGAATTTTCCATTTTTCCTCTTCCAGTTGCCCTCTTGTCTTTTCTTCCTCTCTACTTTTTTATCATCTTTCTCCCCCTGTTTTCTTTTATCTCTCATTTTCTTTCCACCTTCCCAATTCCTTTCTGCTTGTCCTTTACACCTTCAACTTTCCTCATTCCATTCTCCCTTGATTCTCTTTGTAAGGCCAGTTATTTTAATTTTTACATGAGTGGTGGTATGCTGAGGAAGGGGGACCTGGGCTCCTGTTAATAATGGAATCATCTTTCATACTGACTAAGGAGTGGAAAAGTGGAGAGTAAGGAGTCTGAGCTATTTTGGGACCTAGGCAGTTAGTTTGGAGGATGGGATGTAGGATTAGGACTTATAAAGATAAAGAAGGGGATCTTCCTGGCCAATCTTAGCATCACTGGAGAAGCTGGCAGGGAACAGGAACCCCAGGCTTCTGCATCTCTCCATCAGATGCAGGAGTTCTCTGGTGAGTCACTTGGAAGGGACTGGTAGAATAAAAGCCACGGGCACTATCACAGCCTTAAAAGACCTGCTTTTTTGAAGTGTCCTCTGGGAAACCCAATCCATTGGATTGCTCTTGCATTAGTAGATCATCTGCTCAGGGAAGGTTCCCATTAAAGCACAGAAACATGCACTTCCTACTTAACTTTTGAGTAATTTTTTATTTCCACATGGTGAATGGAAGAAAGTTGGAATGTGGGCTCCCTAGCCTCTGTGGAGCAGATGATAAATAGCTACATTCTGTGGAATGGCTACCTAGAGTTATCCTGTTGTAGCTGAATCAAGCTGGCTGATTAAATAGCTGGAAGATGTATCGAGTCTATTTTCAGCTCTGCTAATTTGCAAACACATCCAGCTCTTCTCTTCAACGCGGTCTGAGCCATGAGGTCAATGTGTTTAGACTCCGGCTGCTCCACATCAATTTGCTTTGGAGCAGTTGAATGTGGATTCAGAACAAACCAGCCACCCCAGGCTCCTGTTGTGCCTGTTTAATGTATAGATTTGGTTATTTGCAGGTTGTTCTGGGTCCCCTCCTTCTCCTCTTTTTTTAGCCCCTCCCAAAGCTGGGCACTTCCTTGCCTGCCATGCTCTTTGTTCTTTGGGAATGCGGAGTGGCTCGGAGCCAGATGCCCACTCAGTCAGTAGGCCAAGCAGCTGGGTGGAGTCCATTTACCTTGGCACTAGAGGTGAAGTGCAACAGCTACGATCGGTCCTTTGAAGAATGACGCTCAGGCACAGGAGGCCAGCTTTGAACGGGGACTCTAGATGTGGAGAGAGCTGAGGGAACTGGGCTAGGCATTTCTAGGCTTGCTTAATGTTTTGTTTCCCTTTTTATGACCGTGGAGCCCTCAGCAGCTTTAACAGGACTGATTTGGCTGAGTGCAGTTTGGTTCCGTAGTAGGCTGAGCACCGGGCCGAAACTGATGCAAGGGAGGAAATTCACAATCATGTCCAAATGCTCTCTGCTTTGCTTCAGGATTCTTTAACCTGGTAACACAGTGAACCAGCTGACAGAAGACACGCCAGGGCAAGAGTAAGGGATACAGTGTTCGGGGCTGGGATGGGGGAGAGGCCAGAAGATAGGGTGTCTTCTTCTTGGGAGGTGGCACAGGCAGGGTTGTGGGGCACAGTTGGAAGCAGGGATGCTTTCTATGAGTTCTTTTCTGATTGGCTCTATGTCTTTTCTCCAGGGAACACCTATGGTCTTTGCTTCTGTTCTAACAAGATCCCTGACCATAGAGCCAGGGGTCTGGCCCCTGGCTGGCAGTGCAGCCAAATATAAACAAACTAGGGAAGGGCTTGGTGTCAAACATTATGTTTACTAAACAAAACCGACAAGTTCTCATTGTTGCGTGAGGAAGCCCTGCAGCTCTCAATTCCCCAGAGCTGAAGAGGATCCATTTTATTGAGCTTGGTAATGACAGTCCCAGCTTGAACAGCTGGGTAGTTTGTATTAGCTCTAAAAGACTCTGGAGGGCAGTTTTTCTTTAGAAAAATTATGTTTTTCATTTAGACCCACAACAGCCTGACTGTCTCAACATACCTTTCTATAATCTTAAAAAGAGTGGGAAAATCATAGCCGGGCTGTTCTTCCAATATTAAGGAGGCTGGAGTTTGTAAATACAAGTGGAAGAGATCTAGTTCAATTTTAATTTCAGATAAATAACAAATACTTTTCGGGCATAAGTACACATTAGGTAATATTCAGGACATACTTATTTTTAGAAAGCATTTGTGGTTCACTTGAAATTCAGACTTAAATGGGCAGGCTGTCTTCTATTTGGTAGTACTTGATGCCTTTCCAAATGTCCCTGCTTGTATACCTTTGGTGATGGGAAATTCATTACCGTTCACAACAATCAGTCCATCATTCAACAGCTGCAATTACTAGAAAACTCATCTACACATGAAGATGATGGGTCTTTGTGTAAACTTCTGGGACTCCTTGGAATATCTCTGATCCATCTGCCATATGACAACTTTTCAAATGTTTGTTAATAACTCTGTGTCTTCTTGGGGTTTCTTTTCTTCATACTGAATACCACCTACTCTTTCCACTTTCCTGCTTTCAGAACTGTAGGCACCCTTATGAATGTGTTCTGCTTATTAGAGTCCTTTTAGTCAGGTAGGATTTGGCAGCCTGCACAACGCATTGTGCATATAGTTGAAAGTCAGTGCCGAGGAGGTCTGGCCTTATCAGCCTGACTGTGGTACAGCCCTTTCCTGAAGAAGTCCTGCTCCCGGTGGTCTTGGAGCTTGGGGCCCTTGGAGAAGTACACACTCTTAGATATATCAAAAGCAAAGTTGGGAATTTCATTCTTATTTTAGATGATAGTTGCAAGTTAGGACAATCAGCAGGACCAAGAGTCATGTTAGATGTTTACTGAAGCAGATTTCATAATGAGAATACAAGTCTTGTTTCAGGTCACATTGGAGTAATGGATAAAGGCATCAAGGTGAATTAAGAGATGTGTTACAAACCAACTGCAGGCCTATGGAAAAGTCATTTTACCATTTTTAATTTTTTTTATTAATGTATGTTTGTGATACAGAATAATTGCCTTCATCTTAGGGAAATGGTACATATGCATAGCTCATCACTTTATCTCTTGGGCTCTCAGCATCTTCATCTTCAAAATGAGAAATTTGAGATAATTTCTAGGCAGAAGAACATCTCAAAAAGACTTTCTGCTGTAGCTACTGATCCATGAAGTAGACTGGAATAAAACAGATAAAAACAGCTTTAAAAACACTTACAACAAAGAAAAGCAGTAGTGCTGGGGAAAAGCTCAGTGGTACAGGTGCCTGCCTGGCAAGCATAAGGTCCTGAGTTCAATTCCTAGTATCTAAAAAAAAAAAAAAAAGGAAAGAAAGAAATCCATATAAGAAAAGCAATAGCTATTCTAGAACTAAAATAACTTTTAGGTCCTCAACTTTTCTTGGGCAGGAAGCAGTTTTAGAAGATTAAATGAAGGCTATTCCTTAGTGCCTGGGTATGAACTCTTTTTTACTGGTCCATGACAAGGTAAATATAGAAACTGAGACGTGTTTAGAAGCATTTAAATCTACTTGACATTGCTGTGACGTCCAAGTGTATGATTAGTGGGTTGTCTCATTGAATAGGGTGTGGGCTAGTCTGGGCATTGTTGAATTTGTGGGTGGTAAGAGATACATGATGTGAGTCATGTGTGAGTCACTGGCAATGGGACCATATCTTAGTCAGCAATGGATTAGAAATAAAAGAGGGGTGGGCAGGTTCATTACCACAGATAGGAAACGGGGTGGGGCTTTCTGACTAGTGTACCATGCACAAATTCCAGGAGTGCTTAACTACTGTGCCTCTTGGCCTTTCTGGGGCCCAGGAGGGGCCTGGGGAAGCTTGAAGCATAGCTATGACCATGTAACCTGTATGCTATGCAAACATCATTTCGAATGTGAACTATGATGTGAATGAGGTTGGACACTGGCATGATTTTTCCCCCATAAAACCAAATAGATATGAAGAGAGGATTGGTCCGATTGTGGCTCAGGATGTAGATGCCAAATGAACTGACCTAACTCAGTGGTGCAGGTTGGAATTCTGTCACCGGGCAGAAACGTAAAAAGTCTCCTTCCTCACACATTTGCCGACCTGTCTTCTAAAATTAAACGTATATGTCGTGTGAAAATAGACATGGCCTTTCAAGTAGAGTTTGACTAAAATATAGAAACCACCACCAATCTTACCTTCTCTTTCTAAGTCCCATCTAGATTCCCCAGAAGTAACCATATTTAAGTTAGGAATTCAGAGTTTGTAGAGAAAGGAGACCAGAGAGAAGCCCAGGAGACCCCAAGCTGGGAGAAGCCAGGATGCCTCAGGCACTGTCGCAAGGTAAGGTAAAAGTCTGGGTATCAAACATCTGGAGCATAGACCAACTGGTGGCCTCTAATGAAAGGTCAGCTCTCTTATGATTATCCTACAGTGACCTCCAGCTATCCCCAAGCCCTGCCCTCCTGTACAGAGCACTTAGTCAGCTTCCATTGTCTCATTCTTCAAGATGAATATACAGCAAGGAACATGAGACCTTTCAGAGAGTTCTTCAACGTGAAGGATAGATATGGTAGTAGATTAATCTCATTAATCATGTTAATTAATGTCCTCGCTGTGGCTGTAACTTTACAGACTCGTGTCAATCTGATCTGGGTTTTTCCATGTGACTTGTATTGCCCACAAGGCAGTTTCCAACTTGATATACGCAGAGGCTGGAAAAAGTACTTGTGTGTTTCCTCCTTTTCTCTTGAACCTCTGCCATTCACTTGAGAGCTTGCTGAAGAAATGAGAGATGCCCAAGGGAGAAAGCCAGGTCCTCCAAACTGAGGGCATTCTTTTTGTTTGTTTGTTTGTTTTCTTTTTTTCCTGGTACCAGGAATCGAACTGATGACCTTGCGCTTGCCAGGCAGGCGCTATGCCGCTGAGCTAAATCCCCAGAGGGCATTCTTGACAAGCCAAATGCTGGTCACCACATCGGCTGAGCACAAATACGTGAGAGAGCACAGCTAAAGTCAGGTAACCTGACTCAACTGACTCAGACAAGTGCTTCCCTCTCTGAGAAAAGCAAAATATGGCATCAAATCTGTAACACATCACCTTGTCTTCCTATGAACCACCGAGTTCTATTCTTCTACTGCTTGAGGTCTAAGCATACCTGTTTGACCTTGAAATCTAGTTGTCTGCAAGGATATACTTTGAGCCATTTTCCAATGAGAATAGGAAGTCATGGACAGAAGTCAAAGAAAGCAGAGTTCCAGACAGGTCTTTTGGGACACAGGTTTCATCCTTTGGTTCTTGGTTCTGCTTGATGATCATCTCATCTTGCCTATAGTTCAGTGGTTGCTTCCATCTTTGGGTCAGTGAAAAGTTCCAGAAGAAGATAGTAGCTGAAATTATTTAGCTGAATGCTAAACTCAAGTCTCTGCCCAAGAAAGCCATTGTGTTTGTCAATAAACTGGAAGACAGGGAAATTGGCAAGTGGGTAAAAATTATCTGCTCTTCCATGCCCAACCTATCCCTCCATGCTAGACTCTCACTTCTTCGCTATGCCCAAGGCACTATGGCTCTGTCTTCCACCAGTCTCATTTCAGGAAAGAATCTGCTTGCATTCCAAAAACATTTAAATGTCATATCTCCCAGTGTTTCTTACAATTCAAGTCTTATTTCCAGTTGGAATGAGAAGTCTTTCCACCAGTTGGAAACAATTTTTCAAAAGAGGGAAATGCTTTTGAGAGGGATGGGTTTGTGTCTTCAATGACCTTGAAATGGTACCCTATTGTTAGGGTCCTATGGTTTGGAGCCCAGGAATGGCAATTTTCTTCTGCCAAAAATATTCTAGAGATGGCTATTAAGTCCCTGGAGATCTAGGGAAAGAAATTAAATAAGAGAATTATTTTGCAAGTGTGTGTCATGCCTTGTAATTTAGACTCTCTCTTGGCTGATATTCAAATAACACATACAACTAGGTACTGTTATCTGAGTAATATTCCTTGAGATGACATTTTAGAGTAAAATAATGCTCAGAGAAAGAATTCCAGCTTTCCAAGGGATGTCTTCCTTTCTTTGATGCTAAAATAGATCTTAAGTTTTGAGGAAGATGAAGTTGAAGAAATCAGTAGTTATTGCTCTGCTCTGTAAACCTAAAGTGAAGGGATGGCTGAGGTAATTGTCTGAATAATTGGGCACAACAACCAATTAACTTCAATGAATCTCAGTGTTTGGAGTTATCCAAATAAAACAGTACCCAGAATCTGCTCAGCACATTTTAGTTTCCAGGGAAGGTAAGCTGCCTTTCCTTTGGGGACACTCATGGTTCTTGACTTATAATGCTTGACTGAGGGGACTTTTTTTGACATTACAATGGCACAAAAGAGATACACATTCAGGAGAAACTATTCTTATAATTTTGACTTTCTCCTCAGCGAGTGATATGTTGTGACACTCTCACAGTGCTGGGGTGGGGGTAGGAGGAATCAGTAGTCCTCTAGAACCCAGGCTGAGAGACACGTCTAATATCATGGATCACTGTGCCAGAGGGGGAAAAAGGTTCTGAAGTTAAATAATTTGATGCAGAAACTGATGAGTGTGACAGTCTTCCCTAACTCATTATCCAGAAGTAGTCCCACGGGCCCTTGAGCCACAGGGACTAGAAAATACAGACCTATCCTATGCTACAAAGGTGGAGAACTTGGGAATTTTTGGAGAACAGTATTAATGACCACCAAAAACATGAATCTCACAATGTCCACTATAAGGTCCTATACTCACAAATCCTATGCAAGGCAGGACTGCTCATATTGCACTGTGCCAGAGTAACAAGGAGACTCAATAAGACAATGGAGACTGGGTTGGGAGGAGGGCGCAGGGGTAAGGAGAGGTCACTTACCCAGATTTTCTTGCGGGTTCATCTTGATCACATTCTTTTCTTTACTGTTTCTTGTAACCCGCTAATTAAGGTAGCTAAAAATGTTATCACAAACTAAAGTCAACATCAATTAAAAATCCCATATATATTTCATCTGAAAACACATGGCTTTCAAACACGTGTGATTTTCATTGGACTTCCTCATCTGTTTGTCATTTAAAGTTCAGGCCATTTTCCATATTTCTATCAAACGCTGCCTGCTGTAGATGAAAGCCTGGCAAATAACTGTGCAAAAGAAACTTTCTGAAGTTATAAATAATCAAATGCCCATGGGTGGAGGGAGGTCGGCCTCATATACAATAATACAAAAGTAATGATCAGAGTTCAAAGGGAAACTGGAACTAGAGGATTGCCTTCTTAGTAGGGAGAAGGTTGCTGCTTTGCTTATAGTGACATGAGTGTCATTGCCCTGGCTCTTCCCTCCTCCCCCGCCATCCACTGGCAGGAATAGGACAGGTGGAACTCTGAAGAAAGTTGGGAAAGTAGCTGAACTTAGATAGGAACACTGATATGTTGGTAAGTGTTTAATAACTGACTTTCTGGAAGGAAGAGCATGATTCATAGTGTTTGCCCATTGCTCTGGTGTAAATACTGGTTGCAAGGTACCAATATGATGTCCTCAGCAGTGATTTAGGGAGAGATACACACAACTGGCTCTTGGAAGCCAGTCACTCCCAACTTGTTCACATGATTGAGTAGGGAAACTGGCCACTTGGAGCTTAAGCAGCAAGAACTATTTGGAGAAGGCAATGGTAAGAGGGAGACCTTAGAGACCAGTAGTGAGGAATACTGGTGATTTACATATTGCGTTAATTCCCAGGGCTGTGGAAACAAGTTACCACAAAATCAGAGGCTTCAAACAATACACATTTATTCTCTTCCAGTTCAAGAATATAGACATGGGGACTCAAGGAGTTACCAGGATTGATTCCTTCTTTAGGAGCCTCTATAAGAGAAACTCCCCCCACCATCCCTTTGTTTGACGTCAGTGATTTCTAGAAATCCTTGGCATTTGTAGCTTGAAAATACATGTGCCAAGCTCTTGAAAACACATCACCTCCATATCATCCTCTTCTGGTGTAAGTCTGTGTTTTCTCTTCTCTTTTTGTTTCATTGATCTTTTTTTATTTTAAAGAGAATAAAAAATAATAAAATCAGTACAGAATTTCAAAACAAGATGATAGGAAATTGAAAATGATTGTTATATTGCATATTGTCATCATCAAACATTGTTCATTGTTCAGATTACCAGGCATAGGCATGCAAAACTCATCAAACAATTAAGCATTAACTGTTCCTTTCAGTAAACAAATAGAAATTAGTAGTAAAATTATCTTAGCTATCTTGTATATATATATATACATATTTTCCCCTTCCTTCTTTCTTTTCTCCTTTCCCCCATTCTAGTTCTTTCCTTTTGAGTAGTTTCTTTCCCTTTCACAATATCTACTGTACCTTTTGGATTTTATTTACTCTTTCAGTTTCTTACACGAGGGAGACAATATTGTGTTTACATATGCAGGTCTGATTTATTTCATTTATGAATATGTTCTGTAGTTGCATCCATCTACCTATAAAAGGCTTGAGCTTAATTTCTTAATAGCTGAGTAGTACTCCATTGTATAAAAATACCACATCTTTTTTGATCCATTCCTCAGTTGATGGGCATTTGGGTTGTTTCAAAGATTTAGCTATCACAAATTGTGCTACTATAAACATGGGTACACATATATGGTTGTGGTATGTTGTTTTAAATTCTTCTGGAAAAATACTCAGAAGAGGAATAGCTGGGTCAAATGGGACCTCTAATTCTAGTTTTTTATCTTACTTTTTCTTTTTGTACCAGGAATCAAACTCACATCCTCCCACTTGCCAGGCAGGTGCTGTTCTGCTGAGCTATATCCCTGGCCCCTAATCCTAGTGTTTTAAGGAATCTCCATACTGATTTCCATAGTGACTGTATCAGTCTATACTCTCACCAACAGTGGAGAAGGGTTCCTTTTCCCCCATAACCCTGACAGCATTTGTTACTGGTTGATTTCTGGGTAATAGCCATTCTTTCTGGGGTGAGATGAAATCTCAGTGCTGTTTTAATTTGCATCTCTCAATGACTAATGATGATGAATATTTTTTCATATATTTATTTACCATTTGTATTTCTTCATCTGAGAAGTGTGTATTCATCTCATAGGCCCATGTTTGGATTGGGTCTTTGAATTTTGGGGACCTAATTTTTTTCAAAATTCTTTATATGTTCTAGATAGAAGTGTTCTTTGTCTGAGGGACAGTTAGCTAACATTTTTTCCCAATTCGTGGGTTTTCTTTTTACTCTGCTGGTGATTTCTTTTGACGTGCAAAGCTTTTTAATAAGGTGAGATCTCAGTGTTGGTTCTTTGAAGTATTTCTCATGCAGTTTGGTTTTTGTTCATGAACTCTATGCCTACCCCTATGTCTTCAAGGTTTCTACCTACTTTCTCTTCCAATAGATTTAGTGTTTCTGTTTTAATATTTAGATCTTTGATCCATTTTGTCTTTAGTTTACTGCACAGTGATAGACATGGGTCTAGCTTAGGTTTGGGCATGTGGAAAGCCAATTTCTCCAGCACCATTTGTTAAAGAGGCTTTTTCCAATTGATCATGTTTGGCCTCTGTCAAGGATAAGGTAGCTGAGTGTGTTTGTAGTTGTGTCCGTATCTTCTAATCTGTTCCACTGGACATTAGAGGTTTTTTCTGCCAGTATTATGCTGATTTTATCACAGTAGCATTGTAGTATAATTTCAAGTCAGGGATTGTGATGCCTCCTCCCTTGCCTTTGTTGCCCAGGATTGCTTTTACTATTGTAGGTCTCTTCTGGTTCCAGATGAACTTAAGGAATGTTTTCTTTAGATCTGTGAGGTATGTTAATGGTACTTTGATCAGGATTGCATTAAATCTGTATAACAGTTTTGGGAGTATGGCCATTTTCACAATGTTGGTTCTTCCTATCTATGAGCAAGGAATACCTTTCCATTTCCTGAAATCATCTTCAATCTCTATTTTCAAAGTATTGTAAATTTCAACGTATAGATCTTTTACTTCCTTTATTAGATTGATTTCTAAGTATTTCATTTTTTTGGATGCTATATGAAGGGTGTATTTTCCCTAATTTCTCTCTCAATGAGTTTGTTGTTTGTGTACAGGGATGCTATTAATTTCTGAGTGTTGCCTTTGTATCCCTTTATGCTACGGAATTTGGTTATTAAATTTAGAAGTCTTTTGGTGGAGTTTTTGGGGTCTTCTATGTAGAGTATCATGCCATTTGTAAATAATGATAATTTAACTTCTTCCTTTCCCATCCTTATTCCTTTAATTTCTCTTTCTTGTCTAATTGCTCTGGCTAATGTTTCCAGAACTATATTGAATAGGAATGGTGATAGTGAACATCCTTGTCTTGTTCCTGATTTTAGAGTGAAAGCTTTCAGTTGTTAATATGATGTTGGCTGTCGGTTTATCATAGATTGCACTTAGGGTCCAAGCTGATTTCATCCTGAGATCCTCAATTGTATGTGCAGTGACATTTTTTCCAAATAAATTCACCTTTGGAAATGTGGATTTGGGTTGGAAATACACTTTAGGTTGTTATCCAATATTTAACTCACTCCACAAATATACACCCAGAACAAGCAGGATGAGAAAGAAAAGTGAGCAGGCCTGGAGTTGTCCACCTGGCTCTGACACCTCCCCTGTGACTTGCCTGGATGTCCTTCAGGTTGTGACCCGCTTCTTGATTTATGACAACAGGTCCAGATCTGGGATGGCTGTGTTGCGTTTCCACTTAGTCATGCCCTTCACCTCCAAACCTAGATGGGTGAGGAGTGGAGTGACCCTGGCCTACTTTCTTTTAAAGCTGTTTGGGCAGTTGTCTCCTTATATCATTTCCCAGCCCTTTGAAGATAGTTTGGGTAAAAATAGACAGAAACCCTTAGAGAGTTTTGATCTTTAATTAGTTTCATACATCCTGCCTAGTGGACTAGGCTCTTAAAAAGGGGTGAAAGAATAAGCGAAGGAACAAACCAAGGGCCAGTTTGGTTGATTAGAATGGGCTTTCTCTAGAAGAAAACATACACGCTTTCAAGTTCAAAAATATTTTTCCAGTCTGAAAGACATATTCTGGCCCATTAGGTCAGTGGAAGACAGTGACTAAGGATCAAGTGTCAGAGGCCCCGAGGGGCCATTAAGGGAGGCCTTCTTTGGCCCTGTAATAGGAGCTGCTGCCAGTGAAACCTTGTTCAGCTCCTCCCAGGCCCTGATGAGAAAGCCAGCTTGGTGGGGCCTCAGAGGGCAGCCAGAGGTCATGGAGATGCCGGTGGCAACTTTAAACCACATCTTGTAGATCCCTTCAGTTCTGTGCTCTAAACTCTTTCTTCAGCCTGGAATGCAAAGGAAGGGGTTGGGAGGGTCAGGTTTCCAGGAAGAATTTGGCTTCTGTGTTTGTGTGACTTAGGTGAGCCAATGCTTAGGGAAGCACCATGGTTGTGGGGGATTTGCTATGCAGATGAGCTTCTCAAGTCTCAGTCCACAATTCCTGCTTTCCTCCAACTGTGTTTGAGAGTAATTGGGTTTATGGGCCATGGGTTAGGGAGTCCATAACGGGCCCCTTTCTCATAAGCACTTTCCCCTCTACTGCAGCTCCTCCTCCACTCTCCCAACGTTGTTCTCTCTCCTGGGTTTCAGGTATGTGGCTATTTGGCTGGGCCAGTCCTGTGATCATAGGAAACAATGACACATACAACACACCTCAATTTAGAGATAAGCACTGATGCATGCCCTGCAGCTGAGATTAAAATCTGTCCCATAAATCTCTCCACAATGCTGTATATTCCACACATAACGATGAGGAGTGAGCAGGTAAATAAATGGCTGAGGAAAAAAAATTCCTCACAAAATACCCTATGATTAAGAGGTTTGTTCTCCTATTGCAAGAAACAACAGGAAGAGAGGTACTCCGGGTCACCGATGTCGGTGCCTCCCCACAGCATTGTATTGAGGTTCAGTTTCATTCATTACACATATTTTACGAGCCTACTGTGTGTTTGGTTGGGGTTATAACTGTCATGCAACTGGAGGTATTTCTTAAGTTTAGAGTTGGTAGATATAATTGATAAGGTAACAGACTCTGAAAACATGTTAATTTGAGATCTAGTTATAAGAAAAGCTATGGGCACGTAGTCATGTTTTAGGGTTTAATGGTGCCATTGTGTGAAGGCATATGACAAACTTTTGGGCACATTGTGGGGCATCATAGGTCTCTAAGATTCAAAATAAATCATCATGGAATAAACCAACCATCTCTATTTTTTAGTGACCCCATCAGGATGAGCAGTTATCTGGAAAAGGATTAAGGAATCACTCCTACTCCTAGATCTATTAGTAAACCAATATAATCTGTTGATGTGAATCTTGGTGCCACCATTTATTCCATCTGAAGGACTAAGAGGTGTAGGTAAGCATGTGAGCCTGTCACCTGTGCATCACTGGGTATGACTGTGGATCGTGAAAGAGCTGGCTGATAAGCTCAGGGATTGAGCAGAAAAACGAAATGTAAGGAGTGCATTCTGGGATAAGAAATCAACTCTTTTTGTCCTCAACCAACCCTAGTTGTGAGTTAATAGTTGGAGAGCCACTGCATGTGCAGAATTTTTAGGTTATTGCATGGCTTCCAAACGTAAAGAGAGTGCCCCTTCTTCCATGACGACTACACCGTGAGTTTGCAGTCTTACAGTAGGAGGAAGATACGCTGGAGCAAAATAAGGAATCTGTTTTGGGTCATGGAAAGGGAATGAGGATGTGTGGAGATGGAAGGGAGGCTAAGCAACAGAAGAAGGATAGACTGAAAAGCCAGAGACCGTGACTTTGGGTCCACAGTCTCACTGAGTCTTGCAAAGACCCAGAAGATCCTTTGATGCAGGGATGGAAAAGGGCTGAGGGAGTCTGTCGACTTCTCAGTGGCCTGTGGTCAGAGGGAAGAGGCTGCAATGTGCAGAGTCGTGCAGATGGAAGCAAGGGACAGGGTGTACACTCTAGTGATGAGTACAGTATGTTGGCCCTAAATGACTGTGCCTTTCCATCACCCCACAAAAGCACAGCATTAGTCAAACGTTGTCAGCTTTGCATTATTATAACATATATTGGAGATAATCAACTCAGTAAGGAAAAAAGGTTAATTTTGGTTCATGGCTTCAGAGAACTTGGTCCACAGTCCTTTGGCCCTGTTGTTTTAGGCCTCTGGTGGCCTATGATATAGCATGGCAGACTATTCAGCTCAGGATGGCTAAGATGCAAAGAGAGAAGAGGAGGCAGTGAGTGGCATTCAACTGTCTCCTTCAAGAACATACTCCCAGTGACCTAACTTCCTTTCCCAAGGCTTCATCTCCTCCCAGTATTGCCACAGGCTAGGGACCAACCTTTAAATCAGAGGCCTTTGGGGCCTCTTGTTCACACAGTAGGAGTCAGTATCACTTTCACTATCACTATTGTAGGGAGCAGATCTGTTCCAGGCAATATGCAGCTGAGACTAGGGAGGATCCAGACGGACTTCTCTCCTGTTGGCAAGAGAATAAATTAATCCCTTCCTATTTCCGGACAGCATCTTAGGGAACCCAAGGAAGTAAGACCCAGGAGACTAAACATCATCTAAATACACAGACTCATTCTAAGAGGAACAACTTTTGGTAGAGAATTTGATTTTGAAAAGACAGAAGCTAAGGGAGCATTTTTGGTGGGAGAGGACCAAACTGTGATTCTTTCACAAGTCTCAGTTTTCCCAGCTACCCAGCTAGGGAGGGAAAAGCAGAGCCTTTTGAGGGAATAAAAAAAATTATTTTTCCTACACAATCAACTGTGGTGTGACTAAGGGGAAAACCATGATGATGCATGTGGCCAAAAATAAAGTCAGGAAATTTCAAATACTTTCATCTTCAGTAGGCAACCTTAACATAGTTATGAAGGCTTTCGAAATTTTTTGGTTGACTTTTAAACATTTTATAAAAATACCCTGGGAACAAGAAGACTTGTGCTGACTCGATGATCTCTAGCAAGGAGAGAAGAAAGAACCCTGAGAATGCCCACAGCGCAAGTGTCCCCACAGAACCTAAAAGGTCAAGTGGATTTAGGAACGTCAGTTCTCTCTGGGGACATGGCCCCAAATGCTGCCAAGGAAAAGGCAGTATTTAGGCCGGATAACTTAGTCTTCAGGGACCATTCCCATCGAAAGGGTTCAAAGTAGTTGGAATCTAAGTTTCTGCAGACAGTGAATTTCTTTTTCTGGGGATGGTTTGTGAATAAGGGAGCGATAGATCCTCTCGTGACAGGGGCAGTTCTGGCGCAGATTGTTCTGGACACAGGGGAATGGCCTAGGTGACCTTCCAGGGGTCTCGTACCTAATCTGTGATTCTGTAAGTAATGAGTTGACAGAAAATTGCATTCTGTATTTGGTCGGCCATCTGCTGTTTCCCTAACGCCGGCTGATAAAGGCATGGCTATGTGGGGAGAAGGTGAGCTGTAATTAATTATCCATGGCATTGATGAATTTCTTGTAGGATATTCCCCTGCTAATCCAGCAATATAGCTGCATCCATCCCCCCTCCCAGTGTTAACGGTCTATTTATGGACTCTGCTCCATAATTAAATGTTTCATTTGCAAGAAAATGGTTCCTAGGAAAATCCTAGCTCTCTTTATGTGGCTGCAATCGGCTCTTGCAGCCTTTACAGAAGAGATCTATCCATGCTGCTTGCTGCTCTTTGCTTTTGGATAATCTAATGTGTTATGTTTCTGGTGTATGTAAATTACTAAATGTAATATTCTTCAATATGCCTGCCAACTAAAGCCAAATGTATTGTGGGCATAATTTTAATTATTTATATGCTATAAAAATGGAAGAAACCAGAATTACAGAAACAAGGTTCTAAAAAACCCCTCTGGTTTTCTTTTGGGCAACAGTTTAATCAGATTAGAACTGTAATTGTCTTTCAGCTCTTGCCTCACACTTGTTTTGGTCTTCTCTTTTGTCAGCATGCAGCTATTCCCCATGAAGGTATTTAATGTCCATCCAGTTTGCCTTATTAGAAAACAGTACATATTAGATGGCGGGGTTCAAGGTAGGGACACCATTGGGAAAACTCGAGGTTCCCTTCTGAGCTTTGCTTTTTGTTCTTAAAGGTGGTCCCTGACAGCTTCTGGCCTTTTTTGCTTTTTCTGAGACAAGAAGGTAGATAGGAAGGTGATAAGAATGTGAGGCAGAACTGGCAAGGAGCAAAGGCAAGAGGGATGTCTGTGTGTATCTCTAGGTGCAGCAGTGTGAAAAGAAAATACAAGCCAGCTACTTTTGTTAACTAGCTAGAGATCTGCAGGCCAGTCTTGCTCCAGACAAAGATAAAATAGAATTTGGGTATCTATCTATTCCAGCCCTTTGGTCTCATGGAAATGTGTTTATCTGATGATTTTATCATATTGTGACGTAATGTAAGGCCTGGAGTCCAGAATCAAAGTGCTGGTTTTGTGTCTGGCTGTAATATTTTAGGTGGGTCATCCTGGGCAAGACATTCATGTTAAACTTCAATTTTCTCATCCAAGAAGTAGAGTGCCTACTAGTGCAGCTTGATTGAGATGTTGTGGAGATTGAGTGAAATGGTGTATGGGAGTGTGATTTATAAATGCTAAAGAATGGCGTAAGTGGGTGTTTCTGTTATCGTTACAGCTTTTTCTTGCCCCATAAGCTGCAATGACTAGCAAATGTCATGTGTTCTTTTTTCTGTGGCAGATGTGGAGGAAACAAATATTTTCTGACTTAATCCAGTTGCCTTAGGAGAGTAGCAGCATTCCTGAGGTTAGGAAAACTACTCTTTTCTTTGAAAATGTACGTACAGTAAAGGGATATTTGGCTTCCACAAGGCAGGTCTCCTGGGCTGGTCTAGATCAGTGCCTCTCAAATGATGCATGCTGAAGAGCTGGCTTTAAAATTCCAATCTTTCCCGGACTGGTACTTTTGAAACATACAATAAAATATATTATTAAAAACATGATATAAAAAGGCATACAAAGCACAGTTCCATTTTTATTTTATTATTAGATTCAGCAGACATAAAATTACTGTCAAGTTGCTATAAAACCTTAACATCTGTATTTATCTCGTCATGTACTGGGAACCAAAGTTTATAGACTGGCTCCACTCTGTGGAGTCCACTTTAAGAAACACTGTTGTAGGTGGGGGAGACTTTTTAAAAAAGAGAGTTAACCAGATTTCTATAACACAATGACAGGTATTCTGAGTTTTTGGCAGATGAGCTTTTAAATGGATGCAAAACTCAGAGAAGGGATAACTGTGAATGGCCTGTTTTGATATAGAAAGAAAGAGCCTAGGAAAAATGACAGGTGGTCAAAGTGTAGAGAGAACAGCAGTAAGAAATTCTGTGTGCCAGGGACATTGGCCAGTGACAGTAACGTGTTTCCTTTTTGGGGTTATATTAATTCTTGAGCCTTCAATAGTCCCTTACATACAATGTCTGCATATTAATGGCACTTAGACACTGAAGGAAGGAGTATGTCTTCTCTTTGGGGAAGAGAGAGAACAAGAATACAGCCATAGGTGTGTTGGCGGGGAGCAGGAATCAGAATCCAGCTCAGCAGAGGAATTTAGAGCAAGAGCTGGCCAGGATGACATCATCCTTTTCCTGAAGTGTGTTGATAGACGTGTGGGGTGGATTCTGGATTTCCCACATTACATGGTATGGAAGTATTTGCATTTATTGGTCTTTCAGTAAAGGGGAGCTGTTGACTAAGTTACTTCACCAGTCTGAGTTTCCATTTCCTCATCTGTAAAATGGAGATATATAAAAATAGATACTATTTTAGTGTTATTGTAAGGTTTAAATAAGATAATATCTTTAGGACACACCACATGATGTATAGTTTAAAAAGTAGTGAGAGTAATGATCATATTAACAATAACTAACGTTGGAATGTGCCTGGTATGTGCCCACCACCAAAATTACTTATTACATCGAATACTCACCATAACTTTATAAATTAGGTACTACTATCACATCATTTTATGGATAAGAAATCTGAGGCTCAGCGATGTTAAAGCACTTGCTCATGTCACATGTCACACATGAATGATGGAGTCAAGTTTTAACCCAGGCTGTTTAACTCCAGAGCACTCATTCTTAATTATGACACTAGACGTGCCCCTCACAGAGTTTATTATGAGCTAGGCGTGGTGGTACACGCTCGCTGTTCCAGCTACTTGGGAGGTTAAGGCAGGAGGATCAAGAGATTGAGGCTAGCCTGGGCAACATAGTGAGATGCTATCTCAAAAAATTTATTAGGATTCTTCTTATTATCATAGATGATGAAACTGAGTTCCACACAGGTGAATAACTTGCAGAAGACAACACAACTATGTGCAAAACCAAGAAAATCATTAGCTTCCTGAGCCCCAGTTGGTGGTGTGGCTGGGAATTCAGGTGGGCTTAAATGGCCTCAGCCTGGTGAGGCCTGCTGCAGCGTGAACCATGCCCTCTGGCTGGTAAATGTGGATGGGGAAGGCAAGGTTCGTGACCGCTGACATTCCCTGGAGGAGCCAAGATTTCTGGAGTGAATCTGAATATGAGGTCAGAGAGCAGACTTGTTGGAGCCCAGAAAACATCCACACCCAGTCTTGATTTACATGGGAACATTTCCTCACTGTTGGCATTCGGAAAGGGAAATAGCAAATTTGGGGTGTTTGCTTATTTCCTTCAGTAATTTCAGCTGGAAAGGGTGAAGGCTGATTAATTATACAGCAGCTCATTAAAATATAATATCGCTTTGAAGTCCAAAGCAGCAAGTGAAGAGAGCTGTTTTGCAACACCAGTGGGACATTGGGTGGTCTCCAAAGCGTCCCTTTGATGCCTCTGGATTATGTGTCTACTCTAGAGTTGTACCTTTCGGCACTGTTGAGGCAAACTTGGAGTTGTGCTTGTGGGATTGTGGTGTAGAAGAGGACTCTGGGAGTACGTGGCACTAAACAGTCTCACAGAAGGAACCCCCAGGCTGAGGCTGGGCTTAGCCTATATCCTGTCTCCAGGGTCTTGATGGGGCTCCCACTGGGCAACTGCTACCTTCCAAACAGTGAGCCAAACCACCCCGGGGAAACTGTGGGCCCCGGCTGGCCGAGAACCCTGTGGCCGTCAATGTCTCCACCTCAGGAAGATACCTCAGGCCAAGGAAAATACTTGGGAAACTTAGCCTGTGCAACTTTCAGTAACTCATTTAGGATTTAATGCTTCTTTTTAAACAGAGCACAGAAGGCTTGGAAAGCAGTACGCTCACTCCTGAGAGGATACCCTAATTCCATGCCTTATTCATCTTGTGTTTTGGCACCTAGAAAGTGCTCAATAAATGCCTGTTCAATTTCAATCATCTTTTGTGGTTTTTTAAAAAAAAATTTGGAAACACCTCAACTATCATCTATTAGATTGCTTAGACTTTGGCTGAGGCCAAGTGTTGAAATAGTGGGTTACTTAAGACTGATTATTCCCAATTAAACAAATAGTGAACATTTATTGGTGAAGCATTGAGCTGCATGCTGTAGTAGAAGACAGACATGGTAGGATGAGCTGGTAGGATGAAGAGTAGGACCGGCCACAGTGGGAAGACAGAGCAGCCAATGCAATGAGGACACAGAGGCACAGGCTGTGTTAGATGGGGAGGTCAGGATAGCCTGCAAAGAAAAGCATCTTGGAGAAAAGCCTGGGGTGAAGAGTGAGATTTTAAAGAATATTTAGTCAAAATGGAAACTTTTAGCTTGAGTCAGTGATAAGAGCAAAGACTTCAAGTCATGAAAAACCACAATAGCAAATGTGCAGGGTAGCTGAGCTTCTGGAATAAAATGTCATAATGTAATAATGTTTTTCTTTTCCTTTTGTTGTGGTGCTGTGAAGATAGTAGGGAGGCACTCACTCTCCCACTGATGTTATATTCCCAGTCCAACAAAATTTGAAAAAAATTAAAAATAAATTATCATACTAATATACATGGAGCTGATTCCAAAACAGTTTAAAAAGTCATTAATTAAGGGAGCAACAATGTCATAAACTAGTTTAAAAATAAAGTTTGAGAGGCCAAGTTACATATGATGAATAAAAGAAGGGATGCTGAAAGAAGACCACACAGTTAGATAAGAACCTGTTTCTCAACAGAAATAAAGCTACCACCTGTAGAGCTATCTTTTCTACTAGACAGATATTGTTTGCAATTCAACTGGACAAAAATAATTTGTAGCTTTATAGTTTTACATCATTAACACACAACTTTGCAGAACCTGGGCCTCAATCATTGGTGCCTAGTGGGTTACATTTCCCTAGAGATGTGATAAAGAAGCAGGCTTTTATTTTGAATGTGCTAGGATGACTTTGAGAAGGCATACAATAATCTGCTTCCTAATAGTTCAAATAGGGGCTGGGGATTTGGCTCAGCGGCAAAGCGCCTGCCTGGCAAGCGCAAGGTCATGAGTTCGGTTCCCAGTACCGGAGAAAAACCAAAAAAAAAAAACAAAAACAAAAACAAAAAACAAAAAAACAAACCTAATAGTTCAAATAGTTTGACTAAAAATATTCCAGTTGATGTGGAGGAGCTCACGATGGACCTGAACTGATTCTGTGTTTGAGAGCAAGGGATATGATCTACACCAGGATTTGGGAGATGGTGGAAGAATTGGGGGAAGAGGAAAGAGAATAAAGAAGAAAGCCTAGTTAGTTGGCAGTGGCAGTCATTCAACCAGAAATGAGGTAGTCTTCAACTTCGTAGGGGAGGTGGGTTTAAGAAGCTGATGAGACCTTGTGAAATGGATTGATTCATGTGAGCTCCACCAAAGAGTTCTGGAATACTTATTGGATATCAGTTATAAGTTACATCCTATGATAAATACCAGCAGCTCAAAGAAGAGTAAGATACTGCTATTATCCCTGCAAGAGCTTACAAACACATAAAAATTATTCTCAATTCCATAAGGAAAGGCCCATGGAGAGATACGCACAAGGTTGATGGGGTCAAGGTGAGATCTGGGACGGATTACCATAGAGGTTTTCAAGGATCAGTAGATATTACCAGGCCAAGAAATGTTGGAGGAAAGTGCGCTAATGTTGGCCGCACACTGAAATCATCTGGGTAACCTTAAAAACTTGAGAGCTTGCCCCCCAGCAACCCAGACATTCTGACTTAATAGACCTGAGTGTGATCTGTTCTCAATGCATTTTTAAATCTTCCCAGATTATTCTACTGTACAAAGTAGAGAATAATTGAGGTAGAAGAAACAATAGTAGCACTATTAAGGAGGTATCAGGCAGTTGGGAATGTACCAGGGAAAGAAGTGTAGTCTCTATAAACAACTACTGTATGTAAAGAGAGTGGGAAGGACAGAGTAGCTGGTTGGAGCTGGTGGTCGCCCTGGTGAGCCTTGTCCTAGAAGCTCAGATGGTATCACACATTTTTGTACACTGGGAAATGGGTACCTTAAAGTCACAGATTAACAATAATTTGAGTGAATGTTCTAGTCCCACTTCCTCCTTGAATTTGCCATGTGATCTCAGTTTCCTTACATATAAAGTGAAAGACGGAACTAGACAGTATTTTCTATGGTCTGAGTATTTACAGCTTCTTGAAATTCACATGTTGAAACTCATTCTCCTATATAATAGTATCAAGAAATAGTGTCTTTGGGAGGAGATTAGTTCGTGAGGGTTCTGCCCTCGTGAATGGGATTACAGATGCTCCTTGATTTATGGATAAAGCCATTGTAAGTTGAAAATATCATAAATCAAAAATGAATTTTATATACCTAATTTAGCAAACATCAGGGCTTAGCGACATAGCACACCACAGAGTTGTTTACTCTCATGATTTCACGGTTGGCTGCCCCTGTGACTCACTGCAGGTACCTGGTGTCACAAGATAACATCATACACAGATATCACATGTCAGTAGTCCAAGGAAAGACAAAAATCTAAAATCTGAAGTATGGTTTCTACTGGATGTATATTGCTTTCAGGCCATCCTGAAGTAAAAAAAAAAGTCCTAAGTTGAACCACTGTATGTTGGGGACTGCCTGAAATGAACTGTTAAAAGAGCTTCCATGTGACGTCACTGTCTTTCAGGAACAGACCCGAGCAGACACTGAATCTGCTGGTGATAGATCTGGAGCTTCCCAGCCTGTAGAACTACGAACAATAAATTCCTGCTGTTCATAAGTTACCCAGCCCAAAGTATTTTGGTATAGTTGCCCAAGGGGACTAAGACAGCATCTAAGTTCCTTTCAGTCCAACAGTTACAAAAATCTACATTTCTGCTGGGTGTGGTGGCGCACGCCTGTAATCCCAGTACTCTAGAGGCTGAGGTGGGAGGATTGTTGCAAGTTTGAGACCAGCCTGGGCTACAAAGTGAGCTCACGGCCAGCCTGAACTGCATAGCAAGACCTTGTCTCAAAAAGACTAAAAAAAGTTTTTACATTTCTGTCCTAATTTGATATTATCAATGTTGAACTATACGTGAGATAGCCATGATCAAAACTTTTGGGGAATGTCTTTTAATAACAATGATTTTTTCTTTTAATTAAAAAGTATTATGTACTTGCAGTAAAAAGCAAAACCTAAAGTTATGTAGAAGAACATAAAGAAAAATTCCCATTCTAGCATCCTGTGTCCCAGAATCTTTTAGGTTTTATATAGATATTCTACATATATAAGCATATATACATACATATATGTATACACATTTAATGTTATAAATAGGACCATATTGTAGAAATTGTCCTGTAATTTGGTTTTTTCACATTTTACTGTATCTTTTTTTTTTTTTTTTTTTTTTTTTTTTTTTTTTTTTGTCTTTTTGAGACAGGGTCTTACTGTGCAGTTCAGGCTGGCCTTGAGCTCACTTTGTAGCCCAGGCTGGTCTCAAACTCACAACAATCCTGCGTCAGCCTCCTGAATGCTGGGATTACAGGTGTGCACTACCACGCCTGGCTTTTACTATACCTTTGACAGCTTTTGATGTTTGTGTATGTAGAGCCATAGTATTCTTATTGTCAGCTGTGTGTCATAATATTACAATTCACTAACTTGTGATAGACACCTAATCTATGTTAGACACCCACTTATGTCAGTAGTTTCTTATGCTATGATGTGTTCCAATGACCTTTCTTATGTACATATTTGTGTGAGGAAGCAAGTACTGTTTATTGATGAGACAAGTCCTGAGACACAGAAATTGCTGAATATAAGGTTAAATACACAGGAAATTTTCATAGGTGTTACTGTGCTGCTAAATTACTCTCCAAATTTGTGCTTATATGACCAACTACAAAAATTATGATGCTTTTTTCTTACTGCTTTATAAATGCAATGCATTTTCAAAGTTTTAAATTGTATTTTTGGAGGTGAAAATGGTTTTCTATTATCTTAATATGCATTTATTTAATTTGAGAAAAGTTGATCATCTTTAATGTATTTGTTGGTCACTTGTGATTTTTATGTTCAAATGGCTTATTCATGTTTTTTGTTTCTATTATTTTTTTCTTTGTAATTTGGAATCTTCTCTTTATATACACCTAATTTCTACATATATTTAGGTTTGTTTCTGCATTCTTTATTCTATTCCATTCATTTGCTTTCCTATTCAAATATTAATGTACTGCTTTAATAACTAGTTTTGTAACACATTTTAAACTCTGGTAAGATTAAGTTATACCCAATTATTTTTCATTTTTTTAATTTTCTCATATGTTTATTTTTCCATATTGACTTTAATATTATTTTACCCTATTCAAGAATTCTTGTAGAACTTTTTACAACCAGAATTAAATTATTAGGTAAATTGGAACTGACTTCCTTAAAATAAAGTCTTGTTTAGGAAAAGGTTTCTTGAAATTTATTCAAATATTTAGAAAAATTTTCTTCATATAGGCCTTGTACATTTCTTAAGTTCATATTAGATATTTTATATTTGTTTTTGTTATTGAACAGGGAGTTTTTTCTTCCTTCCTATTTTGCATTTTGTTTTCATGTAGGAAAAGTATTGATTTTTGCATATTCTGGAAGAGCAATGGTAAGGAGCATGCAGAAAAGAAGAGAGTCATGCGGGAAAGAATTTGGAGCCTGCAGTGCAGGCTAGGAGAGGGTGGATTTCACAGAGGAATGTGTCATGATTGTCAAACGAAGTCAATGTCAAGGGAGGCCATGGATTCTGTACTGGAAGCTGAGGGAGTGATGCAGTAAGCATGTGGGTGGTTAGCAGCCATGGAGGAAAAAAGAACATGGTGCTCCTCTTTCTCTTTTATTCACAATTCACTGCTGCAGTCAGAAAATGCTCCACACAAAATACAGATATGCAGAAGTGTGGCTGCATATGTGGGATGTGTGTGTATGCACATGTGCTCCCCTGGACAAGAAGCACAGGGGCCAGGTTCAGAATCTGTGGGACCTGAGAGCTGATCACCCATGGCTTCATTTACAGTGCATGGGCTTTGAACCCAGAGTTGGCATGTGAGGCAAGTGAGTGGAAGTTAGCTATCTCTAATGCAGCAGAGTGGGGAAAACTAGGACATGGATTTGCTTTTCCTGGGAAGCGAGAGCTGTAGAGGAATAAATAGCAAGACATTTTTTTAAAGAACTCGTTTCAAGTGAAAATTTGTTCAAATGGCATTAGAGTTCCCCAAATGGCCATAAATCCCTGACTTGGCTGAAGTCTAGCCTCCTTCTTCCTGCCCAGGCTTAGCAGCCTTGCTGCCAGCCCTAAAGGTTCTCTTGGCAGCAGCAAGCAGGAAGAAGAGCAACGTGATCGGCTTTCAGCGTTGCCTGCTCCTTGTTGCTTTCTGCTTTTCCGGCCTCTTGCTTTAGCAACATGGGGACTTTTTTTGGCTGTGGTGTTAGACTAGGGTAAAGATTTACAAATACCACTTCATGTACGAAAATATCCTTTCCAATAAGTAGACCTCAAGGGCCAAGCAATGAATTGCTACCAAAGCTGACTTCTCTAACTATAGGGCTTGAGCTGTTCCACTTTGAATGAGGAGGCAACTTTGATTGACGGTCAATCTTTGCTACTTAACTTTAAGACTGGAGAATAAAGATGGGGTTGTTTCTGAAACGAAGAAAATGACTGATAAATTCAAGGCGAGCATTTCTCAAGTTGCCGGATAAAATAGAAGACCCTGGATTTCAGATAAGCAGTGGCTAAAAATTGTTCATATTATTAGTTGCTAATTCTGGTAACACTGATCGAGTCTTTCTAAGATAGAGACATCTCTATAATATGAGAAACACACAGGCAGTGCTAAGTTGGACTTCTGTGGTTGTCCTGTGGGGTGGGGGTCTTTGAAAAATGTCTTGCTTAGGGGGTTGCACTACATCTCCTAGGTGAGCTCTGGATTCCCACCCATTTTCTGTGCATGTCGCATCCATCTGTCCTCTCCATGCCATCACTCCCGGGGGAGGTTCAAATTATTACCAGCATTAACCCAAGATGTTTGCACACTCAGTGGTTTAGCTTTCGTGGGTCACTTTTGCAGGGTTTACTATTGGCATTTCTGCTTGGTTTTTCTCCCTCGGCTCTCCCCTCACGCCGTAACATTCACTCCAGTATAACCACCTGAAAAATGACCTCCGCTCATACCTGCCCACCTGTAGAACTTGAACCATATGTGGCCTGCGATTTTCTGCCATGTAATATTCTCTAGTTCAGTCGAAACTGTGGTTCTCACTGCTTGAGCTCATACCTTTCATGGTTCCTTGCTCAAGAACCACTTGCTGGTTGAGTAGTTCCAGTGAGCCCGATTAGAACTGACCTAATTAATTAGGCATGAATGTTGTGTTAAGCTGGAAGGTCTTGTGGGGAGGAGGTTCACAGAGACCAGAAGACACAGGATCTCCCTCTCATTTGTGTGATTTCTCCTTCTCTTGTTCCTCATTCTGGGAAGAAAAGGCTGAGATCTCTGTGTGTGAACTCTGGTGGAGGGAGTTTGGTTGGCAGGTGTTCCTCGAAGCTCCTATTCCTGCTTAAGCACGGAGGACTAAAACCATGATGCTGATGGAACTGAAGTAAGAAAGTTACTCTTGAAGCCCCTGAGCTCTAGCGGTTATATTTTTGTGATTTATTTCTCTGTGGTATATTTTTCTCTGGAACTTACTGTTCGTGTCTGAAGGTGTTGTTCAGTGGAATTATCTCCTTGGCTACTCTACTCAGGAACGTGAGAAAGCCCTGGCAGAAATGAGCAGGAGAGGTTGGGACCAGGGATAGTAACTATTAACAGAAACAGCTGGAAGTTATAATCAGAGTATAGTGACAGTAATATAAGGTATCTGCTGTGTTATACAAATTTTTTCTTTAAATTCATACATCACCAGTGGGTGTTTTTTGCTTCCTTTGTACAGATGAGAAAACTGAGGTCCAGAATGATTAAGTGATTTGCCTGTGGATTAAAAACTAGTGAAGTACTGAAGCCAGTATTGGAGTATATGTCCTGTGGCTGAAGACCAAGTTTGCCCAATATGCTCTTGTCTCTCTTTTTATTGGTTTTTGGGGGATATTTTGCCTTGTAATTATAGACTCAAGGGTCAGGTTGAAGGAAATGTGAGGTCTAAATCGTAGCCTTGTGGCTATGGCTGAATGGCACCCTGATGATCATCCAGCTCAGATGATCATCCAGCTGCCATGACCAAGAGGAATGAGGCAACCATCCCCAGCTCCTGGGGGTCTGGAATGTGATATGGGTTCTGGGGAAGGCTTCTCTGAAACCAGATCCTGCTTTGACCCTGGTTAATTACTCTGTAGTTAACCACACAGCTGAATTCCTGCTGTCAGGGTTTTCCCTGATACATGCTAAGACTGCCAATGAATATGGAGCAGTTGTGATCTTGGTGAGCTTGCCCTGGGGCTGGGTTGGACATTCCAATGAGTGATTATCATGTGATGAGGCCCTGGTACTCCAGGATCCATCCTCGCTTTCTGGCTGTGGTGCTAACAGGCTTTCTTCTGGGACATCCATGGATCACATACACACACTGCTGCCAACCCTGCTGCAGGCCTCCCTCTTGCTTGATAGCAATCAAGCCTTCCCAGTTGGAGCTTGTTACCTGGGAGGTGTCCAGATCAAATGATGAAAACTGGTAAGGATGTAGTTGTTGCGGTCAATTACCAGCAACAGCCCATGAGATGCAGGCTGGCAAACCTGGGAATCATAATTTCCGAGGCCCTTTGGGTTCGATGTTTACCAGTCTCTCTTCTCTTAACCTACCTTGGCTCTAGTTTTTTCTTTCCTATTGAAACTCCTGGGAATATAAAAGGATGTGGAACCCATGGATTTCTGATTGACAGTGTAGGGACTCACAGGGTGTTCTCTGCTCAGATGTGTTGAGCAGGAATTGGTGCTTGATTTTATTGAAAACCAATGAAATAAATCAAGTGAGAAGCGAGAATCTGACTGGGAGCAGACTGCAGAGTTCATCTGTGCTTTCCCTGGAGAAGCTACTTTCTTCTTGATGAACTCTGAGTATTCAGTACAGGGAGAGAGGAAGTCTAGAGGAGAACTCCATCCAGACTGTTCCAGGCAGTTGTTATAAACTCTCAGTCCTGCGTTCCCCAAAAGATGGCTTGTATTTGTCAGTTTGTCGGCTTTACTTGAGGCTTTCTTTATGGGGATTTTCAGTGTTTGCATCATAAAAATTTCCCTAGTCTTCTAGATGAAGTGCCCATTTATTTTTGCAGGCTAGGATCTTCCTAGTACTTTAAGCTAGTGGCTTAAAAATACTTGGTCCCTGGACCAGCAGCAGTAGCACCTGCAAAGAGTTGAGAAATGCAACTTATTTGGATCCCTGTTAGACTCTCTGAATCAGAAACCTGGGCGGGCTGGGGCAGGAGGCTGTCATTTGTAGCAAGCTCTTCCCAGTGATTAGGTCTTAGACATGTGCTCAAATGTGAGTCCTCCTTTGTTAAACCTGTGCTACTCAAAGTGTGCTTGGTAGCATCTTCTGGGTGACATTAGAAGTGCAAGATCCCAGGTCCAGCTCAGAATGAATCAGACCTGCATTTTAACAAGATCACCTCCCTCAAAAAAGATTACAAGATCTCCACATGGTTTGCTTGCATTTTAAAGCTTAAGAACTGCTTCTCTAGAGCTAAGCACCTCAATCCTGGATGCTTTTCAGACTTACCTAATACCTGGGCCCCACCCCAGGCCAATTAAATCAGAGTTTCTTGAGGTGATGCTCAGATGTTGATGTTTAATACATGTTTTTCTGGCAATTCTAATATATAGCCAAGATTGAGAGCAATCACCTTGGACCATCATAGGTTCCAGAATCACAAAGAGTTATATCTATTAAAAATGAAACAAGCAGCCAGCCACACAAACACCAGAACAAACTGGTGATGCAGAGCAGTGAGGGACATGTTAGTGCTTCATAAATGTGTAGGTAGAAGTGCAGTTATTGATCTCATTAGTCTTGGTGGGGGTAGCAGGATGGGACCTGGTTGCCATAAACAATCATTTACCCTGGGAGCTATTATGAATATCATTTTCTGTGTTTTGTAACTGGAAAAAAAAGTTGCAAAACATGTGGTAGAGAACCTGAATAAGCCTATTGTTACTGTGCCAGTGGGATAACTATGGTGATCAGGTGTGGATGAGGGTCATGGGAGAGAGATGATAAAAATTATTAACTATGGGACAGAGCAGACAGAGAAATCTCTTTCAGAGGTTTGAAGACTTCTATATTTCAAATCCAGAAAGATACCTTGTAGGCCATCATTGCCACTTGGTGTTTATATAGCATTCTTGCTATTTAGAGGTTGCTTAGTTATCTGATTACTTCTTCCAATACCTTGTGCAAACTATGGAGGCCCAGAAAAGTCAAAATGTCCTTACGGCCAGTTAGGAAGTAACAGTCAAGGAGTGAAGAAGTGTTTCCTTGATATCCACTGTGAAAGGTCTAGAGATGTCATTTTCTTTTCATGATGACAAATGCGACTTCCACAAGGAGGGGCAGTCACCTCCTTGCATATCCTCAGTGAACACTCAGTATTCTTGCTATAACTCCTTGCTGCTACCTTTAGTCTACAAGTGCTGCCTGGAGCTCGGGGCTCCCTGGGAGTACCCCAGGAAATCTCTAAGAGAAGAACTATTCAGCTAATTATAAAGCCGACTGTTCTCTGGATAGCTTGTATGTGTTGACACTCCCTCCTAGAACAAGTTTTCATCCTGGTGCTGGGCGAACATATTGTAATTATACTAATCACCTTGCTTGGGCAGCCACAGGCCAAGAGGAGGGGTGCCCACCCCTTAATTATTTTCCTTTCCTGAAGCAGTTGGTTGTCTGCCTGCTGGGGTCTCCAGACAGCAGAGGGAATACTGTGGGGCTGGCTGGTTTAAGAGGAGGCCCGTGCAGGTTTTCCTGCCCTCGGGGCTGCCAGATCTGCCTGGCTTGCAGGGAAAGGGGTGACAGGGCTAGTTACTAGGCCCTGGGAAAAGAGATTTCCTTCTGGATTCACTGAGGACCGGTTAGGATTGGCTTTTGCCAGATGGTGGAAGCACAGACTGATCTATGATATACTTTACTTTCTTTTTAGTGGCAGTGGTGATTCTTCCTTCTCTTTCTCCACTTCCTCCTCCCTTCCCTCCTCCTCCTTTATGTCTTTCTTAAACCTTCAAGGACACTGTTTTCACAGTGGATTTGACTGCTGGCAGGCAAGATAATTATAAAGGTATAATTATAAATATAGCTATAGATACAGTTATAGATATAAACATAGATATAAGCACCTTAACATATAAGTGACTTAGTGAATATGTGACTGCTAAAGACAACTTGTTATAAAGGTAAATCCTTAATGAACATTTGGTCATGAATGAAGGGGCTTTTTTGGGTCATTGTTCTTTGTATAATATGGATCATGACAAAAATTATCAATAGTTGGCACCAACATTCATTTTCTTAAGAATGGGTTGGCTTTGTTTTCTGAAGTAATGTAGTGGACCATGTAAGAGTGAAATGTAGAACTCAGGGAAGATTCTGGAAGGAGGCATTAAAAATGACAATGTTCAGGAAATGGGAGAATTTGTTACTGCTGTTTTAGGAGTGGGAGGGGATGTAGGACAAGAAGGAAAGCAAGTGGATAGAGTAGGACGGACCTGATAAGGTGTAGTGTATTTATTACTTGGTTATTTAAGCTTGCTTACTTTAGCACCATCCATCCTCATGAAATCTTTAGCAAAATGTGCTTTACATGGACTCCATGAGTGAGTGTGTGCTGTGTGTCCATCATGGGAAGGGAGCTGAGTCCCACATCTGAGCTGACGTAGCCTGAAAAGAAACATTTAGTGATCATGACCTGATTAGCCTCTTGGTATCCCAATGGACTTTTACAGTACATGTAATGCTAGTCCAAAGGATTTTAACCAGATTCTACAGGGCAGCCTGACACAGTTTTCATTCTAAGTTACACTGAACTATCAGCTGAGAAGGTCAGTCCTGACTTCTATCACTGGTTAGAAATCTGCAACGGCCTTATTTCCTATTTGTGTTCAGTTTTGTGCATTTTTTATCTTTTACTGTAGGAAGACTATGCATGGAGTAATTTCTTCTTTTCTTTCTTCCCTTTGGTACCCCAGAGGTCTTCATAGCTGCAAAGGATTCCAGGGAAATGCTAGCTCTGTGTTATTAGTTAATGTGTTTCATTGATCTCTACAGTTCTGTGGGATTCTTTGATCCGTTTCAGCTGTGAAAGTAAAGACTCAATCCAAAATTTCTAGCTTCAACTAGTCTGGTTTATGGTACTGAGAACCAAGCATGGAATGAAGATTATTAGTTGAATTTCTGTTGTTTATCAGCCAAAGGCCACTGGTGTCTTCAGCATTACATGTACTGTAAAAGCATGTGGACTAGCCTTACATGTACTGGGACTAGCATTACGTGTACTGTAAAAGTCCATTGGGATACCAACAGGCTAATCAGGTCATGATCACTAAATGTTTCTTCAGAGTTTAGGAACAGAGGATACAGGATATTCAATTCCTGACTACATGGTGGCCATATTTTAGGGGTGCATTAACCACCTATCTTCCAGTATATCTCTGAAGTTTGTTTTCTTTGATCTTCTCTTGTTTTTACTATTTTGTTTTTCTCCTTTTTCTGTCTCTTCTATTTCTATATCCATATTTTTCTTCACTCTCTCCACAACTAGATATGTGTGCCATAAATCTTTCACTTTTAGAGCTGGGGATTTAGCTCAGTGGCACAGCGCCTGCCTGGCAAGTGCAAGGTCGTGAGTTCAATTCCCTGTACCAGAAAACAAACAAACAAAAATCTTTCACTTCTGTGGCCTTATCATTTTTTAGCCATTTGAGTATAGCTTTCAAAGCAAGAAAATGAAAAGTCAAACAACAAAAGCATCTTTGCAAACCCTGACTTCTGAACAGTCACCAACAAGCTAAGCAGAATGTCCCTTCTCTTATTCTGTATAACCTGGCCTAGGTAATAGAGCTCAAATGGCCTATTATCTGGGAGATCTTCACAATAGTGGGCGTTCTGACCTACCAAGCAATGTGGGCTTTTTCCCATAATCATGCACAACATGCTAAATGCAGGGCAGAATTTCAATGCTAAATCAGAATTACCCTAGATTCTTGGCAGTGTAAACCAGATTGCTAATACCTGGTTATTTTATTAGAGTATCTCTTGTGGATGTGAACTTTTTTTTCTTTTCATTTGGCAGGCTAGTTAACAGGGAAAAATGAAAAACTCATGCCTTCAAAGAAGAATTTTGAGAGAAGATAGCACGATTCTGGAACAAAGAGTTTAAATATTACATGTTTTTAAAGTCACAATATGGACTTGGGCCTATTTCTGAAACATTAAGTAGCCACTCAACTTGTTATTCTCATTGAGATGAGATAAATGTAGTCAGAAGAGAGACAATTTAGGGTGTGTCATTTTTACTGCCAGGAAAAAAGAAGCCTCTGACTGTTGGAGCAATGTCTGTGGAGTAAGCTTGGGGTGAAGCTTATGATTCCACATATTGATAAAGATTTTACACCCTACACAAGGGATTAAACAGTGAGGCTCCGGTTGTGTGTTAATCCACAGCTGGCTCAGGTGTCTGCACAGGATGTGGAAAGCTTGGAACACTCCGCTATGGTACACAATAATACCTAGATGGTGTTCTTATTGCTCAGACCCACTGATGAGAATCACGCATGGGCCTTAGGAAAAAAAGAGGCTTTACCAGGCTCAGCTGTTTGTGACTATATGAATTCCCAACACACCTGGTTTTGTTTTCTCCTCTTACGGAATCTGACAGGCAGTTAATAGCTCATGAAAAAGCCGTATCCAAACTGTACTTTGAAGGAATTGGAAAATGCTGCTTTTGAATGATTTCCTTCCCCTTGCAACTCCCAAATCTGGTCCAGCAAGAGGCCTGGACGCCAAGTAGCTCCTCAAGCATTCAGATGTGTCTGAGCAAACACTAGAGGCAATCAAATTACCTTAACACCAGCCTTTTCAGAGTGCTCGCTTGAGATGACAGTTTCAGCTTCAAAAGAGGTATGCAAACCGGAATAATGAAATGTTCCATTTTATTAAGTTCCTGGCCAGAGGGAGGGATTGTATGAGAAGAGAGAAGAGACGGGGAGTTTTTAGTTTGATTTCCATGACGCTGATAAGCAGTAATTTTTGCAGAGGGGGGAAAAAGTAACCCACTGCCATAAAACCATTTTCCTAATACCATGGGAGTGAGTTATTGCTCTGAGAGAGGCAGGGCTCCTAATCGCTGCCTGAGCTTCCTTCTCCATCTTTCATGGGTCAGCCCGACATTTTTATAGTGCTGATACCAGAGAGAGCATTTATGTGGCTTCCCTTCCCCATCTGTCAACAGTTAGGGGAAAGTGTCACTACCTCAGGTTCCCTTTTGATCTGGTTTCCACGTCATCATCTGGTTCCAGCTTGGCCCTGGAGCCACTAGATATGCCGCGGGAGCAGGGTGGCTCTGGAGGCCAGTTGTGCCACATTTGTAGACTGTTAATGGTTAGAAGGACAGAGAGTAAATCATTTTTGCATGGATCAGAGGAAAGCGCCATTTCTTCCCCTTCACGTTTTGTCAGGACTCTGGCCAGGCTGCGGTGATTGGCTTTGCTTTCTCTGGGCCACCTAGAACTCTGTGTTCCTTTTCCAGAAAGCGGACTCTGTCTCTCACTGGACTTAGAGTGTGACCCTGAAACGGCAGCCCAGAAAGCTGGCTCAATGCACAAATGAGAAGATACTTATTTTATCTCTATGCTGCACACCTGTGCCTCTACCAATAATGTTCACATGACTTGGTGTGTAATACATGAGGTGATCAAAATATATGGTGAATGTTTAAATTAAAAACAAGTTTATTATAGTAAAAGACACCTGGCCATTAATCCCCCTCTCTAAATTACTCCCTCTCTAACACATGCATGCTATCATTCTTGCCACTTTCTAAAGCAGTTCTGGAAGTTCTCTTTCATGAGTATCTTTATGAGATTTGATCAAAAACACAGTGAATGCTGCTGCTGTGTGCCAGCCAAAGGAAAAGCAGGCTTATAAAAACACTACCATATGTCCTCATCCACCTTATTCAATGGGTCTGGCACTGTTTGACTCCTGTCTCTTCCCTAAAGACAAAATGAGTATAAAGGTAAATGCTTTGAATCAATCCGGGATATGCAGGCAGCCAGCACAGCGTAACTAAAGACACTAATGAAAGAAAACTTGCAGAACTGCTTCAGCAAGTGGAAGGGATGATGGAATAAGTGTGTTCAAAATAAGAGGGACTATTTTGAGGGGGATTAATGGCAATATGCCTTTTACTGTAATAATTTTTAAACATTTAAACATTCACTGTATATTTTGATCACCCTTTATATTATACAGCCTGAGTCACTGGGATACCTACTTTTCCTACTGCTTTACTTATGCATGTATAAAATTTGTTGGAACTGAAAAAGTCATTGAGGTGTGCAATCTTGGTGTGAAGACACCTTGCTATGAATGAGTGAAAGACATCTGGCCCCTTCCATTCTCCTGATGGTAGAACCCTGGGATTCTATAGACTTCTGGTGCAATTGGTCTTGGTGAAAAAAAAACCCATGAAAAAATAATCCCTTGAAGTGAATTTATGCACTACATAGAATCACTTTTACAGAGGCTACATGCATAGACCTAGGTTGAAGGTGGGTAGTTCCGCCTAGTTTCTTAATTCCTGTTACTGTGTTTTATCTTTTTACTCTTAAGATGGGAAGATGAGATAGAGGGAAGGAGAATTTCAAGCTTTGTTTACTGTTGTGGGTGTCTTCTGAGCTCAGGGTCCAGCACAACCTAGCTGGGAACATCATCCATCATGGGATGAAGCTGAGAGGAAGGTGAGTTGGACAATATGTACTTAATGGAGTCAGAGTAATGGGAATAACTTATTTAGTTCTTATATGCTTCCCTTACACTGTGTCCAATCCTGACAAAAATCTTGCAAAACAGATGAGGTCACTTCTGGTTTTCAGCTGAGAACCTTGAGACTCAGAGAGCTCCAGGACATTGCTGGGGATTTCCGACCAGCAGGTGGTAAAGCTGGAAGTTTAACCCACATCTGTGTTGCCCACCTCCTACAAATTTGCAATATTTCTACTGGGTTAAATACTAAATCACAGTAGTCTGTGAAGCATCAGCATCTCAATTTCTGCTGGAAGCATATTTTCTGAAACAATTAATGGAAACTCAAGAGCATGTTAAGAATATATATTTTAGCATTTATTTGTCAGCATTTATAAGGACCCACAGTGTACAGTGCTCTGTCCTTGACTCTCTCACAGGGATCAGGGAAGGTAGTTAACGTTGCATTTAGGGCCAGGAAAGTAGAAGCAAGTTCTTTTTTCCTTTTATTTGGAAGAGAATAAAAACAATAACAACAAAATAACAACAACATAGACAAAACCAAAACAGCATAAAAACTAAAAATGATGCAGTGTTTCAAAACAAAATGACAGGAATTAACAATGGTTGTTATATATCATATTGTTCTCTTCAGTGAAATTTCTCAGATTAGCGGATGTAAGAATGCAAGATTGATCAAACCATTAAAGAGAATAAAAATAATTTAAAAAATTAGAAATGATAGAGAGCTTCACTAAACAAGATGGTAGGAATTCACCAATAAGTAAAAGATCTGTATAGCAAGTTCTTCTTTCTAGTAATTTCTTAGCAGAAATATTTGAGTCACGCCATTGCGCCTACTAACCTGCGCTGTTACACTGTTAGCTAACATCTTCCAGGCCAGAGACTATGTTTTCATCTTTACATTTTCCTGTGGTGAAATTCTTGGCAATGTACATAACAGATGCTTGATGTATATTTAATTGACTGATTGTCACAGGGTCTGCTTGGACGCTGCTTATAGTTTAGAAGTCAGGGTGCTTTGAAGGTGAGACAAGATAGCTACAAATACACACACAGAAAAGCACTGCAGAGAGTATCATCTGAGCTAGCCACCAAACCTGTCTACAAACTGGTGGAGAAGATGTTTGTGTGAGAGAAAGAGTCCGTGCACAAATGCAAACAGTACGTATAATGAATTGAAGCCCGACTGTGGAGCAGCTATCTCTGAAGGAGCCAGAGTGCCTTTTTGAGTTCCTTGCTCCTGAGGATCTCATTCAGCTTTAGTTTAGGATGGTAATAACTTAAACCCCAACACTGAGATGGCCATTGATCAATGAAATGAGCTGGCAGTTTCCAGACAGATTCGTGAAATGAAATACCTCAAATTGACCAGCCCAAGAACATTTTTCACAGCCTATCCATCCCTTCTGAGCTATTCAGAGAGCAAAGTAAAAGAAATTAGAACTTTGAAATTGCTACTTGTCCAGTGGCAACCTCTCTGGGACACTGAAGAGTTGCAATTTATCTAGTTTTTCTAGTTAGAGAATTGGCAACAGTAGCTGCACCAACAACACTAATGAGTGTAGGTGTGTCAGGCGATGTACTAAGTCTTTTAATCTCATTTAATATTTTCAAAAAACCAGTGAAGGTTTGTTATTTTATAGATGAAGCCAAAGTTCAGAGAGAATAGTGACTTACCTCAAGTCACACAGTGTGGGGACAGCTAAAGAAGGACCCTAAGTCTATTTGATCAAGGCCATGGTTTTGAATGTCCTATCAACTACTTTTTTCCTGTTCAAACGTCTCTTCTTAAAAGAGTAAATGCTCCTATTCAAAGTGGAAGTTGAATATAATGGATTAGGTCCTGATCCATGAAGTGGGGTGTTCTTCCCATTTAGGGGATGCAAAAATAATTTTTTTGTGTTGCTTCTCAGTTTGATAGCCAATTCAAATACTCAAGGTACAAAAACCAATAGATGAAACTGTTTACGAGGACAACACCATTCCTGTCTGAGGCCTGCTGTTACACTGCTGCGGGTAGGATTTCAATTCCGCTTTGGGATTGACTAACCAGGTTATCAGCCCTGGTGTCAAGGAGAAAGCTGACAAAACCAAGGAGGACTTGAAGTAGAAATGATGAGGTTGGGAGAGGAGAGAGAGGATTTGGGTTTGACAAGTTTCAATCACCTGAAGAACATTTGTGTGTGAATGTTGAGCTGTAAGACAGAGTAAGACTGATGCTCTGCAGTGGAGTCAGGATGTGGCTAAATAAATCAGTCAAATATGTAAACATGAGTGAAGTCACTGAATGGCAGAGACTAGAGAGGGAAGGAAGAGCTCAAGGTAAGAATCTAGAAGGAAGAGGGAGAGTGTGGTCCAAGTTAGGCAAGGAGGAATTCTGCAGGGTAATTATTCAAAATGTGTCCTACACTATTGGATTGTAAAAACCAGTGTATACCTACTATAGGGGAGCACGAACATATTCAGATGACCAAGGAGACCTTTCTTATTGTAGATTTATAGAAATGGATATACACAGGTTCCACTAGACACAGAAAACAATTTATTTCATAAAAACCAAATGCATATCAAAAGTAGAAAACACATCATAGTGTATTCATATAATTACAATAGTATACAGTAATTTAAAAATGAGCTAGTATGCATGCATCAACATGGGTGAATCTCATAGACAACACTGAGTGAAAGATTTGAAGAAAGAATTCACAGGGATAGTAGAAATTGAAGAGGATTGATTTTTCTCTTCTCCCTTTAAGAGACATTTGGGATTTTGATGTTCCCTCACAGATTATCTCCAGCAAATATATCTCACCAGCTGCTTTGGAGATGGTTTTTTCTTTTTTCCTTTGTAGCCTTGCTAGAGTACAGAATTGGTTTCTTTCATTTAGTTTGCAGCTCCTCTTGCTTCCTGACCCACTCAGTGAAGACAAATGTTAATATTGCAGAAATGTAAGATGGGTGAGATTTGACCCTCGCTTTTTGGACCAGGTCTTTACGACTAGCGCCTGCTCACCAAGTGCTAACCAGCCTTCTCGATCTGGCTCTGGATTGAAATTTGTTCTTAGTCTTTTTTTTTTTTTTTTTTAACTTCATGTTTAACGCGACTCATTCATCTTTTTTTTCAGAAGATTCCAGATGAAATACAGAAATAGCTGCTTCCTGTAAAAGAGTTTTTTGGTTGTCTCTCAGGGTGAATTTCATGACTATGTTTGCCTTCTATGGTTTGAGAAGTACCGAGTGCTACTTGAGGAGTCTCGTTTGATGTTGTTTGGTTAGGAGCCGTGGGATGTGGAAATCAGCATAAAGCTTTCTCTCTTAACAGGAGACTTCGGCTGTTCTTTTTCTCTTGCTTCTAGCAAGGCAAAGATTCCACAGTGTTAATTAATGGCGGCTATCCTGTGACAAAGATTGAGCCAGCCAAGTGTTTTAATTAACCCCTTATCAGTCCAGTTATTTAAATAGATGACCAACAATTGCCTATTTTAATTAATTTTTATAAGATAATATAACAAGAAATAGAAAATGATGATTTTTATCGTTTGTTCAATGGTTTTTCTGTGTATAGCATATCTTCAAACATTCAACATACAACACAATGCTATAATCTGGACAATAATATCTACTCTCTGCCTGAATTTTTTTTGCATGATTATCTTTCTTTGAACAGGACACTTTAAACTGGGCATGGTGGTGCACGCCTGTGATTCCAGAACTCTGGAGGCTGAGGCAGGAGGATTGCTGTGAGTTGAGGTCCAGGGTATCTTTACCTCTCTTATTGACAAAATACCATGGAAAATGTCTTGAAATCTTTATTCACAGACAATGGGTGATTAATAACATTTCATGTCTGTTTGATAGGGTGTCTTTATTTTAACAGAGAGATTTTAACAAGTTTAAAGATCTGGATGCAATAAATAGATGTATAATTGCAGAACTGCAGGCATCAGACAATGGGTCAGGAAATGATTTCTTCAGCGTGCTGGACCTAGACCCTCAAGATCACTTACTGTAAGGAGCCACATACATTGATATACAAAGTGACCCTAGTATCTGGTGTTGTCCTTGGGTCAGGAGGTGTAGCTCACCTTCAAATTTCCCTCCTCTGGGGCTGGTCAGCCTTCTGTTTGTGCCATTGGTAGCCCTTTCCATGGGCTTAGGTCTGTGTCACTGCTGGAGTTGGACAGAAGAATGTGCAGCTGTTTGCTTTATTTTTACTTCTTCCTGAACTTTCCCTTAGAAGGTTGTCCACCCTCCGCTGCCTCTGAAATGATTTTTTTTAATTTTAAAGAGAAAATAAAACAATAACAAAATAACAACAAAGACAACAATGAAACAATACAAGAGCAATAGAAATAATACAAAATTTCAAAACAAGATGATAGGAAATTAACAGTGGTTGTTGCATTGCATATTATTACCTTCAACAAAGTTGCTCAGGTTACCAGATGTAAGATTGCAAGATTGATCAAACAATTAAAGAGAATAAAAAATAATTAAAAAATTAGAAATGATACAGAGCATCACTAAACAAGATGGTAGGAAGAATTCAACCATGGTTGTTATATTGCATATTGTTGTCTTCAAATTAGTTGTTCAGATTACCAGATATAAGCATGCAAAATTGGTCAAAAAATTTAGACATTAACTGTTTCTTTCAATAAACCAATAGACATCAGCAGTAAAGTGATCCCAGCGGACCTTCTTTATACATATATATTTTCCCTTCCTTCTTTCTCTCTTTTCTCCTTTCCCTCATCCCAGTTGTTCCTTCCCGAATTTTATTAATGAAATCCTCTTCACTTTTCCCAAACTCTTAATTTTTCCTCTGAGTTCCTATTTATTTTAATTCTGCCAGGCTCTTTTTTGTGTTCTCTGTCTATTGGTCCTTGATTTACAATCTAGCTTTTCTCCTACTTAGATCCTTTGTTTCCATTTCTATCATATGTTCTTCTTCTTTCTGTCTTTCTCTTCATTGAGCTTGTATAGACAGGAGCAGGGGAAACTAGTCCAATCATTCTATTTTAAATGAAGACACAGCAGCAGTCACATCGACCATTAAAACCCGGGCAACATGAAAACAGAATAAAAATACCAGCTATAATGTTGCCTTCTGACCTTTGCTTTGAAATGATTTTATCTCAAAGAATGTTATGGACTTAAATGTGTTGTAAGATATACCAAACTCTTTCCAAGTGAGAAGAAAAGAAAAATATTAATAGTTTGGAAAGAATTTGTATTAGGCATTTACTATGTACCTAGCATTGTACTGATTATCTATACCTTACAAATGGCATTCACAGAATTCTGGTGTCCTGTAAGTCACTTGTGGAAATAAGAAAAGGAAGAATGAAAGCATTATGCAAGCATTAAGTCATGAAATTGTCACAGAGTTTTTCTTTAACAGCTTAGCTTCTCATTTTCTCCATGAAGATTCTTTCATTATTCTTAAAAGTCATCCTTAAATTCACCTATCCTTTTATCTATCCATCGACTCATATATTTAGCCATCCACTTATCCACCCATCCATCTATCCACCCATCCATCTATCCATCCATCCATCCATCCATCCATCGATCCTTATATCCATTAATGCACACATGGTCACACACACCTCCTTGGTGCTCACTCTTGGCAAGTAGTGTGCAAAGAACATTAGAATTCTCACTTTTGAGGGCTCATAACTTGGTAGAAGAATACTTACAATAATAACAGCTAATACTATTGAGCCCTATCTCTAAGTTGGGCATTACAAAAAGCATTTTTAAAAATCTTTTTGAGACAGGGTCTCACTATGCAGTTCAGGTTGGCCTTGAGCTCACTTTGTAGTCCAGGCTGGTCTTGAACTCACAATGATCCCCCTGCCTCAGCCTCCAGAGTTCTAGGATTACAGGCATGCACCACCACACCAGGCTGCAAAAACCAATTTAAAATATATTCTTTTATTTAATGCTCAGAGAAACCACTGAAGAATCACTTTATTTTTTTCATTATTACATGTAGAGCAGGTGTAGATCATGCTCACTGGTGTTTGGTTTCCGTTGTATGATACTGAATTTTTTTGGCAAAAACAATAAAGTACTTTACACTGAAAATTTGGCATGCTCTTTGACAATTTGAAACTACATAAACTAAATATTTTAGATATAGCTTATAAATCTATTTTGCATTTAATTTTATTACCCTATATGTAACAATTGTAGACTTCATGATTCTTAACTAGTTTAAATGTTTGTCATCAAATCTTTCATGATCACCTCCCTACTCTTTAGTTATTTTTAATTCATATTTTCCATTGGCTCAGCAAATTTTTCAGGAAAGTCTCTTGGTGCATATACTTAACTCCAGGATAACTGAGAATGCCTTCCAGTTGCCTTCATACAGAAATAATACCTTGTCAGGGTATATAATTCTGCTATTTTCAGTTAAAAGTTTATAGACATTGCTCCATTGTCTTCTGGCATTTAGAATTGCAAGAGAAAAATCCGAGTTTTGACCCTTTATAGGTAACTCACTTTCTCTGTCTGGATACTTGCAAAAATTTTTTCTTTATCCTTGAAACTTAAAAAAGTTACAAGGCTATGTTTAACTGTTGCTTTTTTTCCCATTAAATTTTAGAGGCACCCTGTGAGCCTTTTCTATTTCTGAAGTACCATTTTAAAGATGAGGGAAATGATTGCCAGGCTAGAACACTGGACATGAGATCTAGTTTGACTTTAGGACGTGCTTATCTACAGTCCATAGGCCTTAAGTCTGATATGCCCAGCCTCAGAAAATCTAAGTGCTTGTGTGTCTAATTCCTAGAAATGGTCACTGTTACTGCTAAGTCACAGGAGAGGCTTTGGGTGCATCTGTGGCTATCTAGACACAGACAGCCCTCCCTATGAGGCTCCTCCCGGGACAGAGGATTAACTGGGAATGCTGCTACTCACAGTTCCATAAGGGACACGTTCAAACATGGACTGGAATCTGGATCCTCAGCTTAGTTTGGGAAGAACAGTTTCTTCTACTGATCTTTTGTTTTGACCTCTGGTATCTTAATAATGTAAACTTTCTTCTTCTTGTTCCCCTTTTCTTCTTCTTCCTCCTTCTCCTCTTCTTCCTTCTCCTCCTCTTCTTTCTCCTTTTTCTCCTTCTTCTCCTACATCCCAGCTTAAAGATTTTTCTTGGTTATCTGTGAGTGCAAATTATGATAGTTGTAAAACAGTAACAACTTTGGAAACATGCAAGTTAAGAATTTGCCCAGAGTTCCATAACTGGAAGGAGCTAGAGTGGTAATGATAGAAGAAAAAATATAACTCCCAACATGCCAGATGTCAGATATGTCAAGTTTGTGTCCCCTGAAGTCAAAGAATGAATTCTAAGGGACAATGGAGTTTAAGAGAAGAAAAGGTTTATTAGGGAACAGGAATAGCTCCTGAGAGACAGGAAGGTCCTGGAAGTGGGCTGTTACAAGGCCCATTGTCAGTGGTAACTTACATAGCAAAGTCACAATGTGGGTACAGTGCGGGTCAAACTACAATCAACCTATAGGGTTATAAGTATAGCTGCTTAGCTAATATTTGCCCAATAGGGAAGCAGGTCAGGTAGCAAGGGTACATGGGAAAAACAAAGACATTTTGGGGAAGGGATGAGTATTGATGCTCTGGTCACTCATGTAGGTAACTGATAACTAGCTGGACTTCCTGGACCAGGTGGCGCTAATTATAGTAAAATTTCAAGTTACTGCTTATTCCCTAGGGAGGCATTTAGGCCTGGTTATTGCATCTTTCTTTGAGCCCTGGTCTTCTTGAGATGTACCTCCAGCCACAATTCGATGTCTTTACTTTTTCTGCTTACTTCTTTGAGAGCCCAGTCCCTCCCTGACTGTATATTAATTCCTATCTAAATTAGATACCTGTAGTAATACTTTAACTTGGTTGCCAGTCTTGTGCACTTAATTTGTTCCATTTACATGGTACTTATTGGATATGAGATTTTAATACAATCAGCAAATGCTTGGAGCCAGTCAATATGGGTGTGCATGTGCCATTTGGCACTCACAGGTGAAAGCCATCATTTTAGTTAAAGTTAAGCTTCTATAGCCTGTGTCCTCATCTTCAGAAGTGGGACAATGGTACCTACCCAGATAGGCTCTTTCAAGGATTAAATGAGATAATGGATGGGAACAGTAGTGTGGTAATAGACAGGTGGAAGATACTCCATAAATGCTCCTGCTACTGGATTTTGGCTTCTTAAAGTGAGAAAGCCAGTTGTCCTTGTTCATTATGGAAGATTAGGACCTGGCTGATAAGTGAATAAAGACTTCTGAATCTTGTGAGACCACTGTGAGTTCTTATTTCACAATTAACTCTCCACTTCCTTCTTAATTTTAGATGTCACACAGACATACTTTAGAACATTACTGTCCCTTCATCCAAATAACTGAAGCATTGTCAGCATCATTATCATTATCTGCAAACTCTTCAACAAACCTTTAACAAATTCCTGATCACAACCATCAGTGGGGGGAATCTGGTAATCCTCACTCTCTCCCAGATGACTCATATGAGTTACCAATTTGCAGAGCTACTAACTGTAGAATGTTTCTTTTTTCCAATAGTCAAGTGTTCTATATAGGGCTGCTAGATGCAATACAGGATGCCCAGCTACATTTGAATTTCAGATGAACAATGAATACTTTTTAGAATAAGTATAACTCTAATATCACATATGCTAAAGTATATACTTATGCTAAAATAGTCATTGTTCTTCTGAAATATAAATTTAACCAGGGTTCTATATTTTTATTTACTATATTGGGCAACCCTAGTCTCATAATGGTGCAGAGAGATGAGAAACAGAGGTCAACATTTTTACATCTTTCCTATCTCCCTCTGAGTTGCAAGTAGTGTTCTTGTAGCTATTTCTCCTCAATGAGAAGCACATTGTTGAGTGAGCGAGTGCTCCAAGTGCTGCTGGTCCCATGGTTTGAGTCCCTGATTTACTCACACCACCACAGTTCCCAGCTGAAACTCGTGGAGAGAGCCAGGTATTTCCCATCTACTTCCTGAGGGCAGAGCAAGTGACCCAGGACCCTGCCGCCATTACAGGCTGAGTCTCTGTCCTCCGGGCATCCACAGGAGACAGGAGGTCCTCACTCAGAAGCCCCAGGGACTTCTCTGGCTGGGGGCGGGGCATGTAGCCCATCCCCGGGTGTACCCTGCCCCGAGTGAGTGAGTGCTCCAAGAGCTGCTGGTCCCGCGGTTTGAGTCTGTGCTTTACTTTTGCCCAGACCCCCTAG
>NW_004955424.1:16957283-17225316 GCF_000276665.1 Chinchilla lanigera
TATTGTCTCTACTGTTCTTTTGCTATTTTGTAAAAGGTTGTCTGTCTGTTAGTGTTTTCCTCCCTTTGTTTTTAAAATAAAAAAAGAGAAACACATTGTTAACTGTGGTTAGCTGAGGCTCCTGAGATTTAATTCCCCCCCATCCCCGAGACATTATTTTGCATACTTCACCAATAAAGTTGGGTTTAAGGATTGCAATGGAAAAGATTCTTTGAGAATTTCTGATTTTTAGGGTTCTAGGTGACTATCTTTTTGTCATATTGTGACAGCCTGCAGCTAATAACCTCACCCACAAATCCCCTCCAATGCTCAGCATTCACTCCCACTTCCTAAATTTGTGCTACTCCAGATTCTCAGTTTTTTCTCCTCTTATTTTTATGATCTGCAAATGCTGGAAAGATGAAAAACTGTTCCAAGCTTAATCGAAAGTCTATCTAATAATAATGAGTCCTGCAGCAGGCTTGTAAAGAAGGCAGATCAGACCCACTTAACCGTAATGGTCCTACAAAGTAATGAAGACTCAAGTGGTCCTTATTAGGTCTCAAGCTGTGAATCAGAACTCATCTCACATTCTGATTGCTGAAGGAAATAGGTAATTGATGCGACAGAATGGCCATTATTATTATTATTACTTTAAAAGAAAATCCAGACAGCAGCTAGAAACCTTCCCCCAGCCTCCTTGGGGTATACCAGGTGTGCAGATTGAGGGTTGCCCTTCCATTAAATTTTCAAATGGGGGCTCTAATAAATTTTACATCGAAATAAGTAATGACCACATTTAACGACCAGTTTGTTTGAGTGTTAACAGCTTGTGAGCCAACAAATGAGTCATTAACAGGTGCTAACTTCTACTTTCTGGTTTAAACAATCCGTCCTACTTCTCTACTGTTTGGGTTGAGGGCTTATGCAAATTCCTGGCTACGTTTTCATTTTTCTTGTGATAGGCAGCTTTTATTAATCACTTAGGTACTTCCCTGCAAATGCCTCCTCTTTTCCAGAATTATTTTTCATGTAGTTTGTAGATGAATGCATTTTTTAAAAATCTATTTTACCCCCTGAGAGATGAAGGTATCCATGAATAGTTTGATCCTGGAATGAATTAGATAAAAAAGTCCTGGAGCAAAATCCACTCTTGAAACATGAAATCATGTTTCACTGTAGAGAAGAAATGTAAATAGGCTGAAAATGTCACAAGTTCGAGGCATCATTTATATCACTGAGGGGACATGACAAAACTTGTTGTCTCTGTGCTAGAAATGAACAGATATTTCTATTTGAAGAACACGTGATTGGCCCACGATCAGTCTACCATGTGCCTGTAATACACATGTAATGAGGTTGGGTTCCCATGAAAGATCATTTCTTTTTTTATTTCTATTACTTATTTATTTATTTATTTTTGGTACCGGGAATTGAACCCATGACCTCAGACTTGCCAGGTAGGCACTTATGCCACTGAGCTATGTCCCCAGCTCTTTTTTTTATTTTAAAGATTAAAAAAAGCTAACAAAACAACAATGAAGTCAAAATCAAAACAACATAAAAACAGTAAAACAATACATCTCTTATAGTCTTATTTTTTCTAGTTTTGTTTGTTTCCCCTTGTTTTTACAAATTATTAACCAGAACAAAGGACATACTTTCCTCTTTTAACTTACCCTTGGGGGAATAGAACTGAGTGATGGGGCAGAGTGTGGGTTGGGCCTTTAGTTCTACTCACACTCTGTTTCATTGCGTGCACTTCCTATATACAGAAGGGAAGTGAGAAAACCAAAATCCAAGTTCTGCCCTTTGGGTCTGTCTTCACTGTCCTGTGTGCATGCAGAGGCACTGAACTATATGTTCTTTTCTCCAGTGCAGTGTCCCATCCCCATCTATTTGTGGCAAAGGACCATGAAAAAGTTCCAACCCACTAAATACTGATAATTTATAAAATACAAAATTGCTGCCCTTGAACCACGATGGCAATATCAAACCACTATACAAGTCTCTGAACATGTCTACTCACTTTTTTGCACTTCTCTTATCCCGGTAATTTAGTAATGTGTGAACCAGTGTCAGTTGTCCACACTCTGGAACAGAAGAGCCCCTGAGAACTTGAGTCTTACCTTTTCACAGCGGGGAAGGTTTATGGGAAGAGACTAAGGTTGAGCCATGCCTTTGCGTGGCTTATTTCTTTGATGCCTTTCATGGATGCATGGCAGCAATGACTGAACAGGGCTTGGGATGAAGGGCATTTGTCTCAGGGTCCAGTATTTTAAGCACAGTCTTCTAGATGTTTTACTGAGGGAAATAGCTTAGTTATTGAAACAATTTTCTCTTGGGTGTTCTTCAGACCAGGGTGGCCAGAGCTCTTTTCTTTATTAATCAAACCTGGGCACAAAGATGTAGGTACCTTGCCTGGCAACGGCATCGCTGTTTGGGGAATAAAGGTAAGAGTGAGCTGGATCTTCTCACACATGGAAGCAATTCATACAGTGGACTTTTTATAAGGGCTTGTGTAGTTTATAAATGTTAGAATTTTAAAACTTAATAATGTAGTTTGTAGGAATGATGAGAACAATCTCAAAATGGCATTTGAAGGCATATTGAAGTTTTTTTCTCAGATGCTACAAGGTTTAATTGTATCGTTAACTTTAAAGTACCATTCACCTTAGTTTATAGTTATGTTTAGTTTACCACAGGATCTAAAATACAAAAGCACTGTTCAAAATTGTGAGTGGATTCTGACCCTTTAATACCTTCCTTCTAAAGGCTAGCTACATACGACTCAGGTCATATTAAAAAACAGAACTATGAAGTTAAGTTAACACATTTTATGAAAACTTGATATTGTGTAGTGGCCAGTAGTAATCTTGTAAATATCAATTTTAATTTATATCAAAGGCTTGCTGAGTTTGAGCTAAAATTTTGAACAATTTTATCCTTGTAGTTTTTAGAGTTTTCCATGCCTGTTCTTTTCTCATCAATATACTGGAGTCCTTTAGAATTCAGTCTGTCACTTCTACTAACATCTCTGGAGCTCTTACTACTATGGGGCAATGTTATAGACTCTGGGTGTCCAAAAGGAGACAAGAAATGTGCCCCGCCATTCCTGGTGCATGCAACGAATTAGGAAAGATGATTTGGGGCCATACAGGTAGCCTGGTGATCTGGAGAACTCTACACACTGTGGGGATGCAAATGAAGAGAGAACCACTTCTAAGCAGTACCTGGAGGGAAGCTGGAGGACCTGGTAGGAGAGATGACACTCCGGAAGGAGGTCTGAAAACTTGCTATAAAGGACCAGATAGTAGGTGTTAGGCATTGTGGACCAGATGGTCTCAGCTGCTGTTACTCAACTCTGATTATAGCTGTTTGTGTTCCAATAAAATTTTTATTTACAAAAACAGGTGGTGGGGCAGATTTCGCCTGTGGGCCATAGTTTATCTGCTCCTACTGCAGACCTTGAAGGGGGCACAGGTTTTGGACAAGTGGAATGTGAGGGGGAATGTGTGTGCATGGGATGATGGAGAAACAAGGAATAATAATTGTGAAGAGCCAATGACCAGGGCATCATATCATAGGGTATCATATCATAGGGCATTTTTAGGGAGATAAAGGTGAGAAAAGCCTAGGAAAATGTAGGCCAATTCTAAAGACACTTGGGTACTAAACTGAATAATCTATACTTTGTTTTGAGGGTAATAGAAACATACTGTTTGGGTCAGGACAGATCCAGTTATATGGCAGTAAAAGCAAAATAAACAAGAACAGAAAGCTGTTTCCAGAGTCTTTTCATACCACGTTCTATTTCTAACACTTAGAAAGGGTGGTATGAGTGAGGCTCTTCCCCACAATGACAGCAGCACATCTTCCACGTGGTGCTACAGGTCCGTACTGTCATTCTACCATCTCAACTCTTGGCTTCCAGGGGTGTTGGAGCAGGAAAAAGAGTATGGGCCACGTACACTTGCTTTCAGGTGCCTTGGTCTAGAAATGATACACTGTCATTCACAGCCCAATATTAAAGGTATTGGATGACCTGTGCTAGGGGGAGGCAGAGAGACTAGTTCAGATGTTGCTGTGAAAACTGACCCAAGAGTCACTAAAGATCTGAACTAAGGTGGAGGCAAAGAAAGTGGAAAGGAAATGAAAGATGAGAAGAAATTCAGGACTAGCTGGACATGGTGACAAAGACAAGACTTGAGTGAATATTCTTTCCTTGGGTTATTGCTGAAGAACTTACCCTAGGAAGTCGGGAAGAAGAGAGAAAGTCACAGAAAAAATATAATTCGGTTTTGGGAGCATATTGATTTTGGAGCGCGGGGTGGACATCCAAGAAGTCATTTCATCAGGGTTGCAAATTGAAAGTGAGTGATTGTAGATGTAGTAGTTAAAGTGAAGTCACTAAATGATAGAAATAAAGGAGAGCTGGGGAGAGCTGGGAAGGACATGGGGGCAAGGCAGGAAGAAATGCTCACAGAACAGCGAGAGCGGAATTATTCTTTTTCACAAAATCAGGTGGAAAGATTTGAAAAGGAATAGGTTTAACACCGTGAACAACTGCAGAAGAATAAAAAGCATATCATGATGGGCACTGCTGCTGCCCTGCTAACTCCCCTTGTATCTCCTCTACTGTTTCTGGGTGTCCCTTGCCTACCCTCCATGTGCTTTTGAATCCAACTACTGGCACGTGTGCTTCCTGCGAACACTGCCTTCAGGCTCCTGGAGCACCTTTCCTGGGAAGTTCAGGGAGAAGGAAGTGCCTGGAATTTACCTTCCCTATGTCCCCTCTGAGGTGTTAGTCTGTGATGGGCAGTTAAGGAATATAAAAGCCCAGCTCTTATGCCTCAGATGGACAACACTCAGGTATAATTTATACCCTAGAGCTTCCTTTGGGGACTTTGCTTGGCTTCTTCCCCTACCCTGTCCTGCTTCTTTCACTCCCCAAAGGCACGGCTTTAATCCCTTGCCTATAAATCATCATTGCAAGGTCTGCTTCTGGGGAACTGGGTCTATTATAGTATGGTCTTGGAAAAACAATCTGGTGATGAAGGAACCACTAGAAAACCTCGTGAGAGTGGAGTAGTGAGAAGCAGATGTCAGGTTGCAAAGGGCTTAAGGGTGAGTGGCTCGGAAGGAACTGATTGGAGAGCGTTTGAGAATATCCAATGGGGGAAATTTGATGGAAACAGGTGAATGACAGAGTAATAGGGTCAAATAATGTTGCTTGTTTGACTTTAAGACTAGAGGAAATCTGTGTGTGCGGATACTCAGACGGGATGAAGCAAATGAGGAGAGACTGAGATGGGCTAGAGGTGACCATGGAGGAGGTGATAGAGAAAAGCTTCAAGAGAGAAGATGGGGATATCAAAGGAGGCACCATGGGTCCTTTGATAGTGATCTGAGAGCAGAGAAAGGCAAACTGGGGTGGAGAGTAACAAACAGAGTAGTGGCAAATGCAGTAGCTAGAGGGGGAGGACTTAGGTGATATAGTGCAACCCTTCACTTCACAGATCACAAAGCAGTCCCGAGCCGAAGTCACCCAGCCAGTAAGATGAAGCACAGAGACCATCAGCAGGTCTTCTCATGACTTCCACTGCTGTACTCTCCTCGCTCATCCAAGTAGGCGCATCACTTGCAGGGTGAAGGCCCTCAAGCACGAGAACTTGGAGAGGTGGAGATGCTGACGCACATCCTGTGCCTGTGATGGAATAAAGCGGTCTTGGTCTCTCTGAGAACAGGACTGCCAGAGCATCCCAAGTCACAGGTAGGTGGCAGCTTCCACAAAAAGTGTCGCTGCATGGAAAAATATCTTTCTTTATAAATAACTGTGAATTTGAGAGAAAATGATTTCGGGAAGAAGAACAGGGTCCTGAGTCCCACCACAATTTTTGAAATGATTTGAAACTGTGGGTTTATTCTCATGCCTTGAATCCAAGCATAAAGATCCCCTATATAAGTTCATCCACAAAGAAAAAGCCTAGCATCTCTCCTGACTCCGGAAGGGGTGGGGGTCAAGACAGAAAAGAAGTGGAAGGAGTCTTACAAGTTCTTTGTAAGAATCTGGAATTCAACTTAAGCCATTAGCTATTGGACATTAAAAAGGCACCTTTATTTTTGCAAGAGGATTTATGGCCTTTTATATGTTTATTTTTCCTTCACTATTGGACATCCAAGGAAGAAAGAACATAAGGGTCAGAGACTCCCTCTCTCAAGCTGTAGGCCATATCACCCCAGGTTCCCGAGCTGAAGGTGCTCCCTGGGATGGAGCAATGGGGAGGAATTTTCCCACTAACGTAGGTTGAGAGTTTGCCTCGGTTCTCCTGCAGGAGTCAACATTACCCGCCTCATTTTCACCTCACTCAACTTGGCCCCACCCACTGAGAAGTCACCCACTGACCTTCTTGCTCACATTTTTATGTCGTTCATGTGTTCTTGTTCTATGAAAAGTGAGATATGCTATGATAGCACCATCACAGTGTCTACCTGGTAGGCAAGGAGGCTTTTCATGTAATCAAGGAGTTCAGAAGTTGCTTTACTTTAACTAAATGAGAACTTCAGCTAATTTCAACTCAACTAAAAATTTAAGGATTCAGAGTTAGAGATCCCTGGGAAAAACTGCATACTCTGTGAAGGCTCCTTAGAGGAAGGAGAGGGACAGGTAGTCCTGGCAAGGTGGGCAGAATTTTGATGAGGAAGGTGGGAAGAGGCCAGATTATCTCTGCCAGGTGCAGGAGCATTTACGCTCACACACACCAATGTATGTATCACCTGCCCTGTATGCTTAAGCAAATTCAGTGCATAAAGGGGGCATCGATTTGTTTTCATTCCCAAAGCAAATGAGTTTATGTGGACAGCGCAGGAGCTCATTAAGTGCTCAGTGAATTTAGTACAGGCAGTTTCTGAGAGATTGGAATGCTGATCCCGGCAACATTGAAAGATCACTCCATCAATATTTAGCGAGGGACTTTAGATGCAAGGATTCTAAGGAGCTGCTACAGCAGATACAGAGAGCAGAATGCGCTGCCTTTGAGATTCATATGGTCAGCGAAGGAAAGTGGACACAAGAAGAAATTTAACAGTTCAAGGCTCTTGAAGAATCAATATAAATAAGTTCACCAAAATCACCTGAGGAATCGGGAGGAGATTTACATGGGGGAGTGTTGGTTATATTAAAATGACTTTTTTTGTGTTTAAATCAGACCCTTAGCTCTTTGGACAAAAGTTGAAAATAAGTAATGACAAAAATATCTAAAGGGAGCATGTGATTGGTCTCAGAAGACTTTATGTTGAATCTGAACCTCTTAGTTCTTTCATTTTCTCTGAGTTTTGCTTTTATCTAGTGGCATGGTGCTGGTGGAGTAGCGGGGCATGGAGAAGTAATTTCTATAGTTCCCTCCTAAACCTGTGTTGAATTCTTCATTTTTCCCTCTTTTCTCACTATTCTTGTGGCAGAGCCACAACGTGCCATCATAAAGTGCCTGTTTGAGTTTTACCTCTTTCCTCAGCATGTGGCCGTCCATCTATGGAGGCACTAATGAGCAATAGGAAGGCAGGGATATCCACAGCAGGGCTGCAGCCGTGATGGACGGGGGTGGAAGGATGACAGTCACTGTGAAAGATTGAATGTGTGTTTCTGAAATGAACAAGTATCTATCCATAGACAAGAAGACTTTTCATGAATGGATGCTTGCACCTACTCTCTCCTATTTTAGGAGTCACCCACACTTGGCCTCAAACTTAGTTCTTTGTTTCTTGGTCATAGGCTGGAGAGAGATGAAAGTCTTTCTACAGTTGGGAAGAGAAATTTCACAGATAACCCAGATGTAACCCAGCCGACAGCAAAGAGTTGATGTTGCCATACCTAATTGACAGTGGAGGAGTTACCTCAAGTTACGTGCCTTTTGACTCAAGTTCTGTATTAGCTGTTTGCTTGGAAGGAGCAGATGTTTTGGCTCTGGTGGTCACTGCTCACCTCTGTCTGGGAGGTGCATCAATCACTTTAATTATAATAGAACATGAGGCCAGGAACTGAAGGAGAAAAATCAACCCAATCCCAAGAACAATCTTTCTTGATGAATTCTCCCCTAAATCGAAACAATTCACTGGGTATCCCAGCTGGGGTTCATATGCTTTTGATTACTGTGGGCTATTTAGCTCTACAAAATGACAGGCTGCTTAATGGACTTTTAATGGTTATAGGTTTCTCTCTCTTTTTTTTAATGAGCTTCACCAGTTTGTTACTAATGCCCTGTAGAAATTTGGCAAGGGGCCAGACTTGATGTTACACATTTCTGGTTTCCAGGCGGCATACACGCAACCATCCTAGCCAGTGGGAAAGTATGTTGCCAATCCCTGGGTAACACCATTAGGGCAGGCAGTGTGGGAAAGCTAATCGAGTGCCCTATAGTCCTCATAATCTTGTCATTTTAGAGAAGGTGGTTGCTCTTCTCAACTAAAGCTACTCTGAAGGTTTCTTGCTTCAAAGACCTCAGGAATCCCCGGTAAAAGGAGAGTTTGTGAAGTTGAGGGTATTTTTGCCTCCAATTTCCATACTGTTGATAAAAGGTGACATTCAGACTCAGTGGTATCCTGTCCACCAAAGAGTCCCTGAGCCTGTCAAACCCAAGCCAGGTTTCACCCAGGCATGTTTGCTCTTGCCAGATTGCATCCGCAGTAGGTATCAATTCACGTCTACTGAATGAGAAGCCATAAGGGTACAGGGGGAGTCAGGAAGAGTAGCTCTACTGGAGGCACTCTCTGAATCTCCAGCAAAAAAGCATAAAGCCTGGGTTAAGAGAGGCATGGTGCGAGTAATGAGAAATGAAGGAGACAGAAGGTGTCCTGAGCCACTAAGAAAAGTAACAGCAACACCTAGTTCTTGTCCAGCACCAAAAATTGTGCTAAACGCTTTGCGTGCCTCACCTCCTTTAATCCTTAGAATAAAGCAGAGAGGTAGTTCTGGCAGGCTGGCTATGTGTAACAGCAGCTCTGGAGGAGAGGCGGGGATGCCCGCATGTTTAGTGGTTCTTGATTTCTGTGATAAATACTCCCAGTCTTCCCTATTTCATACTACCAATGTGGTGCCAGCCACCTGGCAAAATTCTAGAAAATGTAACAACTGGCTTCTGAGAGCTGCTGTAAATATACCATCATGGGTAGGTATCGTCATCCCATTTTACAGGTGCAGCAGAAGGGGATTCATGAAGAAACAACAGGCCAAAGTCATAGAGGAAGTAAAGGACAGAATCCGGGTCCACAGTGACTACTGCTTTACTAAGCTTGCTTCCCATACTATTGGGAAAGCTAGGAACTGAGCAACATGGGCTATAATCACGCTCATTCTGATGGTCTGGCATTTTCCCTGTAGGTATGTACTATCTATCGGATCTATCTATATATATTTGGTTTTTTTGAGACAGGTCTTGCTCTGTAGTCCATGCTGGCCTTGAGCTCACAGTGACCTTCCTCCTGCCTCAGCCTCCCCAGTGCTAGTATTACAGGCATGTGGCACGACGCCTGGCTGGTTACACATGTTATTTACAAAGACGCAAAACTTTATCAGAGGTGATCTGGTTCCTGGGCCATCCCCTTCTCATTCAGCTACAACCATTGCACTCACTCTGTGGAAGTTTTGTTTCTTAATTTGGGTCAGTACTTTGGGCTGTATTCCTGCAGTGTGGCTTTTATTGTAGGGCCACCTCCTCGTTTTATAGGGAAGCAAACCAAGGGCCAGAGACATTAAACAATTTACCCAAATCTGCAAAGTTGTCAGGGACAGAGCTGGAAATAAGTATCAAGATTCTGTGCCTAAGGCTCTTCTCTGCAAACTACAGTGTCTTCTACTTCTAAAGAGTAACAAACAGGTCTTGGCATTTTTAAAAAGTAAATGGAGGTGGATTTCCTTGTCCTGATGCCGATACTCTTACTCACTGTCTGCTCCCGTTTTGAAAGATTCAACTTGACTTCCCTTGATTCAGGGGCAATGAGCCGAGAATTTAAGGACAGACAACAGGAGCACGTTATGCAGCAAATGATGAAAACATGAAAGACATTCTTTACAAGCTTTAGTAGACGGGGAGGAGGGAGTAGCGAAAGTGGGGGGTTCCTTGCTGAAATACCCTCATGTTTCTGAGTCCCGAGATGCTACTAAATCAGACCCAGGTCATATGGTGCCTATGCTTGTCTCTTGGCCCAGGGTGAAAACAGTTCATGTTGTAAAATTAACTTTCCACATTTGGCTGGCCCACGCGGGCCAGCTTTCTTTCAAAGTGAGTTTGCGAATGAATGAATGAATGTGTTGACTGGGTTACTGTTCTTAGGGGAGCCTTCTTTGCATTGGACTTGGAGAAGGATTAAAGCTGGTTTTGAAAAGTGTTGGTGCTCTCCCAAGCACAGCATGCTGATAGAATTCTGGTCGCACTTTTATTTGCTATGGAACAAAATGCTCTAGTTTCATGGAAGAAATAGCCCAGCAGATGGTGTTTGGTGGATGGCATGAATGTAGCCTTATAAATAAGCATTCAAAATAGACTAGCTTCCCCCCAAATTTACCATCTGCCCCTTACCCCATGAGGTCCACAGGTGGTAAAAGAAAGGAAGGAAATCTACACTGTCAGTTGTTATTGTTACTATTTCAGTATTTCTCTTATGGAAGCCCTCCAAGTGATGGCATTCTTAAATTTGGTTATAAGAATTGAGAGTGAAATCTCCAATTTAACTTATATTTTCAGGATTTGGTCTGTTTTAATAATAACTGTATAAATTGGGCACAGTGGTATGTGCCCATCATCATAGCTGGTGGGGAGGTTGAAGTGGGAGGATCACTTAAGTCTAATAGTTTGAGGGCAGCTTGCACAACATAGCCAGACCCCATATTTTAAAAAGTCTCAGTGGCATCCTCTTGTTTATCTTCTGAGATCTTGCACACCCTCTGTTGGCTCAGGATAAACTCCTAGCTTAGCTTCACTGTTGCTTCCTGAGAAGCAGGATGGCCTAATATGTAAAGGATGAAGAATCATACATATCTGGCATTGAACCCTGTTTCTCAGCTTTTGAGCAACGGTTAAAGTTAGTTAAGCTCTCTAATCTCAGTTTCCTCATCAGTAAAATGAAGAAACTAATGGGGTTAGTAATACTACTAGAGCAGGCTGGGGATATAGCTCAGTAGCACAGTGCCTATCTGGCAATCACAAGGTCCTGAGTTCGATTCCTGGTACCAAAAATAATAATAATACTGGAGAAGTGTATTAAGATCAGTGGAAAATGCACCTTTGACATGAGGATAGCCCAGGTAATGTTCAAGAATATTCAGTGCTATGGCCCATATCATCATCATTGTCATCAATGTTGCCATCTTTATCATCATCATCATCATCCCCAACTATAAGGTACAGCTACCTGGATTGGAGAATAACAGAGAGAGCTGAGTACTGGTGGTTTATTTCAGGGATGATATAAAGGCTCGTCAAAGTCATCAGGCTGACTGCTCCCACATTTTTTTTTCTTCTCCTCAAAGGGGGATTCCCATGGGCCACCAGCCAAAACATGCCTAGGAGGACGGAATGCTGTGTGAGGCTTTTGCTGGATTGGTTTGATGACTGAGGCATGGAAGATTTATATCAAGATTTTCTCACATTTTAAATGGTAGATGATTCAATGAGATGGACTGAGAATTGGGATTAGGAGTCTAAGGTCAGAATCTTTTAAGGATATGACTCTATTTTTAACACCGAGGTTGTGGGAATTCTTGAGTTTTGCTTATCTTCCATTTGTGGAGAAATACAAACACTGGGTTGAATTTAAAGAATCAGTTTGCTCAAATCTTGGGCACAGATTTACAGAGGGATGGATGTAGAAGACTCTACCTTGAAAAGTTGTTTCAAGCAAAGGCAGAGATTTAGTGACAGAGCTTAGGGAAACTGCCGAGGCTGGCTTCGTAGAGGTTCTCACTGGGCTATACCTGACTCTGGTTGCAGGGATTGTGCTTAAATTGAGAGAATAGGGTTTTGCTGGGTTGCAACTTATCAAACAAGGAAGAGCAGATGTTGTGAGACAGCTCTTCCCACAAAGGAGATGTAGCCTATAATACCTTATTTTAGCACTTAGTAAGTTTTAAGTATCAGTTTTAATGTCCCAGTAATAAGAAGTGTCACAGAGATTTCGCATTCCAATCCACTATGTTAGAGACAAAGCAAGTCCATCTTAAGGAGACCAAATGTTGACCTTCTACCCAAGATCCAGAAACTAAAGGTAGAGCATTATATTGAGTTCTTGGTAAAGAAGATCAGGATCACCCCCATTTTTTTTTCACTCCTTCTTATGCTAATAGTGGGTGTAGTTGAGCTTGTATGTTGGTTAGTTCTTAGTATATCATTTTTTTTTTCTTGAGACAGGTTCTCACTATGTAGCCTAGGTTGACCTTGAACTCTTGATCCCCTTCCTTATCCATCTAAATGCTGGGATTACAGTTGTGAACCACCACGCTTGGCTCACTATCATTTTTAATAAACATTAATTGTGCCGGGTGTGGTGGTGCATGCCTGTAATACCAGCACTTGAGAGACTGAGGTAGAATCGCCATGAGTTGGAGGCCAGCCTGGGCTACATAGTGAGACCCTATCTCAAAAACAAAAATAAAAAACAATAACTGAGTGTCTAGCTTAGTGTTCACAAAGTTTTGTTCTAGACAGAGATAAATTCAGTGATGAGTAAGACACGACCCTGCCGTAGGAAGAGCTTAAAATATCTAAGAAATAACTGTGGTGATGTACTCAAAGCGAACTTAAAGTAAACCATCATTCCACTTACCATCACCATTATCATCATAATCCTTACATTATTACAATAATAATGGAGTTTAGAAAATTACTCCTAACATCATTATTGTCATCGACATGGCCATCTCTGCGTGTGACACTTCAGTACTACTCTGCGCCCTGTAGCCAAACAGCCACTTTCATGTCACATATTTAGGTAACTGTGAAAGTCCAAGTTCATGTGATCTAGGTACTGTAGTTGCCCATGTCACCTTTTGTATTTGTACCTGAAAACTTGTACAGTTTACTCTTTTCTTTTCTTTTTTCTTCAGCTATACTATGTTCAATAGAGCAAGGCAGTTGAATCTTCATGATGGGCCTTAATTTTTCTCTTTATCAAGTTCATAGGTGGAAGGTTAACTATCGTAGATGTTGACAGTGTTTTGACCTACGCATGATGTTCTTTGTATTGAGGAATTTTTACAAAGAGTTATCACAAGTGGTAAAAATCTTAAGAAACAAAGAATCTCTGGATTCAACCCAAGGCAGAAGCTGTGAGGGTACTCTGTGGTGCAGTGGTTATGATGCTTATCGTTCATTTGGTTACGAAGGTGGAAATAAACATTCCACACTGGATACAGCTCTTCTTGGAGATGTCTTTCCTTGCCTCCAAAGCAAATATCAGGTAGTTACTAGCCTGATATTCATTTTTTCCCCCTTGTTTGTTTGTAAAACTGGTTTTACTCAGACATGTTCCACTTCCCCCTGTAGCTAGAAATTAGCAAACCACGTTAAGGAACTGGCGAGTGAGACTTTCAGGAAAATTCCTCAGGAAGGGGACACTAGCTGACTCCCTTTTGTTCTTTCCATTTTTCCTGCTCCATGTGTGGATATGGAAGTGGCTGCCGGATCTCTCTGCCAACAGCCACCTCAGATCATCAGGTAGCACAGAAGGTGGAAACAATGGGTAAAGGTGACAGAACATTAGTACAGAAGGAGCCTGACGCTGTGGTATTGCCGCTGAATTCAGGACTGCCCCACTCTGGATTTCTTCACACGAGGAGGAAGCCAACGTATTTCATCCCTGTTATTTCCAGACATGGCTACCAGCAGTCAAATGCAATTTCTAACTGATACAGATGCCGCTCCCCTATGAGTGGTGTCCTTGTTTCTTTGCAGCTAGCTCCTGGAAACACTGTCTGCTGGTCCATGCTGATTCACAAGCTCCTACAAGAGTAAAGTTGGACTCAGCCTCTGCTAATGAGCAGAGAAATTGCTTGTGAATACAATACTGGGATTATAAGGTGCTGGCAGCCTTGCCAGAATAATAAGGTCAGATGGAAAATCATACCAGAAAATATCCTCAGTGAATATGCTGCCCCACTCCAGTGCCCTTGAACCACTGCAGCCCAGCTCCACAGTCCATATGGTAGTGTTGCAGCCCTTCTTTCCCATCATTTCTGTCTGTGGGGAGGATGATGAGGGTCTCGGGTCCCATTCCAGATTTTTTTCTATGTAGTTATTCAGCAGGAGCCCATTTTTGTCCCAACTTGTAACTAAAATCCTTGTTTGTTTCCTTAGCAATTTTATCTATAATAGCAAAGATGGCAGCTGCAGTTTGCTTTGCTAATCTCATCTTCCTTTGGCTTACACCATGGGCTACTCCCTCTGCTCACTACATCTCTGTGCCGTGGGAGCTGCAATATTTGTCAGAATATCTGTCCATGGGCTTTGTAGCCCTTGTGGCCTACTTGCACAAAATTTTAAGGCTCAATTTTAAAGAATGATTTCAGGGGCTGGGGATTTAGCTCAGCAGTACAGCACCTGCCTGGCAAGCGCAAGGTTGTGAGTTCGATTCCTGGTATCAGAGAAAAACAAAAAAAACAAAAAAAAAAAAAAAAAAAAAAGAAAAAGAATGATTTCAGAAAGATTCTCAGGATCATTAACCTCTGTCTCTTCACAGAAATCATTAATATTTCAGTGATAAGGTGGGACATTTTGGGGGCCAAAATAAACAGGACAAATCTAAGGTAACATACCTGGGAAAGCTAAATGTTCTTTGCTGGTTTTCTACTTTTGGATGGGTTTGGTGATCATGAGCCACATCTGAACGTGTTTATCAAAGAAAACTGCTGCTACTGCTTAGATCTAATTCAGAAATTAGGATGACAGTGTCAGCCATGCTTGCATTTTTATATCTTTTACTGACAGCCAGCATTGCCTGACCCTTGAGATCAATGAGTTGTAGGCAGGAAATCATGATGTTATAAGATCCAAAAGCACAGGACAGACTTTTTATTCCAAATTAACTGCTTATATAGTGTTTATCTTTGAGCAAGTTGCTTCTTGTGTGACTAATTTCTCACCTTACACCCATAATAAAGCCAGCTCATCTGAACACCTAAGTTGCAGTAACATAAATTTCAAGACTTTTGGAAAACAATTTGAATCACAGTTTCTTTATAAGATTATAGGATACTGTGAAGAATTGCTGAGATGCCTTCTAAAAAAGTAGGCAATATGAAAGGTATTTAATGAATGTTGGTTCATTTTCTTACCTAAACAATTGGAAAATATTAATATTGGGATTGGGGTACAGGCCTTTAATCCCAGCACTCTTGGGAGTTGAGGCAAGAGGATCACAAGTTAGAGCCCAACCTGGGATACTTAGCAACCTAATGAGACCCTGTCTCAAAATGAGAAAAGGAAGAAGAAAAGGAAGGGAAAAAAGAGAGCAGGAGGAGGAAGAGAAGAAGGAAAAGAAGAGGAAGAGGGAGGAGAGGAGAGGAAGAAATAGTAAAGGTAGCAACATTTCCCACTATTAGTGAGTTTTCAGCCATTTGTCTTAACACTATGGTGATTCTGGTGGGCCAACCATGTTTAGGACCACAGATTTCCCATGTAATCTCACTTATCTCAGACATCTCAAAGATTGCTTGCAAAGAGGATTGATTAGGTGAGTGAGGTTGCCCGTTATGGAAGGCAATAAGCAAATATCTGCTGTCTGGTGATCTGCAAACAATTTTGCAAGACTGTTCTGGTAGCAGGACTTTCTTTCTCTTAAAATAACATTACATACACAAAGGATATGGCCAGGAGAAGGAAGATCTTGTGGAGAGAAATACCTATATGTCCTTACTTTTGAAACTTTTTCTCAACTTGTGTCAGTTGAACTTAAACTGAAGACTTTGTGCTGCTTTGTTTAGACTTTACATAAAACAAACTGAAAATTTGCAGAGAAATAGTATTTTTTTAGAAATAAAACTTCTTTTCAAGTGATTCAAGCATGAATGGAATTAGTGTACTTAAGAAAAAGATCAACTCACCTGGCATAAACCACTGATATAGACTCAAAATTTGATTATTTTTACAAGCCTTAAATTTCTGAGTATCAATTGGCTAGACTAGCACCATCAATAGAAATAGTATATGTGTGTGATATATGTGTAGTTTTATATTTTCTAGTAGCTACATTGTAAAAAAGCCAATAAAAACCCCAGGTGAAATTGACTTTAATACTGTATTTAACACAATATATCCCAAGTATTATTATTTCAACAATGATTCAGGTAAAAAAAAAAAAATCAACAGATTATTTTATGTTCTTTTATGGCACATCTCCATTTGGGCTAAGTATATTTTAAGTAGCCAAAGCCACAAGTAGCTCATGGTCACCATACTGGAAAGAGCAAGTCTAGCGAGAGAGACTGTGTCTGATTTGCTCACTTTCCTCCCCAAAGTCTTGCAATGTATGCGATTGATCAGGAGCTTTTACAGAGCTAACGTCTCCTAAGACCCTCAAGGCAGACGTAATCAGCCTAAAAAGAAAAACCCCAATGTTGCCGGAGGCCCAGGCCTTTTGAACAGGAAAGGAAATGTCCCCATGTAGGCCACAGGTTCCGGGCTTTCTGGAAGGCAGACACCCCAAGTACTACCAGGAAGGTTCGAAGCATCTCTTTACACCTGTAGGGGGAGCTCTTGCCCCTTCTCTCTTACATTTCCACTCCAGTTCTCAGAGGCGGGCAGTTAGAAGCTCTTTCACCTGGGTCTGTGGAGCGTTTGTTTTTGGCTCCAAATCAGCAGCGCTTTCGCAATCCCCACACGTTATGGCTGCTGAAATGCTAGGACACTAGCCGGGTGGCGGCTTGAGTCTTGTGATTCCCAGGCAGTCCGGCGAAATGATAAACAAAAGTCTTTTGTGCAATATTAATAAGCTTTAAGCACTCCCCAGTGAGCCCCTTGTCATCCAAGTAAGTCATGTGTATCAAAAGCCCTTATATGTGAAAGTTTGTTTTCATATCTGGCCCGCGATGAATGGGAGCCCCCTTTGCCATGTTGTAAAACAAACATTTGTTTATTTTGCGAACAGTACTGGCAGTATGATACAGGAACCAGGGGCTGAATGGAGAGACCCCTTTCCAAGGAGGCGCCTTTGAAAACCTTTCTGCTGGACCATTCCAACTGTCAACTGATCTTGAGTTCTGTTTACATTAAGACAATAACAGTGTTTCCTAAATAAATAAGTTGGAGGCACCCGTGGGCCTTAATGAAACCCAGAAATGGGTTGGGGGTGGGGAGGGGAAAGGAGTTTCTGTGTTGTGCAGGAAACAGTGTCTGGTGCATCTTACCCGGCAGGGAGGCCTGCGTTTTTAAGACAGAGGGAGGCCTTTGTGTTAATCACACTGATACAAACGCTCCTGGCAGAGCTTGCTCTGGAACTCTGGGACAAAAGCTGTGACATTTCTCCTGTGTGAACGCCACACTGCCAAATAGGCAAAGTATTGGTCACCCCCTTAGTTGATCAGCTAACCTCCCCTGGTATGTAGAGAAAATAAATAAAAACTGTAAGACTAAACTTGCTGCTGCTGGAGGTGTCTGGCTTTTTTCTTGGTTGGTTTGGAGCTTCCAGGAATCCATTTGGGTTTCTGAATGGTCCAAGTTGTTTTCTGGCACGATGGACGTACAGCCAGTGCTGGAGCGGAGAAGGATGTGCTGGCCCAGGAGTTTGGGTTTCAGCGGGTTTTCCTGGGAAGCTGGAATTTCAGCTTATTACTGAAAGTTATATTTTTGAGCAAAAGACATTCTAGGTGAAGACTGAAGGCTGGACACAAGAAACCAGCGGGGCTTTCTGCTTGTCAATTTAAAAAAATTTATAAATACTCTAGGAGCATCGTGCAAAGTCCCTAAAGCAGACTCTATCTTACAAATATTTTCAATTATCAGAATTCCTTATTTGCTTGGTTTCATAGAAACATTTTAACACGGTTTAATTATGGTGTTCATATAATTTAGTAACTTGTTTCCTTGGGGTTTAGTATTTTTCACGTGCATTTTCTCCAAATTGCTACCTAATTTTTTATAATTATCATTTTCGGTGGCTGTATAATCTTCTAAGTGGATATGCCATAATTTGCATATCAGCTTGCTTATTATTTGGAACTCAGAATGTTTATGATTTCTCACTACCCTAAATAATATTACAACAAATATCTTCCTACCACAACTTATTTTTCTTGGGGAAATATTAATTGGGATAAATCCCCAGGCTATGAACACTTCTGGATTTTTTTGGACACATAATATGCAGTTTTCCAGAAGAAAATTTTAAAATATTTTTCAGACTCTAAACTTTACCTCTTTGTTATGGTCCTGTCTTAATTTTCACACCCTTCCTGTCCTTAATTGTTCAGAAGAATCCTTCCATCTTCAGGGGCTCTGTCAAAAACTACCACAGAAATATTTCATCTCCTTCTAAGGTTGGTTCTGGGATGTTCCTCTTAAAGGCTCTTAGTTTAGTGTATCAAATGCAAGTTGTTTTCACCATCACAGAGTAGAGTATTTCAATTCATAATGCATACATTTCTAATTGCTATGGTCTAGACAGGTGTAAGATATACTTTGGGCTAATACGTAATTTACCATTTCCATATCCTCACTAGCTCGAAAAAATTTAGTAGATACATTCTGAGAAATCTGCCCAGTCCGGCAGCCATACTGCTCAACCTGTAAGAGTCCTCATCACTCTTGATCACTTGGTGCCCCTCTACCATGTTTGATGGGACCAGGACCCTGTGGACAATTGAAATAGACTGAGCCACATGTTGTCATGAGACATGGCAAGAGGTGGGAGGGAGAAAGAAAACATAGCAGATCCACAGAAAAAAAAAGTTGAGAGCGAGAGAAAAATGGTTCCCTGGATTCCCAATGATTTTCCAGTCCTTAGTTTCAGTCATTTAGTCATTTTTCAAGTTTAGTGTCTTATTCTTGGCTCTGTGTAGGAAACAGGGGTCCAGAGGTCTGGTTGACGGCCGTGGCGGAGGAGCGAGTCTGAGCAAACTTATACTTGTCATGTCCTCGGCAAACCGAGTGAGTCGCCCAGCCTAGGCTGTCCCGCTCTGCCCCTCCCTCGGTGCCTCCCCTCAATAATCACGCCCCCTTTTCACCACGCCCCTAGCCTGCTCTATAAAATGCCTGGTACTTCCGCAATAAAGTAGATCTGCGCCATCAGCCTGATCTCCGGTGTCTCTTTCTTCACCCTGCCGCATCTTGCCATGGGCCCAGGTCCCACGACCCAAGAGGTTCTACCTCAGCTCTGAATTGGAGGAGGACCCACCACCCCAGAATTCTTATATGTCTCTCCTTTCTTCCTCTCTCTCTTCCTCTCCCACCTGCTCTTGTGTTTCGGTTTTATCCTAACTTAGTTACTGATAAAGTCTACAGCAAATGGAACTGCGAATAGATCTCCTTTGGTGATGGGCAAATCCATGTTGCTTAATAATAAAACAGTGACTCTGACATTGACAACAGTTTTCATTGTTCTCCAGCGCTTGCATGTGGGGCTGTCAGGTTGAAACATGGTATAATTCCATTTATGATTCTGAAGCAATGGGATCTTTGAGAAAAACACTTTCCCCCTTTAAATTATTGACACTGTAAAAAGCAGCTTATCACAGCTTCGCAAAGTGCTGATGGTGGGGATGATCTTACACGATGATTTTAATTTAAGGCTTCAAGTGACCATATACATCGATTGACTCAAAGGGAAAAATAGATAGAAGGGTTCCTCCTACAGCTCTGGCTAGAAATTCTGGAGACAGAAAGTCAAATTTTCATGAGGGATAGAGATCAGGCAGTTTGTCTGGTCTGGGTTTTTTTGTTTTTGTTTTTGTTTTGATTTTTTTTTTTTTTTTTTACAAAATTAAGATAGAAACCCAAGAAAACCTTAAAAAGCTTTACACCTTCTCAACTAAGTTCTGGAGACTTCAGAAAGTGAATGCTGAAGGGCTGGTACAAATTAGAATCATATATGCCCCAAATCCACACTCTCCAAAGAGTGTTTGGAAACCTGGCTGGATGCCATGGGCAGATCTTATATTTTCCTTTCCTTTCCTTTCCTTTCCTTTCCTTTCCTTTCCTTTCCTTTCCTTTCCTTTCCTTTCCTTTCTTGCTTCTATTTATTTGTATTTATCTTATAATCAGGGCATGAAAAGGAGTACTCGGAGAGTGAGAGTGGCATCTCCTCCTTCCAATCAGAGGAAACCCCATTCATATTGACAAACAAAGGACACATGCCTTACTATTTGGAATAGATTATAAATCATGCCCTCTCTTGACCTGTGGGGTGGTGCCCTTATACTAAAAGATCTAACTGACCCTGAAAAAAAAAATCCTTTCTCTTCCTCCCAATACCTCTCCCTTCAGAGCTTTGAGGATTTTGGTGACATGGTGAAGGGCTGATTCAGAAACTCCATACAGATCTGTCCATGCCAATGGAGAGACTGTGTGTGTGTGTGTGTGTGTGTCTGTACATTTTCAAATAACAATTGGACTAGCCTTTTATGACTGTGATTGTGCAACATGGAGCAATGGGCAAAGCTATCAAATCATTTTAAATGGCTTCTCAGTATCTTTTTCTGTTTGTTGATGAGCTGGAGTTTATCAGTGGGTTGACATATTTCCTAGCATATGTGACCTCAGGCAGTTACTCTCCATTTTTTTCCAGTGTTTTATTCATTCATTTAATTAAAGTGTACCGAGTGCCCAGAAAATGCCTGGAACCAGTTGGATGTGATGATCACTACTTAGAGCAGATCAGCTGCTGCTCCATGGACCTCCAGATCTAGTGTGGTCGTCGGGGAGTTCACCCAGCAGTGCAGTCAGAAAAATCAGTGGTCAGCATTCCCAGCTTCAAGCAGTCTTCTTAGTGAGCAGAGGGAAAGTGCCTGAGAGGATCTCCCTCAGTAGCATGGTGTTGGATGGATGTAGAAAAAGATGAACGAGGCTTGTCTCCAGGGAGAACATATCTGGCTAGAGTGACCACCTACTTCATTCTCATTAAGGGTTTTTGACTATGTCTTCCAGGGCAGGCAGAGTTACAGGACTGGACAAGTGGGTGCTGCAAAGAAGAAAGGAGTGGAAACAAGGTAATGATGATGGGGAACCCCTGGCTGGAGGAGTGGGAGCTTGAAGCTATGAGACTTCGGTTTTGGACAGAAATAGAAGAACCTGAATACCTTGAAGAACCCAGTCCCGCGCTGAAAGCAAACAGATATCAACTTGTAGAGATTTTGCACTTTTCTGTAGGTCCTCTTTGACTCCACCTGTGAAGTTTCCAAACTTGGGCGTTATCTTTTCTCTTCTCTCAGACAAAAGTTTCCCCCCACTTGCATCAAATTCTCAGCTATTTTGCTTTGAACTTCATAGACCAAAACCCAGATTGAACTTGAACAGCTTGGACTAAATGCCCAGTTAGAAAAAAGCCCAAGAACTTGACATAAAGGGGTGTGGAATCATTTGTTTGCCTATGGTCTTGGGCTGAGTTTTCAGAAAAGCGCTCTCACAGAGAGCACCCTGCAGAGCACATGCATTAGCAGGGTGTTTGTGTGTGTGTTGAGGTGGCAGGATGAAGGCAGATTTCGAAGAATATATAACAGGCTGGTGGTAAGTTTGCCAAAGGGATTTTTTCTCCTTCTTGGAGCCCAGGATGTTGAAATATAATAACTCTTTCCAAACAGCTTACAAAGTTTTCCGGGATGTACAATTAAGGGTAAAAGACAGTGAGGCAGACCACTGTGTATGGCAGTCCTCCCTTAGGTAAAAACATTGTATTTATCGGTCAGGTACATATGTTATCCATATATACTTGCATGCATCTATCTAGTTATGTACTCACACACTATTTGTAAGCATGATTCACTAAGAGATTGCTGTTATTATTGACCTGAGGGGAAATATGATAAATGGCTCATTTCTTGAAAAAAGAAGATGATTTAGAGTAATAATCAAGAGCCCAGAGAGTAAGGTCAAGAGAGAATCATTCCTAGAAGCAGTCCTGCACCCTAATCAAGCTGCTGTGATATACTTGGCTGGATTTCAAAACTGCTATGGACCAGCGGTCGTTACACAGCTTGCATTTTCACAATTTTTGAGCAAAGTGTCTGTTAGGTTATCCTAGCTGGATTTCACTGGTGTATGGTGGGTATGTAGTATATTGGGTATGATAGTGATAAATCGCTTGTTTCTCTTTTAGTACATAGGTTTTCAAGTGAGCAGCAACTATGTGCTTTAGCAGCTGTACCTGACAGCCACATTCAAGGAGTATCATCCATAACTGGGATTGATCCAGATGACTTGAAAGAAGCCTGGACACTAAGCCTCACACTGTAGTGGGTAAGACTGGGTGTTGGAAAGGGACGAATGTATTTTGAATTTTGCAAGAGTGTAAATGATCTGTTACCAGAGGGTTGACCAGAGAAGGTAGAAAAAAAAAATGGCTGCATATTCTTGGACCCTGTTCCCTGTGAGAGGTGGGTCTATGTTTCTTTCTCAGTAGAGTGCAGGAACTGTGGTGGTGAGAACAAATTGTGCACATCTTGTCTCACCAACTTGTTTAGTGCTGTCCTGTTGGTAGCTTACAATCAGCCATGATAAGAGTTATTACACCACAGAAACTGGAAAATGCTGAAAGAAATGCTTTCTTCCTGGAGAGTTGGGTGTTGAATATTCACTAGAACACAATTGCTTAGAGGGAACATTTCTCCGGGGTGTTGGGCCGGCAGTAGTGAGTAGTTTGTAGAGTGTGACAGGCTGCAAGCTTCTCTCCGGACCCACACTCACTGCAGGGTCTGGATGGAGAAGCAGCAGATAGCCGTGGGTTGTCATTCAACTGAGAATGAGGACAACTCTCTAAATTTCACATCCATAGCTATTGTTTTATGTGATAAATTAATTCAACAATTCTCAGAGCATAGTCCAGAGACCCTGGGAACTCTCCAAGGTCAAAATTATTATTTTTAAGAAACAGTGGCACAGTACTTTGCTTTGCAAACTTACTGTAATTTGTTCTAAGATTTGGGGGAAGATGGCTGCATTCTTATGTTTGTGTTTGTGTAGGGAGGACGGTAGTTGCTGTGCATGTTACCCAATGCAGAGTTTGCAAAGGGAAGCAAAATTTTGCCGAATGTTCCTGTTTGCAAACCAAATTGTTTGCAAACAGAAGCATCCATGAACTGAGGTATTACTGTAATACTAAGATATCATTTGCTTTTTTCACTTTTGTTTTATGATGACTGCATAGTGGAGTTTTCTATTGTATGTTTAGAAGATCTACTAACTCAATAAATCAATATTTTCCAAATGATAAAAGCATGATGTTTTAAGACTATGCATGGATAAACATTCCATTCAAAGTACAAGAGAGACTAATAGGCTTTAATGTAACAGAATCTGAAAAGTTGAATGATAAGAGTCCTTATTAGTGCTGGTAAAGAGTTTTGGTGTAATATTAAATCAGCACTGTCAAGTACTGGTGTAATGTGAAAAAAGAATATCCATAATAATCTGAAAATACTTAAAATAAATATCTTTTTTCTATTTTGCACATTTCTCTGAGTGGCATATTTTCTTTATATATTTCAATCAAAACAGTTAATCTCAACAAACAATGCAGAAGCAGATATAAGAATCCAGCTCTCTTCTATTAAGTTAGACAAAGAGTTTTTTTTTCAAATGTAAAACATTTCCAGTTTTTCAGCTATTTACTTTGTCTTGGCATATAGTTTATTTTAAGTAAAAACACTGTTTATCTAAATATTAGAGGAGAAGCACTCAATCTGCTGGAGAATAGAATGGGTAGGACTCTTGAAGACATTGGTGTAGGCGGGCACTGCGAACAGAGCCCCCATCACACAGGAACTATCACAGAGAATCAACAGTGGGGATCTCCCTTTATTGGAAACCACTGCACAGCAGAAGAAACCGTGGCAGAGTGAAGAGACAACCCACGATGTGGGAAGAAATTCTTGCCAGCTGTACTTCAGACAAAGGACTGGTGTCTGGAAAATAGAAAGAACTCAAGAGGGCCAGAACCCCCTGTCCCAGATCTAATGATCCAATCCAAAACTGGGCATCTAAAATGAATAGACACTTCACAGATGAAGAAATAAAAACAGTAAATATATGAAAAAAATGTTCATCATCACTGGTCATTCAAGAGATGGAAATTAAAACAGCACTGAGATTCCATCTCAGTCCAGAAAGAATGGCTATTATTAAGAAATCAACCAATAAAAGTGCTGGAGGGGTTGTGGGGAAAAAGGAACACTTCTCCACTGTTGGTGGGAGTGTAGACTGGTGCAACCACTATGGAAATCAGTGTACAGATTCCCCAAGAAACTAAAAATAGAAGTTCCATTTGACCCAGCTATTCCCTTCTTGGTATCTTCCCAAAAGAATGAAAAGTATCATGCCACAACAATATATGCACACTTCTATTTATAGCAGCACAGTTTGTAATAGCCAAATCTTGGAAACAACCCGAATGCCAATTGAACAGCCCAACCGATGAATGGATAAAGAAGATGTGGCTTTTTTATACAACAGAATACTACTCTGCCATAAAGAAGGGTAAGCTTGAGACATTTCTAGCTAAATGGATGCACCTTGAGACCATATTCTTAAGTGAAAGGAATTGGATGCACATGTTCAAATGTCACATGGTTTCTTCTCTGTGAGAGACTGAAAGTGTATAATGGATATTAGGAAATGGGAAGAAAGTGTTCAAATGAGATGGAGAACAAAGCAGGAAGGGAGAAAAGAAATAAGGAACAAGAAAAGAAAGAATGGAAGGAAAAAATGGAAACAAAGCTTTTTTAAATAAAGAGGGAAAGAAGGATTAAAGGAAAGGAAGGGGAATGGGGAACAAAAGAAGCAAGATATTTCATGTACAGGTACAGACTCTCTATGCTGACTGTTATCATTACGTATATCCAAAATGTACCAATAAAAAAATTTTAAAAAGAGAAAAAATGCTATTTATGCTAATATATAATTGGTTTATTATTGCTATTTTCAGACATATTAGTCGATAAGTATTTTAAATATTTCTTTTCACTTTTAATGAAGTAGCAATGCAAGATAGAGCTCCATACGAATAAAAGTTACTTGGGCACATCAGTTAGTTTAAGGATGTGACAGCAAGCTCAGGTGAAGGGGTGAGAGTTGCTGGATTACCCCAGCCTCACCCTCCACTAGGGGCCCACTGGGTTGGTACTGGAAGTGGGGAGTATCATCCCCGGGTCCTGGGAGGCAGAAGAGTGAGGAGTGTCATTAAGGAAGGAAATGCTCTCAAGATGAATATCAACTAATTTGTCAGGAATGAGAGACTGGGCTTGGGGGTGGGGGCTAAGGGACTTCTCCAGAGATAACTGGCGCTCTGTGCAGCTGTTCCACGCTGGGGGAACCCTAGGAAGACTCTTTTCATCACTTTTCGCCGGGTCTCATAGGATGAGACACACAGGTAGGTGACTGGGAAGGTGACTGTCACAGCTGTGCTGAGCTTGATTTTGAGGGTAACCAGAACATCCTTGCCTTGATGGGGGACCTCTGGCTCTCAGCACAGGCCAGCATAGTTCTTATCAGCTGTGACACTTTGCAGATCTTCAAATACCAAGTGACTGAGCAGAGGTTTAGTAAATTCTCTGCTCACGGTATTGTTTGCTGGGGACCTCCATGATGCCTACCCACATTCTCAGTGTCAATAGGGATGCACTGAAAAGCCCCAGGGATGTGTAACAATTCCTTGGTTTCTAACAAATATCTCCACCATTACTGTTACTATTAGTACTGCTACTTAATATTTATGAGCACATTCTATTTTCCAAATACTGCACTCCTCCCCCCATACACACTGGACCCCCCAAATCTCTGGGGCACTGGAGAAGTACAGCTGCTCTTATAGCTCTTGGCATTATAGTATGGCTTGGGAGGGAGCAGGGGTGGAGACCCACTGAAAGAGGGAAGTGCTTGGCTGTGATCTGGAGACCCCAACAGATGCACTCACCTTTTCCTGTTCTATTCTCTGATTTAAAAAATGAACAAAGATGTAGCCATCCTGAAGCAAGGACTTTCAGTCTGGGGATAACTGGCTTGAAAGGCTTTGTAGCTTAAAGGCTGTTATGGGCTTAGTATTTGGGTCCTGCTCAAGTTCAGGCACTGAAATCCTAACCCCAAGGTGGTAGTATTAGGTGGTGGCACCTTTTGGAGATAATGAAATCATAAGACAGGAGCCCTCACCAATGGGATTAGTGACCTTATGAAAGAGACACTGGAGAGCTAGCTCGCCCCTTCTGCTGTGTAAGAGCGCAGAGAGAACCAAGAAACGGATCCTCACCAGACACCAAGTCTGCTGGTAGCTTGATCTTGGCCTTCTAGTCTAGAATTGTGAGAAATAAATTTTTGTTGGTTGGAAACTACCCAGACTATGGTATTTTTTTTAAAATAGCATCTTTAATGGACTAAGACAAAGGCAGTGTGAAACATTTCCTCTTTCTGTTTCACTTGGCAAAAATTAGAGAACCACTTGTCACATCCTTCCAGTCTTTCCCCGTTTCATTTCAATAAGAGAGAGGGAAAGAAGGGAGAGCCTTGATCATCTTCCATGGGACATGCTTTCCTGAAAAATCACAGTGGCTTTGTTTCTTCAGCTTGCACGGGACACAGGGCTGGCATTGTTTACTTGCTATTTGAAAGCACGAAAAGCTCTGCATGACCCAAAGCTTTTCCCTGAAGGGTTTCTGCTCTGCCTGCCACTCCCACATTAGCAAGGCTCCTCAGGGACCTTTGGAAGCTGTGCTCACTTTAACTGACTGGACACATCCTGACACTCACTTGCACACTCGGTCCTTGGTCAGCATGCCATCCATCCTGGTGGTAGCACACAGTGCTCGCTAGCTGTTCTGAGTCCTACACCAAGTCCCTCACCACCTGGCAAGCAGAGGTTCCCCATCTTAATTCTCATATAAAGATTGCTTATCTCTTGCATATCCCAGTTCCCCGACTACTTTCCTGGTCTCTAGGTTATTGGTAGGTAGCAAGGTGGCTATTCCTCAGATCTGTGGTTTTAAACTATGTTCTGAAGAGTCTAAGGGGTCTCTACGATAGCCTAAAGAACAGCCAAGATGGGTGGGCCTCTGCCCACAGTGCAATTCTACCTGCATAGCCCTGTTATATGTTTATCTAAAAATATTTGAGGAGCACTTCACGTGACTAAATTAACTTCTGCAAATGAAGAGCTGAATGAGTCCAGTCAGTTACTTTCTAAACCCCAGAGAACGGGAAAGAGTCGGGGCTACACTTTACCTCCTCCTTAATTTTTCTCTTGGGGATGTCATTCCTTGAATTGTCCATGCCTTGAGTGAGCAAACAATCAAATGAGGTTTTATACAAGTGAAGGGCCTAGGTGCTGAGACACATCTCTCTGTCTTGGCCTTTAAAAACACATTGTGAAATGACTTTGAAACTGATTGTGAAATCTGTGCATGGTGGCCCATACTTGTAATCCTAGCACTCTGGGAGGCTGAGGCAGGAGCGCAAGTTGGAGCACAGCTGGTGCAACTTAATGACTTGGTGAGATCATGCCTCAAAATAAAAATAATTCAAATAAAGGGCTGGGGATGTAGCTCAGTGCAAAGGTCCTGAGTCCAAGCCTTAGTACTGAAAAACAATATGCCTACAAATGAAAATGCACAGAAAAATCATGTTGAAAAATTGACCACAGAGTAATCGTTCCTGTGACCACCACCCAGGATAAGAAGTGGGATATTACTAGCTCTTCATAGTCTCCTCTCTGCCCTATGCATCTGTCTACCACTGCCCTCCCCCTACTCCCAAGTTAACCATTATTCTAAGGTTTATGGGAATTAGTTCCTGGCTTTTCACCTTAGCAATCATCCCTAAACTTTACAGTTTAGTCTGGCCCATTTTTGAACTTTACATTAATGGAGTTATAAAATAGATCTTCTTTTGCTAGTCATCGTTTTCTTTGCTTCCTCACCACTCCTTTCAAAAAACACATTCTGTAAGTCTCAGGAAGAATTGTGGTAACATTTTTATGCCGTAAGACTGAATAGCAATGATTCTTAACAAATGTCCCCGGCTTTGAGGCAATTACAGCGGGTGGGGATGGAGTCAAGGACTGTCTCTAGAATTAGTGCTTATAGAAGAATGTCGATGGGAAGGACTTTCTATTTTAAATTCGCAGGTGCTTACAATTCCTGAGAAGTAGGTATACGGCAAACAGAAGTGTCTGTAGCTTCTTCCTCCCTTTTTTTTTTTTAACTTCTAAAATCTCCTTGGTAGGGACACAAAGATACATATATTATTCTAGGGTTGCCCAGAAAGACAGGGGCAACCGGGAATGGGAGCATCCCCCTTGACATGGGTCTGGCTTCTGCCCCCTGGGCCCCCACTTCTTTCTGATGGTACATGTTGAGAGATGGTGATGGATGGTTGGTCACAAATAGTTTTCAATTTACCAAAGTGCACCCGGCTCTCTCTGAACCTCTTTGAAATGCTTTTAGAGCAACACAGAGAATGGAATTCAACAACAATTCTCCACAGCTGTGGCCAGAATTCAGCGACCCCCCAGAGCAACTGGGGGCAGTTGTTTTCAAGTATTTTGCTTGCTGTTTCCTTAAAAACCCCTTCAGAACATTCTAGAAGGTCTTATTGCTCCATTTTACCAGACATTACATCTGTGTCAGACCTCGATTGCTTGCCTTTGTCCAAATTTTGGCGAATATTTGTCTCTACTTCTTATTACGGACATGTTCTCTCAGAGAAGCACCTCTCACCCTCACCACGAAAGGTCCACCTGTGAGCACCCCTGTTCTGTGGCTGCTCTCCTTAGTGGAAAAAAAAAAAAAAAAAACCCTCTTGGAGTAGTCACAACCCCATAGATCCTGGTGTCAGATGAAGCTTTAATCAGCTCTGTGACATTATCTGAACATCTTTTTTCTGGCCTTATTTTCTACATCTCTTAGATAAGGAGAGTGGACAGAAGATCTTAGAAGCCTCTGACCACAGGGAGTTAGCAGTGACATTTCAAGATAGGGAATGGACCTGGTTATAGCAGAAGATAGAGACACTTGCTTTTTGGCAAATCTGTTAGGTAAGAAAGATAACTAGAATATTGAGGGAAGCTTTCATAGGCTTATTTTTCATAGTTTGATCCTCTCTCACCAGTATTTCTATTTTGTAAAAATATGATATATGCCAATAATATCTATAACTTTTTCTTGGGAAATATTTTATATCCAATAACCTATGTGCCCAATTTAAATGTTTTTATTTGAAATAGAGATGTGTGGCTCTGTCCAGAGACAGATTACAGATACCTATTCCTAGTGTTATGTTAGGGATACATTGACTTTTTGCCACAATCTTTCTTCATTTTTTTTTAAGGCTTAGGTTATTGTTGAGAGAGCAATGTATATTAACTTGATTTTCGGTCATTCTAGCTCATTAAGCCTGTAGATCTTTTCCTAGGATCCTGGAGGCCCCAGGATCAGTTACCTCCATTTCTTTTCAGCTGAAGACTGCTAAGAGGGAGAGTTTCATCTCTGAGTCCAAGCCTGCTCCACAAAGCAGAGCTTCTCCCACATATAAACCATCTAAGGAGTCCTTGTCCAGAGAAGACCTGGACTAAAAAAAATAAGGCAAAGGCAAAGAAGTCAAAGTTGCGTTAGCTGGTTGTAAATGATCTCAGAATCCTGCCCAGCACTGTTGAGGCTAAAGAGTTTCTCTCATCCCTGAGATCTATAAAATTAATTTGCAAGAAATGTAAATATTTAAATTTTTGGAAGAATAAAAGGGAAAATGTCACGTGTATTGGAATATGATCTAGGTTGAGCAGTAGTTCTCAATCTCGAATCACTTGGGGAGCTCTTAGAAAGCATTACTGCTAGACCTCACCCGAGCAAATGAATCAGAATCTCCAGGGCTGAAACCCAGGCACAATGCTTTCCATGGTTTAGAAGGGAAAGTCCCCTTGAAGCCTCACGTGTTCAGAGGCAGGGCTTTTGCAAGGTGATTGGGTCATGGGGGTGCTATTCTCATCAGCAAGGTAATTCACTGTTGCATCATAGCTGAATGTGCTGTTTGGAGGTGAGCTGGTCAGAAAAACACGAGGCAGGTAATGGGGGGCATGACATGGGTATTCTTCAACCTCAGTTCCTCACTTCTCTCTTTGCTTCCTGGTCATCGAAGTGTGAGCAGCTCTCCTCTACCTAAGCTTCCAGCATGCTGTTTCCGCCGTGCAATCTGCTGACAATTGACTGAAACTGCCAGCCAAAATAAACTTCTCCTGCTTTAAATTTTAGATGCAGGGTATTGCGTCTTAATAATGGGAAGGCAACCAAGACAATGCTGATGAAAGCTCTTCCAGGTATTTTTAAGGTGAAGGATGGCGAATTCTTGTTCCGAGATAAATGAGAGAGAGTCATCTAATGTGAGGAAATGGTAGGCTCTTGCAATTGTCCCTACTTTGCCCTGAGATTTATATTTTTGAAGTCTCTTTTTGGCAGAGAGGAAAGCCAAAGAGGGCCCAGTCCACCATTACTCAGGGTGCCAGGTTACCTTAAGTCCACAAGTTATTTATTGTAATAAAACAACAAGTTAATTATTGTAATAAAAGACCAGAAAAGATACCAAAGGCTTAAGTCAGCAGCAGTGTTAGAATGCTCTGGTTTCTGGGAAGTACATTATCCTGTTCATTCCTCTTGAGGAAGGGATTGAGGTGGAAATGATCACAGGAAGTAGAATAGGGACTCAGTAAGGCTGGAAAGGCTGCATACAGAGGACAAATCCAAGCAACTTTTTTATTTTGTCTGATGAGTACTCAAAGGAAGAACATACCATAGCTGTGTGAGACAGACTCCTACAGGTCCATGTCCTACAGTCCTGGTATTGGACAAATAACTGAGGGATTCCATGATAAATATCAAAAGTACATGTGATGTGTGTTTATACTTTATAAACATCAGGTTTATACACAGAAATGACTCATGTGTTGCTAGTTGTCAGTCTCACCAGTTTTCATATTGTTGGTGACATTCAAGCTTTACAACCCCTGAGAAGGGAGGCAGAAAATAGTGCAGGGTGGCACAGAAGCCTCAACCATGGTTTGCTAGTGACTCTTTTTATGTAAACTCGGTAGGGAGGCCAAATGTTGTGGCTTCTCTTTGGGGCATAAGAGAAGAGTTTTGTGGGTGTCCCTCTCAGATTAAATTAAGATCTTTTGAGATCTCAAGCATGAAAGGATCTCAGTACTGCCTTTCTCTTAAGTAATTCAGAGTAAAAATAATATTAAGCACAGCAATACATTTACACAACAGAATTATCTGACTACTTGGGTGGCTTTTCCCTTTCTTCATTTTTAATGTCAATTCTTAAAAACATTTCTTTTTACATTTTCTTGGAGTCTTTGGCATTGCTTATGCTTTTAAGTTTGCAAAGGCCAGTTGGGCTCTGGGAGTCACCAGCATCAATTCAAGATGGCTCTGTGCTATCAATAAGGCCAGCAGAAGGGCATCTTTACCCTGACAGTGTCCCAGCCCTGGACGGGAAATGGGCCTCACTGGCCCTCAAGTCCGTCTCCTGCCATTTTCCTAATGATGGGGCAAGGACAGCCAAGGGGCAGCCATTGCTTTCCCATCCCCCCATTGATCACTTCCTAAGGAGTTTGTACAGTGGGTGGAAGCTTGCATCTCCAAGGGGCTGGAGTGCCTGAAGAAATGGTGTGAGGGGGAGATCTTCCTGCAAATTTTGTTGGAGGTCAGGAATTTGAACTTTTGGCACTGAACCTGCAATTGTGCTATGAAGCATTTTATATCTATGGTAGTAGAAGTTCAAATAACTGTTTATCAGTTGATTTACACTAGACTCTTCAACAGTAATGCTGAGTGGGATGTTTCCAACAAGAGCCATGATAAAACCATGGCCCGTGGTGGTAAGAAGCATGCACTGTTGACATTTATTTTTTCAGGTTAAGGTTTGTAAGAAAGTGAGAGATGATTTTTGGATCCCGTCTTCTTTCTCTTCACTTCACCCTCACTGATGGGTAGGAGGGCACGAAGCAGGGCTGGAAAGAGGGTGATTGATTGGGAAGGGAGGAAGCGGAATGGACCTCTGTTGGAACTCAACTTCTGTGCTGCCACATTTGATTTTGTGGTCCGGAGTCTGTGGAATGACATGTTCCCACTGAGGGATGAGGAGGAAGAACTCTCAACACCCCAAGGGCGGCAACAGCACTGGCTCTGCACCAAGCCCTTCAGAACAGTCTTACAGTCTTCAGTGTGCTCCACGTCACGGCCTCCCTTGTTTTCTGTCCCTGGAATTCTGGAAAAGGCTATGTTCCAAGGATGTCAAGGACTGCAGGTTTCAGGGCACATCTCCAGGTCAAGCGTTGAACTGGTAGTTCTTCAGACAAAAAGAAAAAGGATGATTTGGTGTTGGTGTTTAAGAATTTGACATTTACTTTGCAGCTAGGATGACTCAGCTGCTCTGTCCATTCCTGACAGGCTCCCACATAGCTCAGGGCACTGTGCGTCGGTTTCCTTAGAAAGTGCTGACAGCATCTGGTCAGGCTTTATTATTTTTGTTGGCAGGGCTTTGGGTTTGTCTGTTACTTTATCTTGACCTCTGAGTGACCAGCCACTGAAAGCATGTGATACTGAAGGGAGATGAACCAGGAAATATGCCTTCAAAAGTCAGTCCCTTAATGTCAAGGAAGACTGGGTTCCAGGGAAAGAAGAAATTCAAGAAATCAGACAAAAGAAATGAGACACGTGTGGCTGCCATACTGTGGGGATAGTAGTTAGCACCCAAGTTGTAGGGACAATTGAGATACTTCCTAAACACTAGAATTAATAAGCTGCTCCTCACAGAACATTGGGTAGTGGTAGAAGATGATATATTTTCAAGGTACATTTGTTTCACAAATTTTGCTACTCCTAAAATGCCCGATTTGGATGCTTGAATAAAATCACTGATGTGTGTTGAGATGTCTGTACTTATCAGAATGAGTAGAACATCCTCAGAGTTCAGCTGTCAAAGTGGGCTTGAACACAAGGTTCTTCTCAATAGTACTAACCTTGATCTCCTGGTTTTCATAAAAAATTGTAAGGCTGCAGTGAGCATTTCTGAGCCTCATGTACTTCATATAGTTTTTTTCTCAGCCATGTGCTAGCAATTTTGTTTGTAGTTGGTTCTGAAATAGAACTGGAAGTAGAGCCTAGTCCATCAAGTCTTGATAAATTAGCCAACGTCTCCCTTGCTTCCTTGCCCCCCTTTATCCCTCAAAACTCCAGAATCAGAACCTTTGAAAATGCCCCCCATCTGGTCTCTAAAGTCTCTGAAATGATCCCCATTCTTTGTTCTTTCCAGTTGCCAGACTGCACAGGAGCAAACGCCCACTTTTCTTTCTTTGGAAAATGTTATGACATAAGTGTCTGGTTCTTCTGAACACTCTCATTCCCGGCACAGAATAATTATTAGCTTGTGGACTCTCTACGCTTTCTTTCACTTTAGCTTACGGTCCTCGGATTCCCCACCTACACAAATGAAGTCAGGAAAGACATAAGTGATGCTAGATGTTTCTATTTTCTTCTTTCCTGGGTGGGTTCTCCTAAAAGATGCCAGTGTCTAATTGTTTGTTACCCTCACACAGCATTTCATTATTCTTGATGTTTAATCCATCATAGTATAAAAGAAAGGGAGAAAAAAAAGTGCAGCCCGTCTGCTCCTCCTCTTCTGAGAGAAACAATATAACAATTACGATGGTAACTAAAGTTCTAAGAATAATGAGAAACCACATGAAGACCAGCATCATATTACTCTTAGAACATTAGCAGGAAACAAGTTCTGAGGCTATCTCCTGCTTCATTTTTTTCCCCCTGTTCCGAGACGCATGAGTCATCAGACTATATAAATGAATAATAGTTTAATTTAAATAAGCCTATATTGTTTGGGGGATCATTTATCACCTCCCCTCACAGCTCTCATTCACAGACAAATCATGTGGAACCACGCAACGTTCTTTATGTGCAGTGGAGCTGGAAATCTCACAGGGCTTGGGAGTTCTTACTTTTGCATGTTTGAATGTGGTGACCAAATTCAATATTGTTCCAAGAGAGTAGGTGGGCAGGGATGGGGACGGGCTGGAGTGAAGTAGGGAAACCGAGAGCTGCCTGTTTGGGACTTTTGCACCCAAATGTCAGTGTGTAAGGGTGGAATTTGGGTTGGAATCATAGTCCGTTGACAGTGATGTATGTGATACAGAGCAGAGTGAGAGGAAAAGAGAGAAGGAATTGATCGGAAAGCATAACTTTTCAATAAGAACAACCCAAAGGAAAGGGAAAAGGGGCATTTTTAAAAGGCTCACGATAGAAATTGGATTCATACTGTTAGGATTAACAGTTGAAAGCAAATGGATCTCAAGCAAGGCTCCTCAGCCAGCACGTTCAAATGATAGATTGCATTAAAGCACTGAGAGAAACAACAGCTGCAGTTAATGAAAAGCCAAATTTATCTAAATTTCTCCAGTTGATCAATCAAAATCATCGGCATGGGTTTTACTCTGTAATGATTTTTTTTTTCGAGTGGGGAGGGGACAACAAAGAGAGGAGACATGTTTTTATTTCTAAAGGTATGCCTTCCGAAGGGGTGGCAACCTACAGCTAATCTATGAGTGCTTCCAGAGGGTATGTTTTCTTGACATCAGTGTCCTCTCCATTTGTGCTTTCATTTTTCTAACCTTAGGATGACACTGTTGGTTCCTGCATGCAGTGAACATACAGACATGGGCTGAGGACAGGAAATCCAGGAGGACTGTGATCATCATACAAAGCTGAAATGCTTTCCAAAACACAGTTCTGTCTGCCGAGCTGTTCTGTTATCACAACACCTGCGACGCAGACAACTGGTTCTGCCTGTGGCTATTTCACCCAGAAGGAGACGGAGGGCTGAGCTCGGAGGAGCAGCGACTTGGCCAAGGTTGGCTACTAAGCTCTTCTAAGAGCTGGGGACAGGGAAAGTTTTCTGTATTCCTTGCCAAATGCTTTACTAGAAAATAGCACAAATTCCCCAGTACCTCACATGCCTATCTGGTGAAAGCAGGGCAATTCTGTGGCACAAACCACTCAGAGAAGCTGCCATCACAGGCTGCCTGAGGCCACTTCCCTCCAGCACAGAGCTCTGCGCAGAGCCTGCGCGCGGTGAGGAATTCTATTAGAACTCACTCGCCATATGTTTGTTTGCTGGTGTTCGATGGAACCTGAGGGAGGCCATAATGGATCTCCGTCACGGAGCCTCGTGGAAGGCTTCCAGAGATTTAATAGTCTACCTCGCGGTGATGAATAGAGGGGCTCGTATTCCTTGCATAATCAGGGAGCCTTGGTGCTCTCAGTGCGCTCAGTCTCCTCCCACGCCCTTCTGGAAACGTGTATACATCTGGCTCTGCTGGAGTCATTTCAAAACTGGAGACATTGTGTGCGTGTGTGTGTGTGTGTGTGTGTGTGTGTGTGTGTGTGTGTGTGTAGGGGTAGGTACCTTCCTCTGATCCTCCCTGAGGATGAGATTGCACTGCGAGCTGCAGACTTTCAGTAGAAGGAGGTAGGCTACAAGAGTGAAGAGGGCCGGTATCTGATGACTTGGATTTCCCTCCTTTCAGTGTCCTGGTCTGACTGTTTTACCCAGGCCGTGGCTCTGGAGAGCACCACCCGGCAGGGTTCTCGCCGGACCCTGGCGGTCTGCGCAGCCTGTACCCAAAGGCGAGCGGCCACTGGTATCTCCCAACCATAAAGCTGCCAAGTGCCTGTGAAGTTTTATTCCTTCCAGTTTATTTTCTCAGTGATGTGCTTTTTAATTCATATGGTGTGGAAGAAGGCTGCCAGATAGGTAGTCATGGCAGGGGACGACAGAAATAGAAAGACAGTGGAACTTCTTTTCTTCCTGGAGGAGCTCAGGAGAGTGTTGATGTTTGCCCCTTGTCATTTGCTGTACTAAAAATTCAAGAGGATGTGAAGATGTGTCTCAACATGGGCGTGGTCTTTTGAAAATGAAACCCAAATTCTGCTGTTTGGGCCCCTCTGTTTTCTGTCTGTATAGTGGGAATAAATACATTTATTTTCAGATTGTTGGAATAATTTAATAAGATAGAATGGGATGAAAGGCATCAAATCACAGAAGAAAGAGTAGAAGATTCCGAAAGATTCCACAGTAGGCCTACATGGGGAAAAGGTATTTTCAGATATACCGTATTTGCAGGATTTTTCAGTTTCTTGATAACAGATGCAATGATCCGATCTTACAGCTACAGCGGGTGCTACAAGACAAGGGTTGAAAAATTCTAGAGGCAGCCTGTTCCTGCTGAATTGAATATTTACAGTGCGGCCACTAGCCCGAGTTTCCTCAATATCACCTTAAGCTTTTTAAAAATCGGCTCCCCACCCCAGTCTGATTTACACACAATTCCATTCACCATTTTAAGTGTACAGCTTAATTAGTCTTGACAGCTATACGCTGCTGTTGTATCATTTTAACACTATACTCAAGATATAGAAAATTTCTGTCCCTACAAAACTGACTTCACGTCCCTTTATCTTTGAATATCTCCTCCTGCTTCCAGCCTCAGACAAATCTCTGATGTGCTTGCTTGTTACATCATGTTAGTTATGCCTTTTCCTGTATTTCAGATAAATAGAAACAGGCAGTGATAGAATTGTTTCCTTCTGACTTCTTTCACTTCACAAAGTGCTTTTAAGTTTCATTCATGTTATTACATATATTATTTTTCCCTTTTTATTGCTGAGTAGTGTTCCAGCATGTGGATATACCATAATATACTTATTTATTCACCAATTGATAGGCATTTGGATGATTTCCAGGTATTGACTATTATGAATAAAAGAAATATTTGCATACAAAGTGTTGTGTGGAAATGTTTTCAGTTCTCTTGGGTAAATAACCCCTGAGTAGAATTTCAGTGTTGAACAGTAAAATATTTTCCAAATGGCTGTATTATTTTACATTTCCACTAGAACTGTGTGACATTCCAGTTTCCTCACATTTCACCAACCATAGATATTGCCAGTCTTTTTAATTCAGCTACTCCAGCGGGAGTAGAGTGGTATTTCATTGTGGTATTTTATTACATTTCTCAAGTGACTGATGACATTGAGCATCTTTTTATGTGCTCATTTTCAAATTTATACATTTGTCACGAGTATTTCATTTGTTCTAATTATTTACTTATTAAAAAATGAAGTTGTCTTTTTATTAAATTGTTTTTAAATACACTCTAGACTACAGACAAGGTTTTCATCTGATACATGTTTTGCAAATATTTTCTCCCATTTGTGCCTTTTTCATTTCTAAATAGTCTATTTTGAAGATCAAAAGATTTTAATTTGATGAGGTTCAATTGATCATGTTTTCCTTTTATGCTTTGTGTTTTATGTGCCCCATTTTAAAAATAATTGCCGAATTCAAAGTCATAAGTATTTTGTCTTATTATATTTTGGGACATTTTATGAGTTTAGCTCTTGTGTTTAGACCTAAGATGTTTTTTCAGTTAATTTTGGGCACTGCAAAAGGAAGTCTGGAGGTTTGCTGTTTTTCTAAATAGATATCCAATTATTTCAGTACCATTTGTTGAAAAAAGTATCTTTTCCTCATTGAATAACCTTAACATCTCTGAGTAGCCCTATTTTTGGACCCTTTCTTCTGTTGATCTGTCCTAACATAATCACCACACTGACATAATTATTATAACTTTACAGTAAGTCTTGACTTAGATGCTGAACACCGACTGACTCTTTTTCAAATTTATTTTAGCAGTTCCAGATAATTTGCACTTCCTTATACATTTTGGGATGAGCTCACAGTTCCTACAAAAAAACTGCTGGGATTTTGATTGGTATTTTATTTAGATCTTTAGATCATTATGGGAAGATAGTATTATAACCGTTTTGAAGGTTTTCTTTTTGTTATGAGGATGGAATGTCTTTTAGATATTTCAGCCATACTTTGTAATTTTCAGCATGAGGCAATTACACATTATGGACAAATTTCTAAGTACTGTATTCATGGTTTTTGATACTATTATAATATATTGAAATTATAGTCCCACTTATTTGTTGCTAGTACTCATAAATGCAATAACATTTTGTATATTGATCCCATATCTTGTGACCTTACTAGACAAACTTTTTAGTTTTGTGGCTATTTGCATATTCTGTAGGATTTTCTTCACGGACAGTTGGGCCATCTCTATAGAATTTTACTTCTTCAGCTTTATTCTGTGTGCCTTTTTCATTTCTTCTTATTCTCCTACTGTGCTAAAAACTAAGTAGAATGCTGAACATAAGAGCAGAGATCCTCTGTTCCTTGTTTCTTATTATAGGGGGAAAGCCTTCAGCCTTATCTCTAAGCATATTAAAGCTTTACAATGCTATTGTCTTATTATTCAAATAGTTTACTATCTTTTTTGTTGTTGTTTTGTTTTGTTTTGCTTTTCGGTATGAGGAATCGAACTCATGACCTTGCGCTTGCCAGGCAGGTGCTGTGCCGCTGAGCTAAATCCCCAGCCCCAAGTTTACTACCTTTTAAAGAAATTAAAAATCAAGCTGAGCCTGGTGGCACATATATGTATTCCCAGCACTTAGAAGGCTGAGGCAGTAGTATTATTGTGATTTCAAGGCCAGCATGAACTACATAAGAAGGTCCTGTCTCAAGCCACACCCCAAATCCACAAAAATCAGGTAAAAATCTTTTTTGGTTACTATTTCCATTGTTGTTCATCCTTTTTTATAGATATAAAATTCCTTCTAATTAATTAATTTACATATTTAAAGATATATTTAAAAGTAATTTTATTATTATCTCTATAGAAATTTTATTATTATCTCTATAGAAACCTCTATAGAAATCTCTATAGAAATCTTTTATTCCTTTGTTAAATTTATTCCTAGATATTCCATGCTTTGTAAATGTTGCTTTTACAGCCTCATTTTTTGGGTAATTATTGATGATAGTATAATACTACAATATTATAATAATATAAAAATATATATTTTTATATTAAACTTGTATCAAGGATTCTTCATGAACACCCTTCTAATTACATATCTGAACAAAATTTCTTTTTTGCTCAATTTTTATACTTTTTATTTCTAGGGCCAGGAGTATATTGTAAGATAAAATTGGTGATAGTGGATACTTTGTCTTATTGGTAATTTCAAAGAAAATACTTCCAACATTTTACTCTTCAATATAGCATTTAATATATACAATATATTTCATACAAAAATTGAGAATGCTCCCGTATTTTACTAACAGTTTTATTATAATTAAAAGCTCTTAAACCTTATTAAATGCTTTTTTATGTAGCTGTTGTAATAAAAATATGACCGCTTTTAATCTTAATGTGGTGAATTATGTTAACTAATTTTCTGATACATCAAAATTGTATTTTGAGATTAATTCCAATTTAACCATAATGAACTATCTTTTTAATATTTTTATTTTGTTTTGTTTTGCAATATTTTGCTTTATTTTGTTTTGCAATATTTACTGTAGTGATTCCTGTAGTGTTCTTTTCCTCAATGCTACTTGCAGATTTTTTTTTTTTTTTTTTGTGGGTTTTCTCCGGTACCGGGAACCGAACTCACGACCTTGGGCTTGCCAGGCAGGCGCTTTGCCACTGAGCTAAATCCCCAGCCCTGCTACTTGCAGATTTTGGCATAAAAGTTATGCTAGAGACTTGGCTTCTTCTCAGGATATTGGAAAAGACATGGAATGTGTAAAAGAGTAAAGGGGGGACCCAGTACACATCCAAAAGACAGAGTGATCACCAGATTCAGAATCAAATATAAATGTTGGTTTTAAATGACAAGAACTTTAAACAAAATATAAATCTTTTAATTATTTAACAGAAAAGGTAGGTAACATTCAAGATCAGATGGATAATTTCAGCTGTGATATAGAGACTACAAAAAATTCAAATGGAAATACTAGAAATAGAAACTACAGTAACAAAGATAAAGATGCTTTTTCCAGTTCATCCATAGATCTGACACAGCTAAGGACAGAATCAGTGAATTTCCAGATGAAGAAAGAATCCATGAATTTAAAGCTGGGTCTATAGAAATTATCCAAACTAAATTGGAAAGAGTAAAATAGAGTGAAAACAAAAAAGCAAAGACAGAACAGACAATACGAGAGTTCTGAGATTATATCAACCATTCCAATATATGGATGATGTGTGGTAGTCTTAGAATCAGAAGAATGAGAGTGGTAGGAAGGGAAAGGGAGGGAAGAAAAGACAGGAGAAGAGGGGAGGGGAGGAGAGAGAAGAACATTGTTGAAGGAAATAAAGAATAAAGGAATAAAGATTATTCTAGCTTTGTAGATTGAGCTACAGAGTGTAATGGACTACATAGTGCCCCCACAAGATCCATGTATGGGATTCCTATCCCTCAGTAACTCAGAGCACGACTGTGTTCAGAGACAGGGCCTTTAAGGAAGTAATTAAGTTAAAACGAGGCGGTTAGAGTAGCCTAATTCTGGTTTGGTTTTGGTCTTTATAAGAAGAAGTGGTTAGGACATTCAAAGAGAAAGAGACACTGGGATGCACACATGGGCAGAAAGAAAGCCACATGAAGAGGCCACAAGAATGCTGTCTTCTGTTTTCAGGCCTAGGCAAAAAAGAGAATCCCCAGGAGAAGCCAATCCAGCCGACACCTTGGTCTTGGATTTCTACCCTCTGCAATTCTTTAAAAAAGTCAATTTCTGTTGTTTGAGACACGTGATCTGTGGTATTTTGTTATGGCAGCCACAACAAACTCATACAAGGTCTTAACTTTTTATTGAAAATTTTTCTTGGCTCCAAATTCCTTTTAATGTGAAGTGGCATCCTCTGGATTACCTTTGTCACGTGAATGAGCTCTGCAAACCCCATTTTAGAGCTGGCCGGTATTTCTTGACTTATTAAAGCTAAGGACTGGGCTGGAAACATAGCTCAGTGGCACAAGTGCCTGCCTAGCAAGCTCAAGGTCCTGAGTTTGATTCCCAGTACCAAAAAAAACAAAAAACAAAAAACAAAAAACAACCAATAAAAAAATCTTAAAGCTAAGGACTGATCTATCCCATTACCAATCAAGTATGTAAATAGGTTGCTGGGTGGCCATGCATGATGGAAGAACAAGACACTTAATAAGTGTATCTTCCTACTCTTGATAAACACACTGAAATAGTTCTCTGCCGCAAGAAAAATAATAGCAAAGTATGAGGATAAGCGGTAGCTGGCTTTGCATCTCAGTGTTGAGGAAGCAATGTGGAATGGTGGGAACCAGCAATGTGAAGGTGCGGCCAGATGACTGTTGCCATACCTTGGAGTTATAAGCCTAAGGTTGACGGATGCATCTATTTTTCAAAAGCGGCTGGGAACTAGAATATGTGTGCAAAACCTCTCATTTTGAATATGTTGGCAAGTAATTTTTTTAAAAAAGGGAAAAAAACAAGAAAACATCGGTGGATCAAATAAAAACTCTTTGTTAATTTTGGTATCTATGGGACTATTATTCTCATGCAGAGCTTTTGTGATTGTCTCGAGAAAAAATTAGAGTACAACTGTACAGGCCAAGGCTTATTTTATTTAGTAGGAAGTTGAGTGACACATTATTAATTCTGCGATACTTGTGTGAGTTAAAAATGCTTCTATGTACCTCCAGGCATTTTTCTGTACGCATTGTTTACATTTATTTCAATTAGAGGATGATTTGATCCAGCACAATGAATAAGGTTGTTTTTTTTTTTTTCAGGAAAAATGTGCAAGTTATTAAAAATACTAGGTTGAGGGGAGAGAATATGCCTCTCTGGAGCATCATTAGTGGAAACAACCTTAGTTTCATCCAGACAAGCAAAACTTTGGTCTTCTTTAAGCAAGAGAGAGAGAGGAGAGGGAAGGACCGAGGGAGAGAGGGACTGAGGGAGAGAGGGACAGAGGGAGAGAGACTGCCATTTATTGCTGTTTTCCAAGTGTGGAATGGAAACCTGTGGAGTCCTGGAGGATGCATATCAGAGTTCACATGTGGGTTACATTTTCATGTTTCTCTCAGCAGTGTCTTAAGAAACTGTAACTAATTTTCAACTGTATGTTGAAGCATAGTTGTGTATGTAAAAGCAAGACTTCAACAAATCTGTTAATTACCTCCATTTTGGCTTCAGAATCAACATACTGCTTATAGAGATAGAAGGCCAGCAGAGACCTCAATCCTTTTGAGTAGCTATCATGATTTACAACTGCACAGGATCTAGTACACTGAGAATAGGAAGTAATACATTTTTGGGGGTGATCGTGAAATTTATTTTTTTAATACTATATGTTTGCAGTGCATAATGTTTTCATTCCTTGTGTGGAGTTGGTACATGTACATAACACATCTTAATTCCTTTTTCACCCCCGTTCCTACCCCTCTTTACCCTCTCTCTCCCTCTCTTGACCCTCTTCCCAACTACCCATTTCCTATACTCTTTTACTTTGTCATTATTTATAATTTGAGTTTGTCATATAAGAGAAGCCATGTGACATTTAAGATTTTGTGGTTTTTTCTTTCTTTTTTTGCAGTACTAGAGATTGAATCTAGGACCTTCACCCTGAATCACATCCCTAGCATTTTTAAATTTTTGAGACAGGGTCTCACTGTGCAGTTCAGGCTGGTCTTGAACTCACTGTACACCCTGAATGGCCTTGAACTTGTGGTCATCCTCCTGCATCAGGCTCTTGAGTGCTGGGATTATAGGTGTGCACCACAACACCTGCTCGTGTATTTCTTATTTCACTTAACATTGTGGTCTCAAGATGGATACATTTTCATTTACATTTAAATTGATTATTAGCTTTGGGTTTATATTGTTCTTTTTCTAGGATCTTGAGGTTCATCATTAGGTTATTTATTTAGCCTCACTGTTTTTGTGTTATGGCCTTTTAAAGCTATAAACTTCTCTCTTAGGACTGGTTTTGTTGTGTTCCATAAGTTCTGGTATGTTGTACCAGCATTACCATTTAGTTCTAGATACTGTCTTATTTCTTCTATAGCCCATTATTTAAGAGTATATTGTTTATAGGGCTGGGGATTTAGCTCAGTGGCAAAGCGCCTGCCTGGCAAGCTCAAGGTCATGAATTCGGTTCCCGGTACCAGAGAAAAACAAAAGAAAACAAAAAACAAAAAGAGTATATTGTTTAGTTTCCATGCTTTGGCATAATTATGTGTTTTCTTTTGTTGATTTCTCGTTTCATTGTGCTATGATTGGATATTATTCATGGTATAGTTTCAATTCTTTTACATTTACATAAGCTTGTTTTATTGGCTAGTAAGTTACCTATTCTGGACAAAGTTCCATACGCTGCTGAGAAGGATGTGAATTCTTTTGTGGTTGAGAGGAACACTCTATAGCCATGGTGGTGAACCTGTGGCATGTGTGCTGCAGAAGGCTGTTTGTATCATTGAAAGCTCTAAAAGGCTCGCCATCACTGTTCTATAGATACCTATTAAATCCATTTGTTCAAAGGTGTGGTTCAAATTTGATATTTCTTCATTGATTTTTTTTGTCTAGTTAATCTATTTGTGGTAGTGGGTGTTGAGGTCCCCCACTATAATTGTGCTAATGTTTATCTGACTTTTCATGTTGAGTAATACTCGTTTTATGAAATTGTTTTATGAATTCTTATGCACTGTTGTTCAGTGCATATATATTAATAATTGTTATCTCTTCCTGTTAGGTTGCCCCTTAATCAATATATGTAGTGACCTTCTTTGCCTCTTTTGATCAGTTTTGCCTTGAAGTCCACTTTGTTTGAATACAAGATAGCTACATCTGCTTTTTTATGGGTTCCAGTTGCATGGAATATTGTTTTCCATCCTTTGATTTTTGGTCCAGGAGTTTCATTTTGGGTTAAATATGTTTCTTGTATACAATACACTGTTGAATTTTGTTTCTTTATCCATTCTGGCAATCTGTGTCTTTTGATTGGGGAATTGAGACCATTCACATTGAGAGTTATTATTGATAAGCATTGACTTATTCTTGTCATTGACTTATTTTCCTGTTGCTGATTTCCTGTATTTCTCTTTAACTTAATGTTTACCTTACATGGTGTATTCATTCTTTTAAACCTTTTGTCATTGTTAGCATCATTGACTCATTGTAGGATATTGTTGAAAAATTTTTGGAGTGCTGATTTGGTGGTCATGAATTTCTTTTTTTTTTTTTTTTTTTGGTCATGAATTTCTTTAGATGCTCTTTATCACAAGAGTATCTTATTTCTCTAGCAATTTTGGAAGATAACTTTGCAGAATACACCAGACTGGGTAAGAAATTGTTCTCTTTTAGGACTTGGAACACTTCACTCTAAGCTCTCCTGGCCTTTATTATATGTGTCTGTTAATGTTTTCCTCCTTTTATTTTTAAAATAAAATAAAAAAAAGAAGTTTGTTATAATTCCAATGAGTTTACCTTAATAAGTGATTTTTTTTCCTAACCTCTTTTAAGATTCTGTTCCTGTGTTGGACTTCCAGGATTTTGATTGTGTTGCACAATGAAGAGTTTCTTTTTTGATCATGGTTATTTTGAGTTTTATGTGCTTGAGTTATTCCTGTAATTTCTTTTTTCTTATCTGGAAAGTTTTCTGCTCTTATTTCAGTAAAGATATTTTTTATGCCCTTTGTGCTGTCTCCTGATTTTTCACTAATTTCAGTTAATCTTGGATTGACTTTTTGGTGTGTGTCATCTAGAAGCTGTTGAATACATTTTCATGTTCTCCCATTGTTTTTAAACTATTTGTCATGAACTGATCCCTAACATCTAGTCCTGACATCTTGTCCTCCATTGGTCCCATTAACCACACTTTTGATAAAATTTGTGCTACCCTGAATTTGGAGTCCTTTTATGGACTCCAATTCTTTTCTAAGTTGGCCATTCCTATTTTGCATCATTTTGTTTGAATCAGCTAGCTTTTTATTAATGTCTTCTATAGACTCACTGATCATTTTATTTGGCCCATTATCTGTTTACTTATGTCTTCTGTGAGCTTGCCAAATGCCTTATGTATCTGATTTATTTCCTGTGATATCATTTCAAATAATTCAGCTGTGCAACTTTTGATTTCCTCTGCTTTAATGTCCCATGTATCAGCTTGGGGGAGTTTGGAGTTTTTGGAGCCCTTTTATTGCCTTGTCTTTTCATGTTTCTAGTTCTTTTTTTGTATTGAGGCTTGTGAGTTAAATATAGTGGAAAGCTTTATTGCTATAATGGAGATATCTTAAGATATCCATTTTGGATTCTCTTTTCTCTGTGTCCTCACCACAGACATGGAAGACGTCTCACTTGAGTACTATCTTCATGTCTACCATGCACTACCTAGACTGAGATACAGAGGAAGAGAGGCAAATATCAGGGATATGGAGGGGACAGAGGGACAAAACACAGTGACTAATATGTCCTTGTAGTACACCAAGGCAAATTTTTGCTCAACTTAGTTCTGTATTTGAAAAACAATTGGTTTCATGATTTATCCTTATCTATGTCCAAACAACTTTTTGTTTGTTTGTTTGAATTGGGTGAGTTATCTCCCTGAGAACCAGTTTCTTTATCTGCAAAATGAGGACAATTGTACCTTTCAAGTAAAGAGTTGTAAGAAGGACTCTTTAGGTAAGTGGATGATTTTTCCTTATTAAGATTACCCTTGAAAAAGAAGCATATTATAAAATTATATTGGACTTTGTTGATTCTTTAACATAACGTCCAGTAGCTTTAGGCTGATTGTGATTCTGTGAAGTAGTCAGACAAAATTTGATGTGCAAGAGAACTTTTCTAAGGAAAGGCTGATGTTTTCCACAGGTACTTAAAGATATGTGTGTTCCAGAAAAGACTGAAGTCAGTTTCCTGAGGACATATTCTTATATTAAAAATGAATTCTGTATGTTAAAAACCCTGCCTCATGGGGATAACAGAACTCAAAGATCATGTTGATGAGGCCCAGAAACCAGGAAATGATGTTGGAGGAAGGATGTTCATTAGCCTGATTGTTTGTGATTGGTCTGTCTTGTCCACCTGAGTGATGGACAGTCATTCTTTCACTCAGAAATAATCAAGGCCTATCGTATTCCAAATGCAGATTATCTACTGGTGAATTCCTAGGAAAACACAGACAAGCAGAAAACCAGGGAATGTTTTTCTATTTTAAAGATAGTAGTAAAAAAAAAAAAAACAATAGCAACATATCAACATCACAGACATAAACAAAACAAAGCAAAAACATTAAAAGTGATACAGGGTTTCAAAACAAAATGATAGGAATTAACAGTGGTTGTTGTATTATATATTGTTATATTCAACTATGTTGCTCAGATTACCAGATGTAAGAATGGAAGATTGTTCAAACCACTAAAGAGAATAAAAAAATATTAAATAAAACATTAGAGATAATACAGAGTTTCACTAGACAAGATGGTAGGAATTCACCACGGTTGTTCCATTGCATATTGCTGTCTTCAGATCAGTTGCTCAGATTACCAGATATAAGCATGCAAAATTGGTCAAAATATATAACATTTTAAGCATTAACTATTCTTTTTCAATATACCATCAGATATCAGCAGTACAGCTATCCCATATATATATATGTGTATATATACATATATATATATTGCCTTCCTTCTTTCTTTTTTCTTTTTTCCCAAAAGAGGCAATTGTTCTATGAACTTTAAAACTACAAGGAAACTTGGAAATCACCTAGTTTAACTCTCTCAAAATACACAAAGGAGATCTCAGGAAAGAGCCAATTGCCAATGGCTGGAGTCTGATTCTTCTGAGCTCTCCTTTCCCTCTCTCTTCCCTGAGAAAATCTTTATAATTCTTAGCTTCTGTTACCAACAGATCACAAATAGTTGGCTAGTTGGGAAAATGCACTGATGCTTGGGAGAAAATGTGCAGAAACTCTAGAGGTTCTCTAATAACAGATGTGTTAGAAACTTGTTTTTAATCAGTGCAATTGAAACTGCTGGAATTTATAATGTCTTATGTTTCCCATGATTAGACTTTCTAACCTGATTTAAACAGTTAACTATTCTAAAATTTAAAACCATTTAACTTTCTTTTGGGCTGTAACTACCATCTTCCTGTAATTCATCAAAATGATGAACACAAAGAGAAAAAGACAGGCACCCAATATGGGGGTTCTCTAGGCCTAGAAAGCTTGGGGTGGTTCCTTTGGTCATACATGCAAACCTGCAGGAAAGGAGATAGCTCAGGTACTCAGAAAATGTGTGCTATGCACAAGAAGTGCCCCCAAACCTTTCCTATGGCAACCCTGGAAGGAGTCCAGTGTTCTCAGCATGATGCGGGGGTTCTTGTAAACAAACATTTTAGAGGTGAGATACTCATCAAGAGATGCAATGTACAATACTGAGCATATTAATTATTCTAAGGGCCCAGATGGCTTCCTGAAATGAATGAAGGAAAATGATCAGAAAAAGAATGAAGCCATAGAGAAAAGTATCTGGGTTGAGCTGATGTGCCAACCTTCTATACCCAAAGAAACCCACTGAAAAAGGACCAATGGGAAGGACCTGGGCCACTGGAACCTATGCATGCCTAGGAAGACATGGGCATGGTAGGTGTAAAACTTTAAAGAGTAAAAAAAGATCAGAAATGTTTAAAACTTTTTTTAACTTAAAAAACAACTTAGAAACATACATTAACTTACAAAAAGAGAGAAAGAGAGAGAGAGAAAGAGAAAGAAAGAAAGAAAGAAAGAAAGAAAGAAAGAAAGAAAGAAAGAAAGAAAGAAAGACAAAGAAAGAAAGACCCATAACCTCATATCAAAGAGGCCATGTCATGGAATATTAACTTTTGATTTTTCTCTTTACCTATAGCTCTTTTCCTATAATTCTCTACTTTAGATTTGAGTCATATTTTATACGTAGAAGTTGTATCCTGCTTTTTACTTTTATCATTATATCATGAAAAATCTTTCATGTCATGAAAAAAACCTTTAAAAAACACCACAATTAATGGTTGCTGGTATGCTTTTGCTTGACTGTGCCTCCATCCCAGATTAATTTAATCTTCACCCTGTGGCTGGACACATGTGTTCGTGGATATTCTAGATAGCACTGTGATGAACATCTCTGCACATAAATCTTGGTTCATACCTCTTATTGCTTCCTTGGGGTAGATAACTGGAAGTTGAGCTACTTGGGGAAGCGGGATGACCTTTTCCAAATCTCTTGATATCCGCTGTCAAACTCAGAGACATTTTAAATGTGAAGAAAAGGTCAATGGAAAAAGCTCCCCTCCAACTTCTTTTATGAGACCCACTTACTGAACTCGCTGACCCAAACCGGATTTTTTATAGACTTAGCATGTCTGAACCTTAATAATTACTAAGAAGCATCATATGTCTATGGTGAGTGCTCAATGAGGTAATTTCTTATTCATTGAAAAAGGTAGTTGTTGGGTATCTACCATGTGCTGGTCACTGAGGGTAGTTGAGGATAAACAGATGATCAGAAAATATAGTGCCCTAGATGATAATGTGTTGAATGCTCATCCGACTCTGACAGAGTGGAAACTTTGGGTTCCAGGCATCAGCTCTGCCACAAGTGGGATTTCAGAGGCTATGAGAATGAATCACCATATTTGTCTACACAGTTTATCCCCTTGAGCATTTTATCATTTTTTTTCTGAATAGCCTTCAATTTTGAAGAAGTTACATGTGATCTCTCTTTTCTTCTTCCATACAACTTTACCCTACAGAAGGACTGCTTTCTGGAAATGGTATGGAAATATCTACTTAAGTAAGAGGTATTTGAAAAAAAAATGTATAAGTGGCCTTGTTTTGCAGAAAGGCAAACCATCGAGGCCCTCTCACATCTCTATCTGCTTTTACCCAGGGCACTGAAGTTCAATAAGGAAGACTGCTGCATTGCTGGTGCAATAATTGGTTCTCTGGCACCTTCCTTTTTTCCCTCCAGTGCCAGGAAGTGTCTAGTAAATAATCCTTCCCTTTTCTTACGCACCCTCGTCTCCTCCCACTTCCTTGCTGTTCATGTCCAAGAGCACATCTTTTACTTGGATGGACAAGGAACAATTATCCACCACTCTTAATGGGCAATAAAAGTCACCTACAGTGTGACAAGTGTTGAACCACAAACTAAACTTCTTCTCAATAATACCAGTCACAATTCTTGTATTTAATAAGGTTTATGTCTTCATACTCTTATTGTCTGAGGTTAAGAATACCAAAGGTGAAACAAAGATCAGCGGAAACCACAATTTTCAGAAGTAATTAAATCTATTTTGAATGGAAGCTTAGAGCCAGGGAAGCAAGTGAGTTTTGGGTGAAATCAACCTCATCCCTTGAGCTTAGTTAGGCATCCAGTTCCATCTATGAATCTCAGTGGTGGGTGAGGAGAAGTGGGATTTCATATTTTATATATTTTATATATATATATATATAGTTTGCCTATCTAAGGAGAAAGCAAGCATGTACCTTTAATTATTTTATTATTCTTTTTATTCTGTTTCCAGAACCCCAGTTTTATTGACTACTCAGAACCCTTTGCCCTAAAAGTAGAGACTTGTATGTGTAAGGACTAATTTTTCAGCATGTAGACAAACATTTGAGTAACTGGTGGAAATAATAAATTACCCTCAGAAAGTGATTTCATTGCTCTTAAAAGTAAAACAGCCCCTTTGGGAATTTCCCAGAAATGACTCCATTTTCTTATCGCTCCCTGTAGCAGCCATTTGATCCCACTCTAGGGTGGACTGGGGTGCAAGTTTATTTTTAGTAATAGAGCACCTACACATTTTCTCTGGGAAAACAGGCAGAAAAGTAGGTATTGGGGGAAATCATTAAGATCTCAAAGAGTAGTGATTACATTTTAATTCTTTTCTTCAAACGAAACTTGCTTGTAGGAAGTGCCTTGGAAGACTTATTTTTTTCCAAGGTGTTTAATGAGTGCTCATTATTTTGCCCATTCACACTTTCCTGTTTCTCAGATTCCAACTATATAATCCAATTATAGTTTGTGGGTCTAGCTTGAAAAAAGTCTGACAGGGGAATTGAGATTTTGAATGATTCTGGTCTGTGGGAGAAAGAACTTCTTGGTGTGTACTCAGAAATGAACCTCTGAAATCAGGCTGTCCTCTTTAATTTTCTCCCTGCCCATTCTAGCTTTGGGGTCTAGGACAATAACTTGACCATTTTTTGCTTAGCCTCTCTGAGCCTCAGCTCCTCATATATCTGAGGGTCTGTCTCATGGTGTAACAGAGGGTATTCAAGGAAATAATGCATGTGAAATGTTGGAATATAGCAGCTGATACTGTCACACTGCAAACACAAAAATGGTAATCTTGTTTCAGGCCTGGTAGAATATCACTCACTAGATGGAACCAATACATTTGCACTCCACGTGTGGCTTTTCCTCTAACATCACGCACATGCAAACCACTCCTCACACACATTACTGAACTTTCCTTCTCTGGTGCACAGACATGTTCACCGTGTTATGTTAAAAAGTTTATATTCTCTTTTAAGATGTTTTCCTTTTATCTGCCCAGTGATAATCATTTCCTGTACTGTATCTATGACATCATATTCAAAATATGTTAGTACTTGGTCTTTCTGGCTTCAAGCCAATGAGACTGGCCTGGAGTTTCTGAAATCAAAACATAGATTTCACAAAATCATATTGAAGGTTGGGTATGAGATGTGTGACACTCCATACACCAAGCTGGGCATCCTAAAACACAAACTACCTCCCACTTGGAAGAATTCCAAATTCTCTGCCTTTTCTGGCCTTTTCGACTGGCACTCACATTTGACTTTCCCAATTTACTATTGTTCTTCATCCGGGGTCTCTGGACCTTATCGCTTTTGGGTTTCATGGGTCCTTTCAAGTGCCTGGAATTAAAACAGTACCCAATGTATTAACTATTGTTGCCCTCCTATTATCTTGTTTTGAAATTTTGTTTCTTTTTTTTCTCTTTAAAATAAAAAAAATGTAAGTTTTTGCTTATTTCGGCTTTTTTTTTCTTTCTCTCTCAAGGGAAGACTTGTTAAATTTCATCAGATTCTCTAAGAAAGGTCAAAAATCTTTGTACTGCCTCTACCTTCCTTCTCATCCTCCCGCACTGGCAGGCCTACTGGTGTCTGTAGTAGCATGCTTGTCTTTGCCCCAAGAGCCTTTCTCACATTACTTAATATTTCCCACTACCTGAAAGGCCACCCCTACTATATAAGTGTTCTACACCTTCATTTGTTCCATGGCCACCTCCCTAATTTTTTATTTATCCTCAGACACATACTTACCTAAGACTACAAATGTTCTTGAAAACGCCAGTTTGGTTGAGATGGTGAAGAGGAAGGAACTCAGGGTTTCCTGACAGTCTCTTGTATGTATGGGCAGTGCTTTTCCAAAGGTTGGGCACGCAGGAACCTCTTGGAGATCTTGTTTCCACCACTCCTAGGCTCACTCTCAGAGCCTCTGATTCAGCAGCTTCAGGGGTGGGCTGCTTGCATTTCTAACAAATTTCCAGGACTGCTGAGGCTGTGGATTGGGAACCACACTTTGAGAACCACTCGGCTAGGGAACATGCCCATGGCTTTTAGAGATCAAGAAAAGTGCTCTTAAGTTCATTTCAAGCAATAAGTCACCGCAGTATAAAAATGAGGTAAGTGAACATGCTCTTTCAAGTCTAAACTTACAGATCAGTGTAAAGCATTTTAAATGTGAAATGTAAAACATCTCAAATTGCTTTTGATTCTCATCAGTACAATAGTTCAAAAAAGAAAAGAATCAAGATTTAAATCTCTTGGTTTTCTGCTGTCATATGGATTCTTAGGTTTACTTCTGTCTGATACACTATAATTCAAGACTCAGTCTGTGGTGGCCCCTCTATGGCCTGAGGCAGAGTGACAGGGAGACCCAAGGAGATTTTCTTCTATAGCCTTGAGCTCAGTACAACTTTAGAAGTAGGTGCTGTCCATGACTTTCTCTTCTAGGCAGCCCAGGGCGAGATGGCCAGTGACGCGTGGGCAGCTGCTGCTGCTGAGTCAGGAAACTCACCTGGCCTACCAGCCACACTGCGGCTGTCCATGCACACGTTCCTTTCTCTCTGCCCACCGTGGGAGCTGCAGCCTTTCCTCTGGGTGCACCTCCGAGCCTAAAGCATAGTGAGTACACTTAGGAGATGGATGAGGCCCATTCTGTGGCTAAAGAAAAAAAAAAATCTCTGAAAACTCAGAGTTACCTGTATCAGAAACCACTTCCTCTCTTTGAGCATTTTTCATAATAAATCCTCACAGTGTGCAAATCTCCATAGATATTGGCAGGGCAAACAAGGAGCTTTGAAACATTAGCTTACTTTTCACATTTTTCATATCATACTGCAAAGAGTTGTCCTTGCCTTTGATAAAGGATTCCAGTAACTGGGGCAATGATTAAAAGAGTTGTTTAATTGTGAGAAGGGAAACAGCCCAATCAGAAACTAATGAAAATAAACAGAAAGGGTTCTTAACGCTCCTTGTTTTTAGCGACCTGAGGGTGCTGTTTGCCATCACTGCTCGTACTTGGTGTTTCCTCTGTAGGAAGAAAAGGAGAGAGATACAATTAGAATTAAATCAGAACTAAACACTGAGTGCTGGGTAGAGATGTGAGATAAAATACAGCATGTCCAGTCAAATTAATGCCTCAGAGAGGCACCAAAAAAAAATTTTTTTTCTGAGGGACATACTTGTACTTCTAAAATTCAAATTTAGTTGGGCGTCTTATATTTTATTTGCTAAGTCTGGTAATTTGACTGAAGGAAAAGCTTTTTGTAGGAGCAGGTTAATATTGACGCTGAACCCCGTCCATGGCATCTCATTAAGCGATCCACTGCTCAGCATATATCTGCTGAGAAGACAGGGATACAGTGGAAGCCTGGTGTATGCTTTAGAGATACTCCAAGGAGGAATGGGCAGATTCACAAGGGATATTTATCCATCTATGTTAACTTAAGAATTTAGACTCAGTGTCTTGGAAAAGGCAAAAAAAATCATGGCTGATGTCACACACACACACACACACACACACACACACACACACACGAGACCCTTTTGGCCCTCTTTACTGCAGTCGGCTGATATTGTCAGTGGGACATGAGCTGTACCAGTTGAGCAACACACGGGCCACCTTTGTATCAGCTGTGTCACTTTTAAAACCTCTTTGAACAATAATTATAACTTGTTGGGGGGGAATATCAATTTAAAGGTCAAGTGCTTTCATAAAAAAGTGATTATTCAGTATTTCATACCTTGAACTAAAGCATACACCAGGCTTCTACTGCATCCCTGTCTTCTGAGCAGCAGATATATGCTGAGCAATGGATCGCTTAATTATATGATTATCTGTCTTCAGGGAGGATATGTGAACATGAATAGGAGCTGCCGGGAGAGGTACATTGCTTTACTTGTGATCCTTAATCTATATCTATAGCCATTACAGGTTACAAGTTGACTTTTAAAACAAATATCTAAAATATAAATTACTTTTACAATGCAAAGTGGGCATTTTGGTGTTAAAAAGCTCCTAGAGCTGAAAAATGGGCGCATTGTATGAGTGCTGCTCCAGGCTAACATCATTCCTTCCCCATTTTTTAAATTTTTAGTGATCAGCCAGTCTGAAAGAGGGGGTGGGGGAGGGCCCAGCCTCCTCATTAACCAGGGTGGGGAGAAAGGTCATGCAGTTAACCTTTCTAAGTGAATCACCAAGTATAACAATAGAAAGGAAAATCACTTTGTAGTGAAGCAGAATTCTAGGAAAATCTCTAAAGATTCCGAGGTACCATGAAAGCCAAAAGATTGGGGGGGTTAAGCACGTATAGCCAAACCCCATCATTTTTTTTGTGTTTTCCTTAGTTGCCTGGGGTTCAGTGTTGAGAAGGGGTTCAGTGTGCAGGGAAAACTTCAAACTCAAATGATATTGAAAGTGAACAATAGCTGGAAGGCTCGAGTGAGCGGCAGTGACACCTGAGGGAGCCCGTGAAAGCCTGACTAGGTATAAACAGTCTTCCTCCCTGAGACCTGGTTCCAAGTAACATCTTTGGCAAACTGACCCAGTGACCTCCCAATCTGGGCTCTAGTTTAGCTTTAAGTCCGGTTATTATGACAAGACATTGGGAGGTAGTTGCGGAGGACAGGAAAAGAGAAACTCAGTGCTAGACAAAATTTTAAAGTTTACGTTCTGTCTCTTGACCCTTAGGACTCCAACTACATGCTCAGTCCTGAAGAAGGTGCAGTGCTTCTGCTTCCAGTGGTGCTAGTGACTTTAAACATCATGTTCAGAGTCAGTTTCTAGATGTAACCTTGAACCCCACCATCCCCAATTCAATTCTTCAAAACAATATACACATGTGTTTCTATATACCCGAGTCATCTTAATTAATTTCGTACTCCCATGAGCTTATTTACAAATGCAACATTTTTTGGAGAAGGAAAATTTGCCAAGGAGCAAGAAAGCCTCCTCTCACAAAGCTGAAAGTATTTTTACGATCCAAAGATGAGCACCAGAGACATTAAAATAACTCGTGTGTGAAGATTGCCAAGAAAACCTTGTTTTGAGACCCCCGTGCCCATGATGACGTCATGCCAGGTGAGGAATCCACCTTCGGAAACAATAGATAAAGCGTTTGCTCTTCTCCGTCTCCGCTGCCTGGTTTCAAAAGCTTTTTTATTTTTTTTTTTTTTGCCTCTCTTGGCTCTGAGTGTTTGCAACACATGGTAAATCTTTAACTTCAAGTGTCCTTCTGTGGTGACCAACTAAAATATTAGCAAAATAAATGTTTTATGGGAAAATGTTGGCAGGAGCCCCAACAGAAACAGGTGGTATTGGGTTATTTCAATATAATGTAATGATACAGCCAGGTTTCCATCTGGACAGCATGTGGTTGGGTCTGCTCGGAGAGTATCAAAGACTGTGAGTATGCACCGGGGAAACCAGCAGTGTACAAGTGTGCAGCTAGATGGCTACTTTACAAAATAATAGTCTGGCTTTGGGGTCCTCTGGGTTAAATATTTTTACTGTCAAAATCGGAATTTCTTCATAAAATATTAAAGGCGAAGCAAACCTCTGACATGCAATACTGAACAGTGTAATTAGAAGGCAGTTCCTGGAAACCAAAGAGAGCGCGCATTAAAGCGAGGCGTTTATTATAAAAGAGTTCATTACCCTTGGAAGCGAAGACACGTTTTAGAGGGAGCCTTGGAACGGAGAAGCTTTTTTAGCAAGGCTTACTATACTGGGGAAAAAAGGCTCAGCCTTGTTGGTAAGAGCACAATTAGAAAATAAAGAGAGAATGGGATTAGTTTTCTGCTAAAGGCCTGGTCGCGATCCAAAGCTAAAAAGATGTATCCTTAATTTACCACCAGGGAAGAGTCTCTCTCTCCCTTTTCCATAAAATTCCTGCTTCAGGCACTTCAAAACACATGGAATTAGGAACACTTGGAGCATTTGGTTTTGCACTCAGCCTTCCTCACTGTATACTCATGCTAAGCTTCATAATAAACTCTTGGCTCAATAACTCCCTATATGTATTCCAGAGAGGGGCATCAAATTATAGCTATGTGCAGAGGTGGATCCTCTTCAGAGGCAGAGGGACCTCACTCCCTGGCTCTCTCAACTCCAGCCAGAGGAAGAAGACTAGAATATGCACACTGGGAGTAAGCAATTTGGAAGTGGCTTGCAATCTCCTTGTTGCTGACTAGCACATCCAGGAAGTCACGGGCACCATCTGCCAAAATGAATGAGCCATTTGTACCCCCAAGGTACTTGGCCAGGAAGGCTTGGCTTCTAGAAAGTTCTCTGCAGCCATTAATTGACAGTGCAGCAGACATGAAGACACTGAAAACTAAGGCCTAGAAAAGAAATCTAAGGGCTGATAGATAAAAATGATGGAGCAGTGAAAACTCAGGGAAGGAAAAGTAATAGATTTTTGAAATTTTTATGAGTTGTTAGTATAACTAAGCCAAAGCACTTACTTGTGACATCCTCATGCCCTGGTACCCAAAGGAGGCACGCATTCATGAGGCTCTTGCCTGTTAACTCAAGGAGCAGGCAGCCCTACCATGTCTGCTGCATTTTTCTAGATCAGTGCAGAGAAGTAGAGGAGATGGAGTGATAGGACCTGTGAGCCCTGGAGCCTGATTCTTTTCCTATTACTTTTGTGGGGCTGGATTTAGGCCAAGGAAAGAACGGTGCCCTGGAGGATAGAGAAGTTGTAGTGAGGGCCCCGGGTTGCTTGGAAAAATGATTTTCTCCATCTGGAGCAGCTCTAACAATATGTCTCATTTCTTTTCTTCCAAATGTACTGGACTGACTATTGTATGCATGCATATAGGGCTTGGGTTCCTGTGGGATTCTAAGGGGTGGTAGGTAGCACTCAGAGTCGTTATAACTGAATAGTTTATGGTATAATGGGGAGAGTGGATATCTAGAGAAGAACTGGAAGTTGATTTACCCAAGGGAAGAGACTTCCTAATTTTACCCTCATCATATGGCACACAGTGGATGATAAATGAAATGGTAAACTGAACTAGACTACTAAACAGGTGATAGGGCTTTGCAGGTATCTGTTTGGCTTAGACGTGTCTAACTAATGCTGTGTTCCTTCCATGATACGTCAGGTTGCCTGACACCTGTGTGCTCAGGAAATATTAGAGTGGATGCAAAGATTTAAGAGAGAGGTGGAAAACATTGTAACAGAGATATAACAAGTCATGCCTCAGATTTAACTGTTTAACCTTTCAGACACTTAGTGCTTTTTCAGTTTGAATAAATCATCCAAGGTTGGGAAAGTTAACTAAATTAATTGCACAACCATTGAAAACTCTCTTGAGTATCTTACCCTGTAGTTCTTTCCTTTTACTTCTCTTTTCTCCCAAATTCCAAACTATCACAGCTTTTGTCTTAGTCCATTTTCTGTTATTACAGAACACCGTAAACTGGGAAATGTACAAAGAAAGGAAGTGTATTTATCTCACGGTGTTGGAGGCGAGGAAGTCCAAGGGTGTAGTAGCGGCACCTGGCAAGGGCTTCCTGGCAAGGGCTGTGTCACAACGTGACGGAAGGCAAGTAACTACAAAAGTGAGAGTACAAAGGGGACACTTGCTTTGAAAATAAGCTCCTCTGTAATAACTAACCTACTCTCCTGATAGTAACATGAATCCATCCACTGGTGCTCTGTCCCCACGACCCAGTCACCTCTCATTTCGGCACCTCTCTCCAACACTGCTGCAGAAAAGATTGAGCTTCCACCAGCTGAATTTGGAGGACACATCTAGACGGTAGAAGCCTTCAAGTCTAACAGTAACAGTTCTTCCTTGAAGAAAAAGAAGTGCTTTAAGCACGAAGTAAGGGAATATTCTTCTCTGAGGTTGGGAGGAAGCTGGAGTTCTACTTGTTTCCCAAGTAGAAAAGTGGTGGTGCTGACCTGTGGTTGTGTGTTCCTCTCCCTCTGATGCGGTGGCTTTATTGATAGATAGGAGGTGAAAAGGAGGCTAGAAGCTTTGTGGAGTGATGTGGTGACTCTGAGTCTCCTAGAATTGTGTCTGGGCACCACATGGTCTGGTTGAAGTAAGGAGGGTTACAGTTTAGGCCCTTGAGGAAATCATCCAAGCTATAACATCCCAGGGACAGCAAATGAAACATAGATGTAGAATGTGGTTGGGTCTGTCTGAGACCTATTGAGAAGCCTCATAATGATTAATAATTATTTGAGCACTTAGTGTGAGTAAGATCCTTTGTTAAATGCTTTCTAGGTGAGAAAGTGGAGCTTAAACAAATTGAATAACTTGTCTGAGGTCATGGAGGTAGTGGGTGAGAGACTGAATCAGGTCTGTCTGACTCCAAAATCCAGTCTTTTAACCCTTCTGCTAAACCTAAAGCCCTGATATAGTACTATATAAGTAAAAATGTTATGGGTGGCTATTGCATCAGTAGGGTAAGGTAGGGCTTGTGGTTGACCATTTTAGAAGGGTCACAGAGTCCTTTCTTTTTATGGTGGCAAAATAAATTTCACATGGATTAAATGTATAGGCTAATGATGAAAGCAAACTACAAACCAATAAAAGTAATGAGAGAAAATGGTGAACATAATGAGTGATAACTTGAGGCTGAGAAGAGTATTATAAAAAGAATTTTTAGAATGAAGGAAGAATAGATTTTTCACAAAGACCCTCTAAAATTTCTCTACATCAAAAGTATGAGGGAAGTTGCAAGACAAACAACTGGGAAAACATATGTATAATCTTTATGTCAGTTAAGAAGTTTATATCTGTAATGTACAACCCATTCTTCCTAATCAAATAAAGAAACAAACAGTCCACTCTCTAATACTCCAGTAGTAAAATGGATAGAGGGGATGAATAAATAATTCACAAAAAAGAAATATAAATGTACAGACAAATGAAAACAGGTTCAACCTCAATAGCAATGAAATAAAGTAAATTTTAACTGATGTGTCCTTTGTCTTATAAATTAGCAGAGAAAAACATACATTAAAATTAGTATGGACATAGGGAAATGGATCGTACTTTGAGGCATTTTCATATATTATTAGTAGAGTGTGATTGATATGACTTATCTCTAGGGCAATTTATCAAAATGTATAGATGTTTTAAATTTCTTCACAGCTTTTGTCCCAACATTTCTATGTCTAAAACTAGCAGTTTTGTCCCAGAAAATACGAATAGAATCACAGACTAATTTCTGAGCATAGGTACAAAGGGAAAGTTTGTAATGGTAAGAATTTAGAGACAAACTACATACTCAGTATATGGCTAAAGGCTACAGCTTTGATGGAATGTTATCCAGATACTCAAAATAACTTTATAGAATACTAAATGCCATGGCAAGGTGCTCAGTATGTATTTCTTACTAAAAAAAGGACTACAAAGTGATATACATTTTTCTAAAAAATTGTGCATGTTTACACCATTTCTAAAATGACTAGAAAAAAATGATACCAAAGTTTTAATAAGGTTAGGGTCTAGTTCTATTATCGAAGAGATTATGTTGTATATTTTATTTTCTTGGTGTGTTTTTTTGTAATTTTAATAATTGTTGTACACATACTGTCCAAATATTTATAACCCAAAATGAAATGACATCTATAGTATACTTCATTAGGATATGGTGTGTGTGTGTGTGCGTGTGTGTGTATCAAGAGGGTACTGTCAGGTGAAGAAGTAGGCACTGTAAGCCTTTTGTGCTTTTAAGTGGAAGCCTCTTGCTTGAATTAGTTAATGCTCTAATTTAGGTTGAATTTATCAGCTCTGTTCATGATCACTTTTTCAAAACAGTTTAATTAGCTACTTAACGAAGGAATCTACTTTACTGTGCAAATTCATGCCTCATTAAAGCCTGCCTGAAGACTGTGGAAGGCGAGACTGGGATTCTTTGCTAGTGGTCTACTTAATACTGTTAATTGCTACTTGGTGTTCTAGAGCTACAAAGTGGAGTTCTGGATCGTTGAGCCCCAGATTCAAGACCCTGCTTTTCAGTGTGCTCAAGATATCAATCAGCATGTTTAACCAGGAACTTTTGCTGGGGAAAGGACTGCTAGCTACCTGGTGAAGTTCATTTACCACAGTCTTGTATCATCTTTGGAGATGTTAATGGTCCCCTTGCTCTGTCTCTTTAACTAAGTGGTTTTCTGGCAGGATCTTTATCTTGTATTTGTATTTGTTCATACTTTTTTCTGTTAAATGCCAGTCTGTCTTCAAGTGCAGCATTTTCTCCAACTGAAAGAAAGTATCTTAAGTTTTGTCTTTACCTTTCTTGATATGAACAATTCCACCAAGCTATTGCATTTGCACATGCAAAAAAATCAGTTATTCTCAGGGGCTAGGGATTTAGCTCAGCGGCACAGCGCCTGTCTGGCAAGTGCGAGGTCATGAGTTTGATTCCTGGCACCAGGAAAAAAAAGCCCAAAAAACAAACAAACAAACGAAATCAGTTATTCTTTTCTCATTTTATGAAGACTTAAACACCAGAACAGATTCGAGAGGCCAACTTATTTACCCTTTTGAGGGTTGCTGAGGAAATAATTTCTGTTAAGTGTTGATCCATGTTACATTAACAATATAAGAAGCAAAGTCGGAAAATATGCACATGTTGTGTGCACATTATATCAAATCAAATGCCTCATTAAAGTTCAGATTAAAGTTTGAATGAATTCTGCTCCCTCTCTGGTTACCTAAAGTGTAATATAACAAGAAAACTATCTATGATTCAGGTTTCTCTCAACTGACATATTTCTCTGGTGCTAAACTGTTATGTTTTCAAGTCAGACCCTCTCAGTTGCCTCTTCATAGGAGCCAGAACTGGGACAAGCTATTCAATCTGCCATGCCAAAGGAGTAGTAGAGGCCCTTTGCCCTGGCTTGAAAAATGCAAATGCCTTCTCCAAGATAAATCAATGTGTGGTGGCCTCACATCAAGTGCCTTCATTTCAAAGTGGCTGTACCTCACTTTAGATCTTTGTGGAAGAGAGAAAATCTAGAGGATTGGAGAAAATCCAAACCAGTTCATCAGCCTTTAATGTTTTCAAGCATGTTTTATTTTGCTACAATGTCTAGTAAAGAGTTTAAAGCTGCCTTGGTGAGGGATGAAAAGCAGAGTTATTTTAGTCCTGGTGACTTCATAAACTTCAGAACATGGACCCAATTAAGTAGAGACCTTGAAGGAAGGTGTGCCTTTCGGGTATTTATCACAAGTCCAAAGTATTACAAAATTAAATAAATCCTTCTCTTTGCAAGGAGCATCCACATTTTCAGCCACGTATGAGTAACATACTGGTTTATAAATAACTTTGAGTTAGATAAAGCTCAGCCCTTTGCATTTTCAGCACAGATTTGGAACATTGTTCTTCTAAGGTCCTTTGTGTATAAGGCAGATCTATTTGGGCTGTGTGCAAAATTCCAGAAAGAAAAATTGCATTTGGCTACCAGTAATAATACATCAATAATAACATGGCTAACATTGTGAATTTTTCCTTTCTCATCAACAGACAAGCCGTCTAGGATAATATGGAGATTCCATGACGTCAGCAGGGTCCCAGATTCTTTCCATCCTCCTTATCTTCATCCTTAGCACATGCCTTCCATCTCTGGGTCTGCCTTACGGTCCTCTAAGACTGCTGGAATTCTAATCATCATCACTTCCACTAATGGAAAGGATGAAGGGACAGAGAAGGGCCAGAGGAGGCAACGCCAATGTCTGCACCTCCTTCCAGGAGGGTTCTGCAAATCCCTGCAACAGTTCCATTTGCATATACTTGGTTAACCTGACCTATGAGGAAATATTTTAGCCCAACATCCACACCTGAATTTTTTTACTAAAGATAGCAAGACAATTCATACTAACTAGCCAACCAGCTCTCTGTCCCAGAGGAGTTCTATGAGTCTGATTTCAAGACTGCCTGGTGACAGTTCTCATCCAGGAAGTTTTAACACCTTTTCTCCACAAACAGCATTTTCCAGCAGCTTTCATGATGTGGGCAAAGTAAAGGACTCTTTCATTTATGAAACAAATGGATGCCAGAGGAGTTCACCTGCACCTTGGCAATAAAAAAAAGAAAAGAAAAACTAATTGGAAATTGGCTCTGGGTGCAAAACATAGGCATCAGAATGCCTAGGTAAAGACAAAGAACAAAGTAAAACCATAATTTGAAACATTTTCACTAGTGTTACCAGTTACTAAGGACAGTAGGATATGGATCTGCTTGGGTCTAAATTCTCCAATTTATTCTCAGCATAGGAATTTCCATTTTAATAGCCACCTGTTACTGTGCACTTAATATGGGCCAGTTGTTATCCATGCACTATATCTAACACATGATCTTGCAATAGGAGGTATTGATGCACCTATTTTTCAGCTCAAGAAATAGGAAATCAGGGTTGTAGATTACTTCCTCAACCTGTATAGCCAGTAAGAGAAAAGACATTTGGACTCACACTTCGGACACCCTTACTGTATTCTCTCTTTTGCTGCATGCTGGTGATTCAATGTTGGTTCAGGAAAGACCCTGAGATTCTGTCCAAAAAAGAGATTTAACAGGCTTATTCTCATGATAACAAGGGGAACTTAGGGTGGTGTGAATTTCCCTGCCCCTGCCCTGTTGCCACTGTTACCTGGCCATTCTGCATGCGTCCTAAGCCATGACTGGGTGCTTGGAGTAGTGAACACTACTCATTCAGTCACGTTCTGTGCAAGTCTCCCACCCAAGCACTCCTCTGGAGTGTGGAAAGGCATCATAAAAGCAATCAGTATATTTTCATATTTTTTCTTCCTGTAAAAAGATGAAGTCATGGCATATGGTCAGATTGCCAGCACTGTTAATAATAAACCTCACATAATTAAACACTGATTTATTCCTTTATATAAGTGAAACAAATTGCTTTAACTGCCTCTGCTCAGGACCATCCAGTCAGATGGATTATGTATAGGAAGTTGAACCTAAAAGTTATGGGCACTCATATTTCACTGTGGTGGAGGTTTATTGGAGGTACAATTAGAACCCTAACTAAATGTGTCCTGTCTTTCCTTTGATGGAGAGATCAGATATTAATCTGGGGATATGACTAATTCTCAATACAGCTGCTCTCTGAGCTCTAATATTCCTGCTTTAGGTTCAAAACCTGGAAACATGTTTTAAAAATTGATCAGAGCTTATAATAGCAATAATCACCTTGAAATTGGTTGTTACTCCAGTTAATGAACTGAGTTGTAGAGCATGAGCCTCCCTCTGTTCCTCAGGCCCTTAACTAACAAGCTAGTTCTTAATCACTGGGCTTGTATGAAAAGACAGATCTCTTTAGGAGATGCCACTGGGGAGAACTAGGGTCTGGATGTTTTCACTCTAGAGTCCTCTGACAGCACTGGCGATCTCCACCAGCCGTATATTTGCCCAGCCTTCAAAACTTTGCCCTCCTGGCATAGCCAAGGCTGGAGTGTCCCATTGGAGATGGCATTTTCCTTCTCAGGAGTCCAGGGCTTCCTGCTCAAAAGTAGTCTAGGAGCTCGTTAGCAGTGCGGAATCTCCAACCTCACATCAGATTCGCAAAGTCAGTCTGTATTTTAACAAGATGCCCTGTTAAGGAAGCCTTGAGCAGGGTGAATCCTCTTACCCGCCGCTGCAGCTCACCAAAACTCAGACTCTATCTCTGAGCAGTCTCTGAGGTAACAGTTCCCTGGGTTTGAACTACTACCGGGTAAGAGGCTCACACCCTATAACAGCGTTCTGTCCTAAATCCCATATGTTAACGCTTGGATTACCATTTACCCTTCATCCAAATGCCACTAAGAAATTTTCCTGCTTGGTGTTTGAAGAGGAAAACTTCCTTTAGCAGAACCCACAGACATTCCAAAGCCCCTCATCAACCCCTTCCAAGTGAGCAGGGTTTACTTCTATGCTCTGCTTGAGGTTTAATGAGCTGGTGTTTTATTTCTTTGTTCTGTTTCCGTTACTAACTGTCCACAGTAAAAAAAAGAAAATTCCTCAAAAGCTTAATGTAACCTGAATAACAGAACTGCTATGTTTTATTGATGTGCCACTGTTCTGGAGCAGTGGGGCTACTAGGTCAGGGGGGCAGATTTAGGGACCCACAAGGGCTGTGGAAATGACATCATGGGTTAAAAAGGCTGCAGAACAGTTGGAAGAAAGAGATTCTCTTGCAGTCTGGGGTCTGCAGAGAAGTGTGGGAGTGGAAACAATGTCATGTCCTGGGGTAAGCAGACCCGTCACTGGGGATTAGGAGCCAGCTGGAGCCAATCCACTCCCTCACTCAGGCCTCTGGGACACTCAGCTGTGAGTCAGGCACAGCAAACCTCCCGGGACCTCACTGCCTCACTACACTGGACGCAGACCCACCCGCAGTTCTCACTTTCTCTGTAGTTTTTGTAGGTGTTGGGTTCATTCAGTGGTCAAGTTGGCGTCCTTTCAGATTTATGGGAATTTAATTTTTACTGTAGGGAAGGTAGCCCCTGAATAACCCTTTATTTCACAACTTAAAAAGTGAGATCCACTGTATAGTTCCCTCACTTTTGACTGGGATAATTATGTGATTCTGTTACTTTTCATTTGCAAAGCTTTTTAAAAAAAACTTGAAGCTACAAACAAGTTTCATTGTACTGTTCCAAGAATAATTGTTTAGAAATGCAAGCCAAATAATCTCTCTGTCTGTGTTATACTGAAATGTCTGTGAAATTCGGTTCCCTTTTCATGCACAATTTTCCTTCAAGTCCAGCCTGGCAATTGGCAACCAGACCTTCAGTGCTGGAGGTGGAAAGCTGCCGTGGACCATGCAGCTCAGCTCTCAGGAGAAGCAGAGTCTCAGAGAGGGTGTGACTCACGCCAGGTCACAAAATTAGTAGGTGGCATAATTGCAGTCCTGTTCCTCCTTTTTAAAACTTGATTTGAGAACTGTGGAGGTAAAAACTGTAGTTGAGAGGAAATCAGCCTTTTGTCACAAGTGTTGCCATCTCTCCTACTGTCCTTTTGTCTATTGACTTTTTTCCTATTCAAAAATTTCTAAATGTAGTGGGACAAGGATGTAGCTCAGTAGTTGCTGGGTATGCACAAGGCCCTAAGTTCAATCCCCGGCACACAAAGATAAAATAAAATAAAAATTTAAATGTGTAAAGTTAAGTTAATTGATGTTTTTCTTTCTTTTGATGTTTTATTAGTATGTATTTGCCATACATAGTAATTATATTTACTTTGGGGATTGATGTATATAAATATCACATCCCAATCATTTTTACTCCTTCTGTCCCCCATACTCTCCTCTCCTTCCTTCTCCAGATCCTCTTCCCATCTCCAAAGTCTACTCCTCTGTCTCTTAACATGTGTCTTTCATTTTACTCTTTATTTGTATTTTGAGTCTCTCATATTAGGGAAACCATGTGATATTTAACCTCTGTGTCTCACTTATTTCACTTAGTATTATGGTTTCAAGATACATTTATTTTCCTACAAATTCCTCAAGTTTATACCTCTTTCTGGCTGAGTAGAACCACATTGTGCATATATACCATGCCTTCTTAATCCATTTTCCTGTTGATGGGCATATAGGCTGCTTCCATGATTCAGCTATAAACATTAGTACACATAAATCACTGTAATATGGTGGCTTTAGCTCTTTTGAAAAGACACCCAGAAGAGGTATAGCTAGACCAAAGGGAATTTCCATCTTTATTTTCTTGAGTGATCTCCCCGCTGATTTCCATAGTGGTTATACTAGTTTACATTCTCACTAACAATGTACAAGGATTCCTTTACCCCCACAATCTCTCTAGTATTTGTTGTTTGGATTCTTGATATTAACAATTTTTAATAAAGTAAGGGTCAGTGTTATTTTGGTTTGGATTTATCCAATGGCCAAAGATGCTAATTGTTTTTTTCATGCATTTGTCATCTGGATTTCTGAGAAGTGTCTGTTCATTTCAGTTGCCCATGTTTTGATTGGGTCTTTTATTTTAGGAGTTTCTTTATGTCCCCTAGATATTAATCTTCTGAGGAATATCTGGCAAAAATTTTTCCATTCTATATGTTGTCTCTTTATTCTGTTGGTTGATTCTTTTGTTGTGCAGCTGCTTTTTAATTTGCTATCACTTCATTTGTTAATTCTTGGTATTTTTTCTTATGGAATTGAAGTACTGTTCAGAAAGTCTTTGCTTCTGCCTAAGTCTTCAACAGTTTCACCTATTTTTTCTTCCAGCAGATTTAGTTTTTATATACAGGTCATTGCTCCATTTTGATTTGACTTTAATACAGGGTGAGAGATATGGATCCAGATTCATTCTTGTGCATGTGGATAGTCAGCTTTCCTAGCAGCATTTGTTGAAGATTCTGTCTTTTCTTTAGAGTATATCATTTGGCCTTTTGTTGAAGATAAGAAGGTTGAATGTGCTTTGAGTTGTTTCTGCATTCTTTATTCTATTCCCTTGGTCAATGTGTCTCTTTTTGTTCCAGTACCATGCTGTTTTTACTACATAGTTTTGTAGTGTAATTTGAAGGCTAGGCTTGTATGTCTTCTGCCTTGCTCTTATTGCTCAATTGCTTTAGCTAATCTGGGTCTCTTCTGGTTCCATATAGATCTTAGAAGTTTTTTGCTAGTTCTGAGAAAAAAGTTGATGATATTTTGATTGGAATTGCATTGAATCTATATATCATTTTTGGTAATGTCATTTTGATGATATCGCTTCTTCCTATTGAAGAACAGGGCATCAATTTCCATTTTGCAGTGTCTTCTTCCATCATTTTTTTTCAGAACCGTGACATTTTCATTATCGTAGTCTTTCACCCTTCCTTATTTAGGGTAATTCCTGTGTATTTCATTTTTTTGAAGGTGCTGCTAATGGGGCTGTTACCTTGCTCAGTGGGTATATTCTTGGAGTGTTATTGATTTTTGTGTGCTTATTCTGTACCCTGCAACTTTGCTGAATTTGTCAGTTCTAAGAGTCTTCTGGTGGAGTTTTTAAAAAAATCCTCTATGTAAAATATCAGATCATTTGCAAATAAGAGTAGTTTGACTTCTTTCTTTTCTATTCAAATCCCTTTTATTTCCTTCTCTTACCTGGTTGTACATGGCTAAAGTTTCAAGTACTATTGAACAGGAGGGGTGAGTGTGGACACACTTGCCGTGTTCCTGGTTTTAAAGGGAATGCTTTCAGGTTTCCCCATTCAGTATGATATTGGCAGTGGGCTTGTGATAAATGGCTTTTCTCTTTTTAAGGTAAGGTCATTCATTCCCTACTTTTTCAAGTTTTTTTTTAATCATGAGTAGTTTTTGGATTTTCTGCACTGATTGAGATGATCATGTAATTTTTATCCTTACTTCTGTTTATGTGGTATATTACAATTATTGACTCTCATATGTTGAACAATTGCATCCCTGGGATGAAACCAAACTGGTCATAATGTATGATCTTTTTAATGATTTATTCTATTCTGTTTGCAAGTATCTTGTTGAGGATGGTCATGTTTTTCTTTGTGATCTCTGCAATTGAGTGTATTTTGGGACTATTCTTTTTCACAAATATACCAGCTTTCTTTCATATGTTTTATCAAGTTATCCCCCTCCCTTATTCCTGTAGTTATTTTGATTTGGTGGATCCTACTTCTTCTAATTCAGAGTCCAATATTTCTTGATCAAATTAACCTGACATAAAAAGGACAGTATATTAACAAATAAATTCATTATCATGAACAGAGTCAGATGCTTCAACCCAGAAATAACCAACTGATTCACATTTATTGAAAATCTAGGTGGGCTTGGTTGTGCATACATGTAATCCTAGAATTTTAGAGGCTGAGGTAGGGGGATTGCATGTTCAAGGCCAGGCTTTGCTACATAGTGAGACTTGTCTCAAAAACTAACAAGCAAACAAAAGTAAACCATTTTTCATTGGATTTAAGCTATCATTAGTTAAAAAACATTATTTTATATCTAGTACATTATTTTATATGTATTTCACTAGAAAAATAAACTTTGCCATTTTCTATCCTATTAAGGTAAGATGCATTCAATGTCAGAGATATTAACATGAAAAGTATGTCTTAAAATTCATGGCATGTCATATTAGTAGAGTGCGTTTTAAAAAAACCACCTTAGAAAATTTGCTTAGGTACTTATTTTATTTATTCTCTTTACATGTGTTTTTCCATAGTCTTAACACGGTTGACCCTTATTACTTCTCTATAGTATAAGAAGGACCAATATTTTAATTTTTACTTTACATATAGCAATGACAGGAATGTACAGCCAGTAGTAACTGAGCCAAGCACTATTCTAAATCCATAGTCACAAAGAAAAAAATGAAGTCAAACTTCATATTTTTATGGTTTATAGCTAGAAGTCCCCCCAAAGCATCATGGACTCAGAGGTGGGGCTTTTGAAAGGTGATTGGATTACAGGAGATCATTGTTGACTTACTGTTAGGAAGTGAGACCTGATTGGAAGAGGTGGGTCCCTGGGGAAGTGACCTGCAAGGGTGTCTCCCTCCCTGGCTCCTCCCTGGCCCTCTCTGCTTCCTGGCTGCCCATGATGTAAGGGCTTTCCTCTGCCAAGTCCTTCTGCCACACCACTGGCCATGCAAAGACTGAAATTTCTAAAATGGGAGCCAGCATAAACTTCTTCTCCTTTAAACTGTGGATGTTGTGTATTGAGTTCCAGCAATGAGAAAGTGACACAGGCAGAGGTCGAGAAATTTAGCTATCAAGTTGCCTAAATAACCTGCGTGTGTTAGGGGACCTGACTTCAGATTGTGAAAGATTTGCTGTGATGTCTCAGAGGACTCTGACTTCTACCTAGCCCTTCCCTCAACCATCATAGTGTGTACTGCGGGGCTTTGGCGCAGAGGGGATAATGAGTTCGGCTTCTGGTGTAACTGGGAAGAGTGGTAGGTAGGAAAGGGGAGGATCCTAGCTCTTTAGGCCACACGTCTTTGCCCTCAAAACCTGACATCTTCTAAATTCCTCTTTCTGATCTTAGCTAGTGTGGGTCAGGAACCTTAAAACCTCCACACAAAGAGGCTATATATGGGCCTGAAGTGTGTGTCCCTTACTTTTGTGTTTTTCTTATTTCTGCATTGGCTTGAAAGTGAACATCCCCAGTCAGACATGAGAGTGGCTTTGGGTTTCTGTCCTGGAGCTCTTACTTCTCTGTCCCCAGGCAGAATTGCCAATAGAGATGGCTTTCTGGAATGGACCCTCCTGCAGAGGTAAGTGGGACTCTGCTCTGGCCCTCAGGGAAACAGTCCTGAGGGGTGAGGAAGACAGCGTCTTTCCCTGAAGTTAATCATGAAAATTATCTTTACTGTTGGGGTAGGATAGACAGTTTATATTTATCAGGAATAAAAGGCTTCTTCAAGCATCACCTGACCTAATTTTTTGAAGTCTTTTCTGTCCACAAAGGACTTGAAGGCATGCATAGGAGTAGTTTGTGAGTTTTCACTGTGATTAGCAGGTGAGTGAGTACAGAACATTCCAAATGGAGTTCGAGGACAACAATTGCCTTTTGGATTTTTACCTGGACTTATGGGGCTAACCTGGCTGAAATGGGAACCAGAAAGCTTTTCTCTTTGTCTGGGCCATATAAGCATCTTCCTTTGTTCTAAATATGTATGGATTAACAGTCTTTTCAAATGCTTTTATAGCTGACACAGCAGGGAATATCAGGTTCCTATATACTCATCAATGAAGCCAAAAATGTAAGTAGCAGAGAGAAAGGAGTTTAAACTCTAGTAGTTCAAACCCGATCAGCCCAGTTCCAGCCATTAAAACCCAGTGCTGTAGCTTTTTCTCTCTACTTGAGAACTTGGAAACACACTTTGCTGAAGTGAGTGTTGCAGACAGCTTGTCACAAACACCCTAGGAGGGCTTCTGATTAGTCATGAAAGAGAAAAGGAATCTGCTGACTCTTGCAAATGAGAATTGACTTCAGTCTCACGTGTTGAACCTTAACTAATGACTGCTAAGAAGAACTGCTCCCTAACCCCATTAACTAATGAGACACTCCCAGATAGAGACTTACCCATACTGTGAAATATTGCTAACGTACCCAGTGCTCTTCTCCAGCTCTGCAGCAATTTCTTAACAACACCGAGGATGCATGGCTGCTGCTTCTGTTGATCTGCTTGCGAGCCATGTCACTGGGTGGCTGCTAATTCCATGCCAGTGGTTTGATGTGTCCCCAGATGCTGCCCTCTGGACAGGACAGCCAGGCCTCCCTGGGCTTCCCTGGGGTTTTCCTAGCATTCTCTTTCTCAGCAGGGTTTTGAAAAAGGAAGCTGTGTTGGCCTCTTTTAGCATGAGGGAGGCTTTGCTCTCAGCTGTGATTAAGGAAGCTGTGCTCCTTGAGATGCTGAATTTTTCCATTGTTTCTCACTTCTTGAGGACCCCCTGCCCTGAGGTACTTTACATTAAATAGTGAGGCCCTGAAAATGCTAATTATTTTAATTTATTGGAGAACTTGATATCAGGATTGTTTTCTTTGAAATATTGCAAGTACTAAATACACTTTGCCTACACATGTATTAATCACAATTGTGATTCTAACATGGTCAGTTCTGAGTGTGGTTATGGGGCCTGGTTAGGGTTCTTAAAAACTCCTGGATCTCGTAGTTTTTATTCTAATTGCTATACATCCACAGCAGAGGCTACGAATTTCCTATATATATTTTAACAACAGTTGAAGAAGGAAATGTTAGCTAGTGCTTAAACTTGGAGCTTTTGGCATAGACTTTTTTGATTAGAATTCCTGCTTCCTTCTTGCTGTCTCTATGATTTGGAGAAAGTGCTTTAACCTCTCCAACTTCTATTTTCTCATTTGTAAATGAGGAAAACAAAAACACAGATCCTAGTTACTTATCTGAAACATTTGAGGCTGTATGTTCTTTAAAATTCAGCTTCTTTTAGCTCTTGGAAGAATGCAATAGTATGCATGTCCTGGTTTACAGTAAGAGCCAAAGTCTACATCATGTCCTGTAACCTTTTAATAATTCTGCAGTTAAAAAAAAAAGGCTGATGACTCCTTCTAAATAAAGATTAGGAATAGACTCACAGCAATTCAAATTCAGGTCAGATTTACTGCCACCTAAATTTGTGGTACACATAAAAAAATAGGTGATTTTCAGGGCTTTTGGGACTTTGTAATTATAGATGAGGGATAGTGGATCTGTATATACTCACAAAATTGTTCTTTTTAAATAAAGTATGTATAAAGCATTTGGTATTTCAAAGGCTACTAATCACTAACTTTCCAAGAAATGTTAATCCTCATCTTCTTGCTGTGTCTACTCCCTGTGTATTGGTCTCTGAGCGTACTGGCTGATTGTTTGCCTCTGAGTCACTCGTAGAAATGTGTTGCCTTTGCATGTATCCAGATGAGAAAACTCTCTCTGGTTGTGCCTCTGAAATGCATTTTCTAGAGGCTGGGGATTTAGCTCAGTGGCACAGGGCCTGCCTGGCAAGTGCAAGGTCATGAGTTTGATTCCTGGAAAAAAAAAGTAGTTCTGAAATGCATTTTCTATCTCCCTACTTCTAGAGGCCACTGCTGTCCAATAGACCATTCTGCCATGACAGAAATGTCATATTTGTGCCATCCAATATGGTAGCCATTAGCCATCTGTGGCTATTGAGCACTTGAAATGTTGCCAACTTAAGTGAGAAACCAAATTTTTAATTTTTGTTAATTTTAGTTAATTAATTAAAATCTAAGTTTAAATAACTGCAGGGGTCTAGTGGCTGTCATCTATGGCATAGTACAGGTCTAGAAACAGCTGAACATGAGCTTCAGTGCTAAGGTGACTTGACTGGCTTATTCTCACCTAAAGGAAAGAATTCTCTACTTGTAAGTTGCTGAAGCTGGTGAAAAGCTACTCATTCACTTGTTAATTTACCAAATATTTTGTGAATGTCTGTTACATACTGTAGCAGTGGAGACAAATAACAAGGCTTATGAAGTGAAGGAATGCATGCATATTTAAAGCATACATAGTAAGTATATGTAAGCTTACATTTAGAAAGGCAAAGATGCAATGATGAATCCAGTGACAGAGACACTGGGTTGCTGTAGGAGCACAGAGCAATGATACACAGTCAGCCTGGTGAGAGCTCAGAGAAAACTTTCTTGAGAAGAGCCTGACTTCTTGGACAGTGGCATGAGTTAGGCAAGGGTAATGGATTAAGTAGAAGCCCGTTTGAGAAAAGGCTAGGCGATAAGAAAGTTCTTGGTGCTCTGGCCAGCTGTCAGCTGCTGAAGTAGCTGGAGTAGCTGAGGTTGGGGCTGGAGGTGTGACTGGTGACCAGACGTCGGGCCTTTGTATGCTTCTGAGCTCCCAAAGCCCTCAGCCTGAGCAATGCTAAGAAGTGGGGACTGACTCTGTTATCGGTTCAGCAAGTATTAAGTCAAGGAAATGGAAGTCACTCTCATGATTTCCAGACAGAAGAAGTTACAGGCAGGATATTGGGTGTCTATATTAAGACTGGAGTCTGGGGAGCAAAGGTAAGATCATCAAGAAATTGAGAAGTTCAGAGATTGCTCAAAGCTGCTATCTATGGTTATGGCTGCCTGATTCCCTGAGGGCAATGTCTAAATTCTAGCCTAATTTTTCTTTTTGGTACCAGGAATTGAATAGACCTCATGCTTGCCAGGCAGGCACTGTACCGTTAAGCTACATCCCCAGCCCCACGTCTGCCTTCTGCCATCTTCCAATGCCTATGTGTTTGTGATAGCTGGAGAATGTTTCCTCCTCTTCTGACTTCTAAATCCTATGTCAGTTCTTTTTCCATGCTGAAATGTTGCAAGGGAATCTAAATTGTTGTACGCAGGATCTCTGTTCTTGAAGTACAGGGAAGACGCTAGCAGAGTGGGATACTTTTAGTACTGAGTAATAACAGCTATTTTGTTATTCTCTTAAGTGCCTCACATAAGTAATGCTGATAGGTAAATTGGCCACAGAATTTATCATTCAAACTATATTGTTTGTAAAAATGAAAAGGGCTGTAAAACTATTAGTTTACACATAGGCATCTAACCTACAGAAGTGGCGAAGAATAAATTAGTGAATCATTAAAAAATGCTAAATTTTTTAAGTATGGAGAAAGTAGAAGAGACAAGGGAAAAATTTTAGTAATTTATTAAATCTGGGTGAGAAGTACATGGGGTTTCATCATACTATTCCATATACTTTGTGTTTACAAGTATCATGATGAAAGTTAAACAAGGAAAATATGACCAAAATTGAGATTTTTAATTTATGTGCATATGTACATATATTTACATATATTATATATAAATCTATGCATATGTGCAAATATGTGGATATCTAATTGAGATGACAGTATTTTAAAGAAAAATTTTTACTGCATGGTCTTTAAGGGCGATCAGAATAAAATGCTGTCACTGAAAGGGAAAGCGTGTTTGGGTTTGTTGGACACGATACCTGCATTCTGCTTACTATTGGTCAGCAGGTCTTCAGGGAGCCTTGATAATTAATCTAAAGTAAGACTTGCAAGAATTAGTCCTGGAGATGATTTAGTACACTCTCTGACATCCGAGAAGTGTTCAGTAAAGACATACTCAGTTGACAGAGAGGAATATTGCTGTGTTCTTTTACAGGAAGTGAGTTTAAATTCAGATGACAGCTGGCAAGGCTCAGACAAGTTTGCAAAGATAGCTATCTAGATGTCAAGGACGGTGGTTGTTTTTCAGAACGTGAAGGAACTGATTGCCTCATGCTCCCTTGATTCTGTAGTTGACCAGTTAAGCTCTTAACACTGCTTTTGAAAAAATAAATTTATTATGAGTTCAGCAGAGCCCTGGTGCTCATTCCTCCAGCATGGAAGCAGATGTGGTTTGGAGCATGCTGGTTTGAGGACCCACCAAGCATCCAAAGGAACCGAATGTGAAATGAGCAGAGAATGCTGGCTCTCCTTCTCAGTGATGCTTTGTGATCTAAGAGGTGTTTTCCATTTTCAACAATGTGTTGCAGAATGGTCCGTAACAGTCTGTTGTAATTTTCTCCCCAAATCTCCTACGTTTCTGCCAATAGTGAATTAGACTGTCATTAGCTTCACAGATGTGCTTTGATCCCTATACGGCTTGTCTCCTGGCAGGAAGGCATCTGAACCATTAATGCAGATTTGCTAAACCTGGAGGATATATCACAACACAGTGGAAGGAACCAGAATGAGAAGTCTGGAGCCCTGGGTTCAAGTCACATCTCTGCTGTTAATTAGCAGTTTGTCATTTTGGGTGAAGCATTGAAATTCTCATTGTCCCAGTTCTCTGATCTGGTTTGGTGCTTAAATTCCTTTCTGACCCTTTGATACTGAAGGGGAAAACCCTTCAGGTTTAAGAATAGCTGCTACTTTGCTGTTGGGATCTTGGCTTTGTGAGCTCACAATCCACTGTGCACTCCAGGACAACTGATCCTAGTCACCGGCTCACTATTCCCACTCTGCTGTCTGTAAAATGGGTAAATAGCAGTTTGTCTTGATGATTTTTCTGTTTTTAAGAAATCTCTGCCCTTTGAAGATCCAGCTGTTTAAAAGGGAAACGGTAGGTTAAAGGATCATATATCAACATTACTCAGCTCCACTCTCACCTTAAGGATCACCATTGTATTTTCTGTCCATTGTGGATGTAATTATTGTTCTGAGGTTCATGACCATGTATGCATATACATGTGCATATATATATATATACACACACACATATATATATAATACAGATAGTCTTACTGTTCTTTTTATAACTTGCATATATATGATGCAATATATTTTATTTTTCTGAGGATATCAACTTGAATTTTATTTTTGGTTTTCTTCTGTTCCTTATATTGTCTCCTTCAGTTGCTATAGTTCTGTTCATTTTTATTGACTGGATTTTGGAGGATTTCTTTAATAGTCAAGTGTTTCTGGTGTTTGATCATGTTTAAGGATGAGTCAATACCAACTTGATGGAATGTATGTTATGTCTTTTTTTTTTGGTTTTTCTCCGGTACCGGGAACTGAACTCACGACCTTGCGCATGCCAGGCAGGCGCTTTTGCCGCTGAGCTAAATCCCCAGCCCCCTGTATGTTATGTCTACATTTTCTTTTCATTTTGGTCAACCAATAGGTTTCATTGTAGGTAGAATCCATTTTTTTTTTCTTTTGTGGGGAGGGGATGCGAATTACCATTATGTATCGGTCTTACATGTGAATACATTTCTTTAGAGAAGGATCCATCAAACTTAAGAGGTGGCGGGGGTGTAGGATTGGGGGGCAGCATCCTGACCATAGAGTGGTAGAGAAAATGTTCATTTATTCTTATGTCTCTGAGTCTAGATTCTTTCTGGGAAATTTTTTCAAAGAATGAGGAGGGATATTTTCCCTGGTACAGAACATTAGGGAGAAATTCTCAGAGTTTAACTTCTGCTATTAAAAAAGTTTGACTTTTTTTCTTCAGTGCCTTAACTCTTCTTTTCTTGTATGAGTTCTTCAACATAAATGGACTGAAACATTCAAATGAGGAGAATGGAGCAGGTCTGCTTTAAGTCTGTTGGTAGAGCTGTTACTCACCCACCACAAAGTGCGAGCCACACTGACTCTATGGCTTAAACTCCAGAGAGCCTATAATCAATTTTAATTGTTTTCTTCAGTACCTTAATCACCTTAGAGCAGGAAATCTGAATTACTGAACTTAGTAACTTAGTAGGGCTTGTTCAGCCTTACTTCTCTGTTAGGGGCCAGCAATCAGTTTACCCCAAATATCCAAATAAGACTCACCATTCCTATAACATTCTGTAGTATTTTCTCCTCCTCTCTTTATTCTCTTGTTTAAATTTTCTTTATTCTTTGACACATTCTGTCTCCAGCAAGTAAACTGTGACTTTTTAAGTGCAGGGATGGTATCTTTGTTATAAGCTAGCACGTAGCATGTTACCTGGCACATACTAGAGACTTAGTGGATATTTATTCATTCATTGTTTGTACGAACTTGGATTCATTAAGTCATGCCTAAAGGTAGCATTTGCTAAAAGGAAATTTGGAGAGGAAATCATAAGGTTCTCTACCCTGAGAAGGGAGGCAGGAGGACTCCACTAGGAAGAATCACAGACAAGGCAGGCTGCAGAGGGTGGGTGACCTATCTCTTTTATAATTTTGCCTCCAATCTGACCGTGAAAGAAAGTCAAGGTTGTCTTATTCTATGGAGAGAAAGAAACATACTAAAAGCGAACTAAAGCATAATCCAACTCAAAATATGTTGTCCCCTCTTCATAACATATGGGTCACTTTCCAAGGACATCACCCTGTAATGCTACAGAAGGCCCATGAGCCTCTTCAGACAGGAAAGGCAAGGGTCTGTTGTCTCCACTGCATACAGGTGACTGATGTCAAGCTGGTATGGTGAGTGATGGCGGCTATGTGGGACTAAACCCCAAGGCTCTTTCATACCTGAGAAGCTCTCTATTAAGTACTTTTTATTTCTTCTGCATTTCCATTGAATATTCATTACTCAAGTCATTTTATATAAGTTTGTAATTAATCAGCCACATAGGTAGACTTCACTCTCAATAATGTCTTTATTATATGTAAAGCTTGGTTTTATCTTAGTTTCTTTTTTTTTGTCACTTGGAGAAGTTCTTCCCAAAAAACAGGAGCTTGAGGCAAAGCAGGGAAACACTTACATATGAAGACTGAAACTAACACCACTCCTTTTATGTTAGTTATTGATAATATGGGTGTTCTGTCCACTTCTGTTTGATTAATCTCTACATCCTTTGTTTCAGAGCATATTAGACACTCAATGTTTAGTGAATTATATTGTATGTATTTTATATATCAAGTATGTTTCCGAAAGGTGAATAAGTCACACCTAAATACTATTTAATAAGACATTTTATTGCCACTTTAGTCTTGTTTTCTCCTCGTTTCTGATTTTTTTTTTTCCTTTTTTGGTACCAAGAATTGAACTCACGACCTTATGCTTGCCAGGCAGGCACTTGTGCCACTGAGCTATATCCCCAGCCCTCTGATTCTTATTTGTGGCAGAGAGTCCTTCCCAGATATTCCTTATTCTTGCTCATATTTCTCAGCTTCTCTGGCTTTGGCATGAGATCACATGGGTTATTTCTAGCAAGAGGGATGGATATGTGGGGAACAATGTGTAGCACTTCTTGTCTGAGACAGTTATGAGCTGGTCTTAATTCTCCATGTTCTCTCCCTCCCAGTTGGGAATGGTGCTGGTGGTAATAAAAGAGAACTCTGAGATAGCGGAGCTATGTCATGGAATCAGCTCAGTCCCCCGAGTCACTGTTGGAGAAGAAATAATAATAATTGCTTCACCTGCCTCAAACAGTGATATGAATGAGAAACAAATCGCTGTTTTATGAAACTATGGTAGTTTCAGGATGTATGTCATTCTAGCAGATCTAGCCTCTTTGGGCTAATAAGTATTCCCATTGGTTGATTTCTTCTTTCGAACATGGGACAGGAGGACAGTTCCAAGTCCTGCACCTGAGACCGATCAGAAAGTGCTATCTTCAGTTCTCTTGAAAACTCAAGCAGGTTTGGATATGGTGGTCTAGATCTGACATCAGCATGAGGAATAGGGCTTCCATTAAGCTTACAGCCTTTGTGAGCTCTCTCTTTCAGCGGGTCTCTCTCACCCTGCAGAATCTGCTTCTTTTCCTACTTTTAATTGGCCCATACTCACTCTGTAGAGCATGTTTCTTTTCCTACCGTTAATAAACATAAAACCTCACTAGCTTTTGCACTTCTCTTGACTAATTCCTTGTTCAGGATAATAAGGACCCAGAAAGAATCTCTAAAAGGAATCCACATTACTCCAAAACCCTGCTAAAAATGCCTGAAAGAGAATATAGCTAATATCTGTGTGTTTCAAATCTGAGAATATATGGAATCTTCCTCAAGGGAGAAAAAGTCTCCTGTATAGTTTTAATTTTTCAGATGTAAGCATATACATGAAATTAGGAACAAACTCTATGCTTATAGTTTTTATGTATCTGTCTTGGTTACTTTTCTGTCATTGTTGAGATGAAATACCCAATGCCCAAAATGAAGGAAGGAAAGGTTTATTTAGCTTACAGCTTGTGGAGGTTTCAGTCCATACTTGGCTGGCTCCGAGGCAGAAGATAGCAAAGCAACAAGAGCAAAGTGGGGAAATGGCAGCCCGCAGCTTCTTTCCCTCCCTTACATTGTAAACAGGCTACCCCCACCTAAGGGGCGTGTAGCTCTCACATAATCTCCATGCCCTCCTCTTCCAAAGGCTCAGGATGTATACAAAGTGAGCACCCTGGCTTCCTGCTGAGTCACTTAGCCAAACCTCTAGACTCCCCAAGTTGACACAATGTATCAACCATAAGAGTATCTAACATGGAAAATTTTAACAATTTTATAGAAAGGCAATATAAAACTTGTGATTAATACTATTAATGTTTTATTTTTTTTTAATTTTAAAGATAAAAGGAGGGAAACATTAACAGACATACAATGTTTTCTTTTAAAAGTGCATGTTTATATTTATTGTAGGAAGTAGGCACTTGTATATAATTTCATCATCTAGCCTTTCCTTCCCTCCTTGTTCCTTCTATCTCTTGGTCCTCTTCCCAATTGACAAATATCTATTTCCTCTTTTATTTTGCTCATTAAGATAAAGTTGTGTGCATTAGTGGTTCAACACACACATTCAGTTCCATATTTTATTAATTTCTCCACTTTGACTTCAGTGACTGTAGTGTGGGGAAAGCTGAGTTGCATAAGAATGCTATACAAAATGACGTGAAAAACTGCAGGGCCTGGTTTGGTAGTTCAAGCTAATTGGATCTCTCTCTCCTAGCCTAAACTCTGCCTGTGAGCAGTCCTCAATGCCCATTTCAATGGGGTGTCTCCTAATCACTCTATTAGCTGTCTCATTCATTGGAGAGAAAGGTAAGTACTCCACTGTTAGTGAAACGTGCAATAAGTGGGCCTTTGATCCAATTATTTCTTGATTTAGGGCAGAGAGTATTTGTTGTGCCTTTATTGCTATGCTTGTTGCTGCCTAGCATTTCTAAGTGATTCACAGGGAGTGAGGATCCACTCAGTGAGTCCACTTGAGCCAGTCTGTCCTGAGCACCAGAAGTTTCTTCTGAATTGGATGTGCGTAAGAGTCCATCATCTTCTTAGTAAAAGAAAGCAAAAGCTTGAAATTCTCGCTGTTGGTTAGTTTGGACCCTTGAGAATAATTGTCCATAAAACTAAGGGTTTTTTTGATTTCTAGTTAGCACAAGCTCTGTTTGGCCTTTTGAAATCAGACAAACCTGGATCAAAATCTTGAGTTAGCCACTGAACTTTGGACAGCTGACTTTCCCTGGCTGAGCCCATGTTTATTTGCTGTAATGTGAACATACTAGTACCTACGATGCAGTAGTGTGATCATTAGGTGGGAAACACATGTAGAGTCATTTAGTAAGTGGAAGCTATGATTACTCCTCCTCTAGTTAGCCCAGAGAATTTTCTCCTGAATTCATCTAGATGGATCAACATCTTTTCCATTTTGTTTTTACCCTCCAACATCCTGAGTTTGTTTCTGAGGCTTGGACGAAAAAACATAACCATCTTCAGAATATTAACTTTAAAAAATGATCCTGCCATAATCGACTCTGAGGAGTAACCTTCAGCAGATCAATATCTAGACTTTATATTCTCTCATCTGTGAAATGGGTTGGGAATTCATGCTGTACATTAACAGGAAGACTGTAAAGGTGAAATTTGAAGCTTATTTGAAAAAACAGAATGCTCCACAGTTGTGAGCTCTCATTGCCATTGACTCTGGTGTAAATTCTGGACCACATAGAAAACTAGCCCTTTCTTTGTTGCCATCAGCAAGGAACTGTGTGTAATTCGTCAAACGTGACTGGAGAAAAACCTTCTTCTTTCCTGTTCAATCCAGTCCTATTTATGAGGTGAAACTTTTTTGTGGACACCATTTTTACGGTCTTCCTAGAAATGAGGAGAGTAAGTTAAGTCTTTGCTGACTTTTTTTTTTAAGCTTTTCTTTCTTTGGAAAAAGGTCAAATCCAAATCCCTGTCAGGTTCCTCCTAGCTCCTGCTAGCCTCTTGGGTGTAACTCTTGAGCAAGTCAAGCCTGATGTGTTGTTGACTCTTGAAAGACTCCTTTGACTGAGGAAAGGATTACATGGGGTGTAGGGAACAATCCACTAGTTTGTCCCCTGACCTGGGGGGCAAACAAGGATGAAAGACAAATGGACACAGTTAGTTTAGAATGCAGGAGCCAGGGGTTTTGTGCTTCTAGTAGACAGAGAGCCCTGTCTAGCTCACCTTGCTTTTATTCATTTAGACATGGGAGCAAGCAATTGCAGTAGCACAAGATTCATGTGCCTCCTGTTATCCATTAGTGTACGTCCAGGTAAACTGGGTCTCAGCTGTGTTGACTTGTTGTAGAACCAGCAACACGCCATCATGCCTGTGTTGCCAAAGGAGCACAGCCTCCTTCATGCTCACGGAGGGGTGTCAATTAGGCCTTAATTCTCATTATCTGGTCTCCCACACCAGGGCACAGTAGAATGCCTCACCTGCAGGTGTTCATGGACACAGGGTCATGTGTTGCTCTGGACTGAGTATGGGTCTTCAGTGGGCTCTGAGTTCTATTCCTACCTCTTCTGTTGTTGCAGTGTGATCTTAGTCAGAGATCTTATCCTTTATCTGCCTCAGTTCCTTCATCTACAAACCAGGACTAATACTAATACCTTCTGTACCAGCTAGCTCCTGAAATGAACTGAGATGATTGGTAAGGATTGAATGAACTGATAGATAAAAGAATAGAACAACCTTACTTGGTATAGGCAGCAAGTGCAGTATTCAGCAAAGTTAGCTATTACTAATATCTAAGAATCTATAAGAAGCTATGGTAGAGCTACAGATTTAGGACCTTATGCAAAATAAAACTCAGTCTGAAGCTAATAAGCATTATTGATATGAAACACATTAAGATAACAGGAAATGAGAATTTGACCAAAAAAATCTCATTTTGACATTTTCAGAAACTTGTTTATTGTAAAAACAGGTAACAGACCTGCATTAAGATGTCAAACCCTTGCTTGTGTTGGCAGCTATATACCTGGATTTGGGATAGACTTTTCCACAGAGATAGAGGACAGAGGGAGAGAGAGAGAGAGAGAGAGAGAGAGAGACAGACAGACAGAGAGAGAGAGAGAGAGAGAGAGAGAGAGGGAGAGAGAGAGAAAGAGAGTGAGAGAGAGAAATCCTATCAAATCTAAACAGTCTCCACTTTATGGATTAAGACAAACAAGTGGATGGAATGTCAGCATCAGAGAATCCTAAGGGAGTAGACTGAGACTATAAAGATTTAGGGCATTTCAAAGTCTTTATATCCAGTGGTACTTGAAATTTTTAAAAATACAGTCCTATGCCCTCTACAGAGAGAAGCTAATTCAAAGTGATGACTCTGAAAACTTATTTGTCAAAATTCAAGTTACTAAAGAAGACACCTTTGTGTACTTGACATTGGTTTGAGCAATTTTCATGTATCTAAACAGTATGGTAAAGCCTGTTACAGTCTCGTGTACTACCTAAACTCAAAATAACATATTTTACCCGTTTATTTCAGAGCCAATTACTTGATTTTAGTGTAAAAGGAAGGCCTTTATTCTATTTGACTGGGTACTAGCACTCTCGTCAAGATTTCCTCAAAAGTGGTTAGATTTATGTTTTCATTTTATTTTCCAACTGTGATCACTACTCTATCAATAATAAGAAAGGATTTCAGGGATCCTTTCCTTTGCCAGACGCTTCCTTCTAGTGGTGGGCTCAAAGGAGGAAGCTTGCAGATCTTTTTCAAGATGTGGCTTCTCAAGTGGCTTATGGGTCCAGAATTTAGACGACACAGAGACTGGTTTCCTTTCTCTTTTGACTGTTCCCAGGCCTAATGGAAGGACTTGTATAATGCTTCCCTTGTATAGTGTTTGTCTAGTGCTTCCCTTTTTAGCCAAGTGTTAAATGATTCCAAAAATTCGAAGGCCTGGCTTTTCTGAATCGCAGGAGGACAGGGGTATGTTCTTCATATTTCCTAGAAAGAAAGTGACTGTTCTATTCCTAAGAAGTGGGAAATATGGAAATGAATACTTTGGATTTCTCCCAATCTACCTGATCCTTTCCAAGGGTATTGGTATTTAACTGGGCAAAAGGGGATGCTGGTATTTGTAGTGCCATATTCAAGACTACTGTTCCGTGTGGTGTAGTGCCTCTGCCTGTGTCCATGACAAGTGGGTACATGGACTTCCTGTCTCTATGTGGCCAATACACTAAGCTCTTAACTCTCTCCCTTAACCTTCTAGGAGAATTTGGGATGGATTTTCTGCTGCTGTGTTGAAGAATAGGTGAGAAATCAAAATCTTCTTAAAACCCAGGTATAGTGATAAGTGCCTATAATCCCAGCTACTTGAAAGGCTTGAGCCCAGGAGTTGGAGGCCAGCCTGGGCAATACAGTGAGACCCTATCTAAAGACAGAAACAAATAGAAATCTCCAAATCTTATTTAATCTACGTATTTCCCATTTTATGGGTCAAGTAGGCATCTCCACCCACTATTGGGCTATATGTTAGGATGAATTCTGTAGACTAGATTGTCCTTACAGATAGGTCCTGAGGACTAGAATGACAGAAGCAGAAGGAAAGTACTACTTTGTTCTCAAGTCTAAAGTGTGCTTTGCCATCCCGCTTGATCAGAGAGCCCAGTTGGGGGTGATGAACACTTATTTAGGTGGTAATAAAACTGATGACTGTCACCCCTGTGCTCATGATCCTCAGGTAGGTCAGAACAGGAGGGAAGAAGAGTGAGGCTTAACCCACCACCCTGTAATCCCCAACAAAATGTCAGATCGCGGTGGGATCATTTTTATGCTCTCCAATGTAGCAGCTTACAACCCGGTACAGACTTTGACCCTCCTTCCTTTGTATCAGGCAGACTTGGTATAAAGGAAACTTTGCTGTTATCTTAGTATGCATAGCCTTAGCAGTTAGTGCCTCACCCTCCTAAACTTGACTTGAACCTAGTTTCTGGGAAATATGGTTGAAGACAAAGAGTGGATGAAATTAATTCCTGAAGAAGTGACAGCCCCGAAGCCAGTTGGAAAAGGAAAAAAATACTTGTACTCCCTCTGGGAAGTGAGGTTTTCTTTAAAAAATCCAGAGGCTTTTGAAGCAGGATCAGGCTGATGCCCAAATTACTCAGTGATATGAATTTCAGGTAAAAAAAAAAAAAAAAAAAGGGAAGTTATGGAATTAGTGGTGTTCTGGGGTGCTATGGGCTACTTCTAGAGATTTTTTTCCAGGTTCTTGTCCTGAACAAAAAAATTGGACAAGAAACAGCTGAAAGGTAGTGAGGTTTTACATTCATTAAAGGTAGGAAGAGAAGTAAGGTTTGCAAAGTGAGAATGGGGCTCCAACAGAGAGAAAGTATGGGGCCCACATGCTTACTGGAGGCTGCATTTTGTACCCCCCATTCTGACATCAGAGCTAGGCTGTCCTATCAAAACCTGCTTGATTTTGTGCTGGAAAACTTGAAGCTAGCACTCTTTGGTTGGTCCCAGGTACAGGACTTGGAACTGATTTTCTGCACGTATCCTGGATTTCTGTGACTGGGAAGTCATGTCCAACTGCTTTGCCACACCCTAATCTCCTGCCACAGTGGTGCTGTAGAAAGACAGGGTACTAAATATTCCCAATGAATTTTCTTATCCTTTTAATATTTTAAAATACTAAATTTTTATTTATTTCACTTCTTTATTTTTCCCAATGGGGTTTTCTTTGGACACACTGGTGACAAGTATCCACTGGGTTTGTTTGGAGACACTTTATTGGCTGGGATAGAGATGAAAATGGTAGCTTGAAAACAGCCTGGTAAACCCAGACGTTCCCCACCAAGCCACAAATGCAAGGAGAAGCTGGTGGAGCAGAGACCTGGAATACAGAGCTCACTGTCCTCCCATGAGCTGTCTTTCCATTTAGATTCACATGGTTCCCAGTGAGTCTGTGACAGCTGCCTTCCTTGAGTTGAAACCAGTGGGAAAGACAGTGTCACTGGAAGGTACGTGGTCCAGTAAAAGCAAAGCTTCCTGTGAGCACACCTTTGAATGCTGAGGAGAGCAGCTCAGGGGAGAGACAGATGTATTTAAATTTTGTAAGGTTATAAGATCTGAAGTGAATGTCCTGGGAGAACAGTGTGAAATGGCTGTTGAGTCCAAACCAGGGCTATTTTTTTATTAAATATTAATGCCACACATTTCTGCAGGGTTCATAGAACAGATGTTAGACCTGACATTGTGGCGATTTAATTGACCAAGAATATTTCCTGTCATTTTTATCAATGTCTGGATTTCCAATGTCTGTTAAATCTGAATATATAAAACACAGGAAGGGATAATTAATACTCTGTTTTCATCCATGGTTACCTGCTGATATTGGCCCCAAGAGAAGCTAGCTTTCTCCTGAGTATTTATTTTAGAAGCAGAGATAGACTGAGCTGACCTACTCTCCTTGCAAATGGTTCCACTGGGTCTCCAGCTGGACAACAGCCCACTCTGTAAGCACAGTTTTTTTTTTTTTTTTCTTATTGGTTTTAAGAAAATAAGCAAATTCTAAATAAGCTTTGTTTTAATGGTGAAACTCCTAGGGATTCTGATTTTTCTTTCTTTCTAAATCCTACCTGACCTCCATAAGTCATTTCCCTCAACTTTCCCTAGATTAAAAAAAAAATGTCTTAAAACAGCCAAATCTTTGCTTGAGGAAACTTTCCAAGTAGAATCCAAGGAAGTGGACTGAAAATATTTTGAGCAAATTCACCATGACATAAAATGTGGCTTATAGTGATTTAGTATCAGGAAATATTTGCTAAGTAGAAAGCTCAGGAAGAACAATTCTAAAATGATTCTTGGTCAGGTGCAGCTTATAATGAGCCTATTCATAGGGAAAAAAGTTCAAGCTCTCTTTCTCACAAAAATTACATTATTTACATGGAAAAAATGTAGTCACACATTTGCCCTGTAAGACTGTGTTGCCTTACATTTATTAAATGGTTTTGGCCGCCATGCGAAGGTCTCAATTACATCCTCAAGGGAGGGCGGCTCGTGGAAAGAGAGAGAGAAAGGAGAAGATGTGTTGTTCCCAGCCCTGAACATTAAATCACTGCAGTAATGATTTTAGAGGAAATGAGGTAAAATTGGGCCAAATGAAAACCTGCTGGTGTGGCCTGGGAATTACTCCTGCCCACTTGGGAAGGATTGAACACTCTCCCATCAGAGAGTAGAGATTTTGCCCCTGGCCCAGGGGCTTTGCTCTCTGCCTCTAAGGGGAAAAAGCAGGGACCAGCAGTCTACTTCCAAAGCCCCCTTGTCCTCTGTCCATTAAAGAAATGTGGCGCATGCCATGGACTGGGAGAATGAAGTTCCAAGCTGTGGAAGTGTGAGGAACATTTTAGGAAGCAGAAAGAAAGAACACCAGGGAGGCCTAGATGTGGAGCTGCCCTGTTGGCTGATGGGAGGTAACAGGAGATACTGTGGGTGTCCTTGCTTGGGAGTCAGTGCAGCACATTGCAGGATGTGCCTCATGCAAACAGGGCCAGACCGCTTGATGTGGTAAAAGGTAAGGTCATGGAAAGCCTGACCATGCCTGGAAGTTCTACTGTGCAAGTCTGCCTATGCAGGTTGGCATGACCTCTGAGGAACCTTCTTAAAATACATGTGCTTTCTTTGATGTCATACCAGTGGATTGATGTACACACAGATGGACGAGTTGGTAACTGTCCACTTCAGAAGCTAATGTGTCCTGTGGTGATAGAACATAAAATTGATAAGTTCAGATGGATGTGGGTTAGGAAAGGCTTGGGCATCGATCTTCCTGCTATGGGATGTCAGAGAGTCAAGTCTAGGTTGAAAACATAGTAGGAAGGTGCTGTCCACCTAGAATTCTGATGAAGAAATCTGACGCAAGAAGTATAATTGAAGGAAGTCTGCTGCTCTTCCAGGGCCTGCCCTCGGAGGGAGAATGTCTCATGCCTAGACTAGACCCATCACATACATACAATCCTTCCTAAAGAGACTCCAAGCATCCAGCCTTTTTACACCTGTTCTGTAGTCAACAGAAATGAAAGCACCAAACTCGGTATCCAAGGTTGTCCTAAGAGATATGAATGACACAGGGAGACTTAGCTCCTTTCAACTCCCTAACACACAGAGCGCCAGGCCCTGCTTCTGCTTTGCTGCTGAGTTTCCAGCAAAGGATCGTGGAGGCATAAACACAAGGCCTGGGTGGAAAGTTAGGGGATGTTTATAGCCATGGAACCAAAATACAGAAGGAGGCAGGTGGGTGAAATTTGCCTAGGTTGCCTCCATGCGCATAAATCATGAGCTTTAGTTCATTTAGGGAGAAAATTGAGCCTTCCTGAAACAGACCCATTTTCCCCTAGCTTTTTTAATGTGCTTTTTCATGGATTTTGCTTTCAAATCTGCATGAATTATTTTTCTTCTATTAAATATTAATGTTCCTTTCTAAGTAGAAAAAAGGGGCAAATTAGGTCTGGTACACATCTTCCCTGCTACTATTTACTGCTGCTGCGGGAGTGCAGCAAATGCCAGCTCCCAGCACATTATTAAATCAGGTCTGCACCGAGCCCAGATGTTACACCAGAGCTGAGTGCAGTGAACGCGGGCTAGAAAACAAGCAGGAGTGAGCACGAGGTCTGAACTGGTAGGGGCTTGTCCTCCCGCATCCTGGTCCCTCCTGCATGTCCACCTTGCCTTTGACACATTTGCCATCAGCTGGGCACAGCTTGCTCTTCCTGGAGCAGTAATCCGGTGAGGGGGTTTTATTTTTTAAGCCCGTTATTTTTTCCCCAATGACCCTTTCCACTTGATTAGTTCAGGATCAATATGTCTGGTAGGCAGAATGTGATGGGGAGAGTGATTTATCAGTGTCAAGGCTAGCTCTGGGCTTTGTTCATGTGGCTGTCCTCCTCTGCACAATCTCCCCCTGCCTGCCTCAAAATACACACACACACACACACACACACACACACACACACACCTCCTTATGTAAATTCTACTCACTTTCACAACCAAGGTGAGTTTGGTCTCCCCTCTGGAGCTTGTCCTATGACTCTTAAATTGTGACCTCCAATGAAACTATGATTCTTCAGAAGGTAATTTAATGGTTTGTTTGTTTATTTGTTTGGTACTGGGAAATGAACTCAGGGCCTCATGCTTGCCAGGTAGGCCCTGTGCCACTGAGCTACATCCCCTGCTCAGAAGGTAATTGTTAAGTGGTGTGGATTCCACTTGCCTGATAAGCTGTAAGTATTTTGTGCAATTACATCTCAAAAACATGGAGGGATGGGAAGTGCACTGGACATGCACTGGGTACACAATCCCTAAATCCTGAGTATGAGGCTTTGAGCAAATTATTTCCACTCTAAGAGATGGTTTTATCATTATCCTCACCTTCATCGTCAACACTTTGACCATTATCACACTCTGACCGGTGCTTCTCAAACATTAACATGCACATTGGGTCTGGAGTGGGCCTGAGATTTTGTATTTTAACAGGCTCCCCTGTGCATGTCATTTTGAGAAGAAAGGTCCTTATGAATCTTAAATGAAGTAATTTATGTGAAAATATTTCTGGACTAAAAGATCTGGTATCATTGCTAATCTTTGGATCATCCTTGTTTCTGCTATGATCTTTACCCCCAGTATTAATCCACTAGCAAATTTCATTGGTGCTACCACAGGAATGTGGAGTTCACCCAAACACTGTAATCCTTTCTACCACTTTTTTCCCCAGCTAAGCCACTGGATGGGACTGTTCAGGCTGCTATCATAGAATAACACTGATTGGATGGATTACAAAGCAGCTATCATGGATCTGATGATTGAAATGTTCAAGATTAAGGTGCTAGCAGGTCCTGTGTCTGTTGAGGATCCATTTTCCACACCACCAACTTTCTGCCATAATCTTATATTGTAGAAGGTACAACTGAGCTCTTTATAATACTTTTGTAAGATCACTAATCCCACTCATGGTGGCTTTACTCTGTTGACCTAACTGTTCTAAAAGACCCCACTTCCTAATGGCATCTTAGGGGTTAGCATATGAATTTTGGGAAAACATCAACATTTTGATCATAGGAGCTACCATTACATCTCACCCAGAGGTTATCACAGTAGTTTCCTATTGGTCTTCCCATTTCTATGTATGTCCTCTTCTCTTTTTACAGTGTACATCACTTTGTAAACTCTCCTTTCTCTCTCAAACTCTTCAGTGGTCTACAGTGGCTTAACCAGCATGGCCCCTGTTATCATGTGCTACCACCTTCCCCTCCCTGCCTTGACTGTTGTATCTTCTCTCTCTCCAACAGCATAGCTTATTCTATAATTTTATCAAGCTTACAGCTAAACTTCTCTATCTAAAGTCATAACCCTTTTGCTCTCTGACTTCTTACCCATACTTATTATGTTTGTTTTTTTTTTACTATCCAACATTCTACTACACATTTTTGTGTTTGTCTGTGGTCTGTGTCATTACTTTGAAAAATAGTCCATGGATCAGAGGGTTGTCTATCTGGTTCTGCTCCTACTTTCAGTATTTGGATCAGTGCCAGCACATAGTAGGTCTTTAGATAGTTGCTGAATTAAAATATGATAGATTCTTCTCAAATTGCTTTGTACCCTGTACCTGGCAGAATGAGTACTTCATAAGTATTTGCTGAAGCAACTGTGTGTTGGACTTTTAAATGTGCAATCCCTGGACGTATGTTACTGGGGTAGTAATTCATTTGGGCTGTGGATCAAGTAAATTAATGCAGGAATGGTTGGAAAAAATGTAGATCTTTGAGCAAGAAGTAGAGATAAATGTCTGAGCTCTAGGAAGCAATGACTATGAGAGCTGAGATGCTATGGAGGTACTTTGTCCCCCAGGGCCACTTACCTTTCTGAACTGCTTCTCTGCCAAAATGACGGCAGACATGCACATGCCTGCACAAACACACACAAGTCAACCCATCAACTAAACCAAGCAAAAAGAAAACAGTAACAACACCACCAACACTAAGCCCCAAAATGAAAGGACAAATTGTGAACCCGAGTTTCTTGTCGAATAAAAACATTGCATAAATGGGTGCACACAGGAAAAGACTTCTCGAGTTGGATAATGGAATCTCTTTTTACTTCAGCTCATCTAAAACAGCACATTAATAAACTGCACCAAATGTGGTGCTACAGCTGGTTTTATTGGTCATTAACATTTACAGATCCACGTGAAGTCATGTTTTCCAATTTTGAGATTAAACGATTTAGCTGGCCTAATTATTGGTCTTAGAATGGGGACTGTGTCAGGAGCTCAGTCAGCAGAACACAGTTCTCTCTGTCTTTCACGATGCCTTATGCCTTCTGGGACAGGTGAATTGAAGACAAATGCATTTCTTGATCTTTTGCTAGGTTTGACCTTAAAGTAGGGTAGATACTAGCAGCTGCCCTAGATTTTACCCTGTGCTACCTGACGATGCCCTGTCTACCTTTTATGGATAGTTTTCAGCTTCAGAGTCTTCTTTGGATATATAAACAAACAACATCCATCCTTAACACCTGGTTTTCTCTGTACGTTCTGATTTCTTTTCTGTCCTTTGTTCCTTGAGGTCAAGCTGTTAATTGTAACTCTGGTTAAAATCTCTACCTATGTAAGACTTGGTAGGGAAAAATTAACTGATCAGAAACAGTGCCTGTCACATCATGTGTCCTGATTTTTGGCTCTAGAGAAAAATGGTAGATCTGAGGCAAAAGCAGAGGGAAAAAAAACTAAGAGTGAGATGGCATTGAGGAGTATAATGACAAAAAGACAAATAAATCAGAGATTTTATAAACACACCTCCCTTGTGTGTATATGACACTGAAATAAAGCTATGGCAGAAAAGTACAGTGTGGTCAGCCCTGGGCTTGGGTCTTGGTGCAGATTGTGTGTCACTTGGTCCTAGGCAGTATTTCTGTTGGTAAGGATTTGCATTTAGTGTTCATACAGCTGTGGTTTTGCTGTGGTACATGGATTATGGTGCGGTGGCTGATTGCATTAGCGTGATTCCTTACTCCTTCCCACCTGCCCACCCTTGTGCCATCTGCGTGGGTCCACCTTGGAGCTCCTCCATGCAGGTGGCTGGCCTGTAGGAAGATGTAATCAGTGATTCTTCCTAACCCAGGAGAGAATTTCTGGCTGTTATAGTTATATTTGTTGCATGCTGCCTGGGCCCATCCTAGAGAATAATTTTAGATTAAAGGTGAAGACTTAGTCTGTTCTATGATTACTTAATTTTGCTGAATAAATCAGATCAATTTGAGTTAGAGTTTTCCTTAGGACTCAAAGAGCAGGACAGACTAAGGGAAGGGGCTGAGACATGAGTGAGACATGTTTGGCAGACAAGAGCAGGGCCAAGTCTTTTGTTCCCACTAGGCTTGAGCTTCCTAATGTGTAAAATGTGTACAGCTGGTCTCCTGAATGGGCTTCTGTCTTATTAATTTCTCTCCTTGCTGAGACACAGTACTCAACACCCACAACTATTTATTTTGGTTCACAGATTGTAGAGATGTCAGTCCATTGTTGGCTGGCTCCAAGGCCGGGTGGCATGGTAGAGGGGTGGCAGTGGTAGGAGGTAGAGGGAGAGATCCAGCGGGAAAGAAGGAGATAGACTCTTCCAGAGTACTCCCAGTGACCCACCTCTTCCCATCAGGATTTACCCCCCCCAACATCACTTTTAGTTACAGACTCATCAGTGGACCAACCCACTCATTAATATCACATTTCCATGAGCCAATCACCTCCCAAAAGATCCACCTATCAGAGCATGCAACTTTAGGGCATATCTAAACCACAACACCTACCTGCAATTCTTCAACGGTGATAACAGGTGACCATGGCAGCATCTGAGTGTTGGAGTGACCACAATTACCTCTATGTGTAATAATAAACTTGGCAGTATCTTGAAGGTAGCCTAAAAGAGAAAGGAACTAAATATAGGAGGAACAAATAAGGAAATATTGCATGGCTCTAGGACACGGTTTCCATGAGTATCACCTCTGAATTTTCCTACTGGAGTCCCTGGGTTCTGATCTAATGTCCTCTTGACCATGAATTCTTACTTTTTAATTACAATTATTTATGGGTTGAGTGGTAGTGGTAGTCTTTTTCCCAAAGGACATGTTGGAGTCCTAATGTATAGTACTTCAAAATATGACATTTTTTGGCAATCGGGACTTAAAGAGATGACCAAGTTAAAATTAGATCATTATAGTGGGGCCTTCATCTGGTATGACTGGCTTTTTATAAAAGGGGAATCTGCACACAGAGGCAGATATGTACATAGCAAGAATGCTATGTAGATATGAAGGAAGAGGCCAAAGAATGCCCAAGATTGCCATCAAAATGCTAGAAGGTAGGAGGGAGACATATGACTGAGTCTTCCCTCACTTCACGGGAGGACCCAAGTCTCTGTCACACTGATTTTAGATTCACAGGTTTTAGAATTATGAATGGTTTAAGCTTGTTTGTGGCATTTTGTTAGAGCACGTCTAACAAACTAATACACTATCTTTCTGCCATTCTTGCTTCAGACCTTTGGCTTGCTGTGACCAGCAGCAATCATTAATTTTATGGGCCCAGCTTGATTTCTTTTCAATAATCCCAAAGGGGATTAATCCTTGTATAGTAAAACTTAACTCTGCTTCCTACCTGGCTCTTTCTTGGGTCCAACCTTACATTCTGCATGCAACTTTCTACTCTGCCTCTGTCTTGTGTGTTGTTAGGACCAGAAGATGATACTCCTGTAAGCAGGGGAGCTTTACCTCTGTGGTTTGGTATCCACTCTATGCTGCCACTTGCCTTTAGGAATCTAAATCCTTCACCATGTGTTCAGCTTCTCCCTGGTATTTGAAGCTCAGCTAAAAAGAAAGGTGAGTAACCTGTAACTCCTCTGGTTAGTTTTCAGATTTGTTAGCTTATGTTATAGCTTGTATCTTCCAAAGTTTCATATGGACATAGGTGGAGTTCTTTGGAGTTGGTTGGATCTAGGGTGTGTGATGCTGGGGTTAAGGATGCCAACCCTGAGCATGGGTAGCCTTGCCTAAAGGGTAGGTACCCTGGAAGAAATATAAAGGCAGGTTTGGTTAGTGTTGCTGTTGCTTCACTGCTTTGCTGCCTCCTGCCCACCAAGAACTATTTCTCCTCTGTGACGTCCCTCTGCCATGTCACCCTGCCTTGGCGTGAGTCAACTATGGACTTAAACTTCTATAAACTATAAGCCTAAATAAAACTTTCCTCCTTTAACTTTGGGTGTCAAGTATTTTGTCTCAAAAATGAAAAAAGTAACTAAGATAACATATAATATCAGTGTTCTTGAGCCTGCTCCAAAACCACTCCAAATGTATTTACTACAAAGTACAGTTTTAAAGTTAGGGTGGAATTACAATTAGGGGAAAATATTTAAAATATTATGACAATTTTGAATAATACTAAATTCTCAGATATCTAAATTACATACAAAAATGTAAGAGCTCAAAGAGATTACATGATCTATTCGGATAGGTAGTTTCTTATGGTCAGATTCCATTGTGATATTTCAATATACATTTTCCCCTTAAACTTCTCATTTAATATGGTACTGGAATTTTATCTGAGTGTAGAATATATTATGTTGATCACTTTTGGCCAACCTTGTTTTACTGAATGAAGTTAAAAGAGGTACATTTTGTCATCAATGAACAGACACAACTTGACCTTCTGCTGTTTTCAAGCTCTAAAAACATAAACATGATCTCCGTTATATGCAATCCTTCCAAAGTCATTAAGGAGATAAGGCACCCAGATGACAAAAATTTAGAGATTGTTATATGCTAAATAATGCTCAGTTGACTTTGATGTAGTTAAATTCTAGTTTCATGGAGTAGTTTGGAAGGTTTCCTGGATACCAAGGAACTTTAGTTTATTGCTGAGAATTGAGATAGTTCCCCAACTCCCAATCTCTTTTTCTATCTGTCTGTATTATGTTCTCTTGACTACCACAAAAAAGTTGGACAAACAAAATGGTCCAGGACAGGAGCTGGCAGAAGTGGCTGCCACTTTTATGCCATGATGGGAACTTTATCAATCCAAAATTATATAGATACATTTTAGACATCATTCAATAACATTTTTTATTAGTCTGGGCTCTTTCTTTTCAGATTGCATTTCCTGCACTTCACCAAAAGATCCACAACTTTCTAAGATGAACATGAAACTTAAACGAGGCCACTGGGAGTTCCCTTTCTATTTTCCTGGTGGAGGAGTTGGGAGACATATTCTCAGCTTGGAATTTGCACAGATGTGTTTCCAATAAAGTACAATTAGACCCATGTCTCCATTGTTCCCTTTCCACTAACCATGAGGTGGTGCAGATGAAGTGTCAGCTCACACGTAGGGTAATAAAGCCATCATTTACTTCTCCTTTTCTCACATGAAAAGGGCCTTCATTTCATTTTCTTCACAAAAGTACGGATTTAATTTGAAGTTGGGGGAAAGAGGAAGGAAAAACAACTTTTCAAAACACGAAACAATAGCTACTCTTAATAAGAACCACCTTTTCCTTGTAAATTATGGTAGCTGAGTGTCAGTGTGCAGGGAGGTTGGGAGGAGATGAAGGTGGGTTTTGGGAGTGGTTGAGGACCTGCGCTTGACATTTTGGCCCATCTGGGTTCATATCTCAAGAGAGAGATTCATGGAGCCTATTTGGACCACAGTGAAATGTGATAAACATTCCAGAAAATAACTGTAGAAATAAACAGCAATGAGTATTTGTGTGTTTAGACCAGAGGTCAGGGCGTTTTTTAGTTCTAAGAGCCATTGTGGGTTAAATGAGGTTTATGGGATGTGAGGTTCCAATGGCAGGATTAAAGCACTGTGATACCTTGGTTCGTGAACTTAATCTGTTCCATGATTTTGGAAAAGATGGCCACATTTGTGTTTGCATCAGATAGATGGCCATGGTCATGTTTGTCTCAATGAAGAGTTTGCAAACAAGAATAAAATTTTGCCCAACCCTTCTCTTTGTGAACCAAATTGTTTACAAACTGTTTTAGTTTCTCTTCTCTCATTGCTGAGACAAAATACCAAAGTTAAAGGGATGAAAGTTTATTTAGCTCACAGTTTATAAAGGCTGTAGTCCATAATTGGCTGGCTCCAAGGCAGAGTGGCACATGGCAGAGGGGCAACAGTTCATGGCAGCAGAAGACAACAAAAGCAACAAGAGCAGAAAGGGGAAAACAAGTCTTTTCTGCCCTTTTTATCTTATTCAGACTGCTGGGATTAAGGTAGTGCCAATCCAATTCAGCAATCACCCAGCCTTAACCCCAGAACCCGTAATCCCAATACTGCACTACAAATCAAGCACACACTCTAGATTCAGCTGCTTCTGAAAAGCCTGCCCCTCATGACTACATTAGGCTTGAGGGAACATCCAGACACAAATCATAACACAAACATAATTGTTTGTGAAGTAGGTTAATTGAAGATAAGAGAGGAAAAGAGTCTTTGAAGGATTAAATTAGTCATAATCAGCATTAACTTCTTGGTCTATTTTTGGCTAAATTATTGTCATTGGTTTAAAGTAAGAATTCCATAGTTCTTGCTATTTGTAAGGTACTTCGGATTTGAAAGGTTCCTGGATTTTCTTGCAATTTTAATCTTGTGGGGTAAAGAGCAGTATGGGGCATTAGAGTGGATAGTTTGGAGAACTTTTTTTCCAGGTGGGAACTCCCTTGAGTCATGGGGCCAGGGAGGGCACAGCTAAAAGTCCTTCAAGATTGTCATTCATCCCTCCCTTCAGTCCCTGACCTGTTCCCTTTTCCTCTACACACCCAGCCCCTTGTTACGGAGTCACACTTCCTGGGTACTATTGGCTGTCCTACGGCATAGTTTTTCTCTTTTCAAGAACAACCCTATCATCCAAAATCTTTGGGAACGTTTGGGTCTTGTTGGACAATTAATCAAAGAAAATTTCCTGCAAAGAAAAGGCAGAAAGACGTTGAGTAAAATTATTTAAGTGGTATTATTAAAAACAAACTACCCAAGACTTAGCTTGTTTCAACACATATCTTAGTCTTAAATAGACCAAGGAGTTCCCCCTTTAAGCAAAGATTTGAAGATATGTTTTATTTATTTTTTTAATTTTTGGTTTTTGTTTGCTTTAATTTTCTATTTTTGTAACTCTAGGACCACCTCCTTCATCTATCCACCCTTCTTTCAAGCTACCTATCCACTACTCAGAAAGTATGTGTAGCAAGTCTTTTTTGTGCTAGGAGCAAAGCTAGGCACTGGAAGGAGAAAAACAAATGAGAAATGAGTCCTGCCCTTGTGGAACTCACAGTTTGCGGGGAGAGGGAGAGCTGTAAGCATTAATTACAATAGTGTGATGAATGCCCTAATAAAGTTCAAAGCAGGGTGTTCAGCTGCCCCACAGAGTCACAGGGAAGTGATCATCTATTTTACCTCAGCCTGCTAAAGATCTTTGATTCCTCCAAGAGTAAACTATGATCTCAAATCTCAGGAGTACCGGTTACATGTAACTTTAAATAAGTTATGCAGGTTGCAGCTACTGCTGAATCAAAGACAGTAAAGAGGCAGACGACCAGGAGATTTATTCTCAGGGCTCATGGATTTCTGAATGGATGTTCTTGTTCCTCCTTCCTCCCTAGGGCATAAATATGTTCTGCAATATGGCAATGCTCTGTTCCTGCTCCAGCTTACCTTCAGTCTGCTCTTTTATTCCATTCTTTTGGAATTTTGTTCTTATGCAAGAATTTCACCAAAACTAGAACGGGGTAGGGATTGAGCCTCTGTCCCTCACCATATCCAAGACCAGTCATCTAACAGCTTCTGAGGGCTGAGGCAAGGCTGGACAGATATTTTGAAGATTCTCCATTTCCCTCTTTGTTATCATTTATCCAGAAACAGTATTCTCCAAAGCCAGGCAGCAGCCAGGAGAAAGAACAAGGCCCTGGGGAGAAATGCTTTGAGGAAATGTAGTCAACTACAGCAGTGGTTTTTATTTCTACCGGAAACAAGAATAGGTAAAGAAAAGCATAAAGTTACAAAAACTTTTGCTGTTGCTGAGGCATGAATATTTCTAGTATTGGTGTCCAGGACTGTGTGTCATAGTGGAAAAGACTTTTATTGATTCCACCAAGTAGAGCTTTCAGTGGTGTTGGCTACTTTGGATGAGATCTCCAACCAAAAGAAGAGGAAACATTCTAGATTCACCCATCATCTTAAAAGCATCACCTTAGACGACAGTCAAAATTCACAGTGTACAGACAGCATTTTCTTTAGCAGTTTATGCTTCCCTAAAATGTAAATTTCAATTTGTTTAGCTTGTTAAAACGTTAAGATGCTCGACAGACATTTTTGTAAATCATGTCAAGGCATATCAGGGGATCTTGTAGTGCCTCTGAAAATATAATTTTTAACAGTTAAGGCAAGAAAAAAAATTAGCAAGACTAGCTAAAAAAGAAGAAGATGGAACAGATACTTTTTTGAAATCATAGAGCCTAAATTATGTGCCAAGCAGAATTTTATTAAAAGTATTATTAACAGTCCTATTTAGGATATCAAGGGCTGGAATGTTTACGTCTTAGTATTTGAAGTAATGACACATGTGTTTAGACATGTAGGTCAAACCAAGTTGTGCAGATGCTTGGGAACTCATGATTCTATTCCATCCCTCTCTACGTAGGGACAAAAGCCTAGAGGGTGGACTAACACTTGGAGGGTTTGATTCAGGATAAAAGCAAAGCTTTGATTTATTCTGGAAGACAGAAGCTGGCAGTGTTGAAACTCTGACCCTCACTTGGCCGGCCCTTTCCCCACCTCACTACAGCACTAGTCACTGCAGACTCTGCCGGCCTTCTTCACCTGTTCTCCCTGTCCTCCTCAGTCCCAGTCCACGATCGCTCCTGAGTTTTCTGAGCTTTACACCTCCTGTGAATATCTCCGGAGACTTTTAAATTAATTAAATCTTAGAGCCATATTGATTATTGATGGGAATCTATGAGTACCTTACCCAACAGAAATCAGAGAAAGATGGCTCAGAGAGAAACATTGAGAGCCTAATTCTGATAGTTCACATTTTATTAGGGCCTATTTCCCTTTAATGACATATGCTGACATGCCGGTTAGAGCAATTTCAGGAACGCATACTGACTGTCTGGGAGAGTGTTCATCCCCCTTCTGACCCACTCCATCCTGAATTGACACCAGATATTATTTTTTGCATAAGTCATGTACATGGTTCCCTGCCTGTGCTTGTGTTGCTCCTTCTGCTTGGAGCGTCTGTCTTCCACTTCTCCACCTGGCAATGGTCACATCATGTCCATCTCCGCATCACAAGCATCTATCAGGATATTAGTGAATATCCACTTGAGTCAAAGTGTCGTATTTGCCATAGACAAATCAGGGACCAGGAAAATACTTTAAAAATTCCATAAAAATAAAATAATTCATTTTTAGACTCTAGAAGTGATACAGCATTTAAGAAGGCAGGAGAGAGGAAATTGTAGGTGAGGGACATATTTGGACAAAAAGCATAGAGTTGAGGGCAAAAAGCATAGAGTGATCAAGGGTTTTGGGTAAAGGGGAGATACGACTAATTAGATTGGAAGGTTAGAAGCAATAGAAAATATTGTTTGCAAGGCTCATAGTTCTGAGTCTTTTGAAAAGTTTGAAAGACACGAAATAGGTAATAGGTAGCCACTGAAGGCTCTTAAGTAAGAATTAACCCAATGGTGAATTAGGGAGGTACAACCTAACATAAAAAGCTTAGTGGCAGCCATGATGGCAGGGACTACTGCGGATGTGACAGTGGGGCCTGGGCCATGGTGATCTGCAGGAATGGGACAGTAGGTAGAAGGGAGTGCTCTTCCTGGAGGAAATTTAAAGAAAGAAATGTCAGGTGTGATTGTAGATGACTATAGTAGAGCGCACATGTTTTATAGGCTGACTTGTATTAAGATCACCTGAAAATTTAGGTAAAATATTTTATAAGCAAATATATTCCAATGAAGATTATCTTGAATGATCACTGATCAAATCCTAATTTGAGAAGAGAGGATTTTTCAACAATGGGTAATTCTGGAGCCCTACACTGGCTCATCTCAGAAGTTTAGGTGCAAACCATTAAATTAGTACAGAAAATATTAGAAGTTTCTCTGCTGGTTCTAGATTATAAATGTTGCAGTTTTCCTACTAAATTAACTATGTGTCTGTAAAACCAACAGGTGCTTTGTTATACCTTCCTTAACAGAGCATATTATCTTGTATTTTAATTTTGTTTTGTTTTTCATGGGTAGAAATGCTATCTTTTTCTTATTTACATACAGTTCTTTGATGAGGGATCTCAGATGTCATTTATGTATAGATTATCTGTCTACCCAGCTATCTACCTAATTATTTTGTCCTTTGCTTATTTTAATAATAGGATCATTTTCCTTTTTATTTGCTTATAAAAACTCTTTTTGTTAACAAAATTAGTCAATTCATCAAGACTGATTTTATTTTATTTATTTATTTATTTTTGTACCAGGAATTGAACTCAGGACCTTGTGCTTGCCAGGAAGGCACTTGTGCTACTGAGCTATATATCCCCAGTCCAAGACTGATTTTAGAAACCTAAATTTTCATAGATTTTAACTTTGCCATGGATTACCAAACTGTGTAGCCTGCTAGCCTTCTAGGTATTTGTAAACCTTCAAAACTCACACTTCTTAATCCTAAATAATTTTTAAGGGGTATTCAAGCTTAGATTTCTAAATTAGGAAAAGCAAAAGCACAAAAACTTATCCTGGTATTTCAATTCTATCTTCCTTTCTACTGACTCCACATCTTTAATCTGCACAAAAATATGAAATAAGGTGGCGTTTGAACACAGCCCTTCCTTTGAAGTTGCTAAGCTCATGCCCAGAGAGAGATGAAGTCACTACAGGTGCTGCCATCTTGGTCCTCATACTTCATCACCTGAAGGGAACTTGGCAACTCCAAATAACCATTATGTCATTTATAAGCTCTACTGTGTCTCTCACAAATTCATATGTTGAAATCCTAACCCCCAATAACTCAGATTGTGACTGTGCTTGGAGATAAAACCTTTAAAAAGGTAAAATGAGGTCATTATGTTAGGTCTCTGTGTTAGCCAGCTTTCTATCACTATAAAAAAATACCCAAGATAATCAATTTATAAAGAAAAAAGGCTAACTTTGGCTCACAGTTTTGGACATTTTAATTCATGGTCAGTTTGCCCTGTTGCTTTCAGACTGTGACAAGGCAGTACATCAAGGCAGGATCACTCTGTAGAGTAAAAAACATTCATATCACGCCACGAAGTGAAAATGAGAGCAGTGATGGGGCTGGTATCCCACAGTCCTCTTCAAAGCCATGCCCCTAGTGACCTAAAGACTTCCAGTAGGCCCCATCTCTTATAGGATTAACCACCTATCAACAGCCACTTTGGAGAATGAACTGTTAACATGCAGATCTTTGGGGGATTTTCAAGGACCAAACCATCACAGCTCTAAACCATGGTTTCCTTATAAGAAGAGAATACTAGGACATAGACACACCAAAGAGAAAGCTGATATGAAGCTGTAGGAAGAAGACGACCATCCACAAGATAAGGAAAAGTGCCTTACAAAGAAATAATTTCTGTTATACACTTTAATCTTGGAATTGTGATAAAATAAACTGCTGTTGTTTAATCCATCCTGATTATGCTACTTTGTTAAGGCATCACTATCCAACAAAGGCAATGTCTTATGAGAAGTACTATAACCTTCACCGACTGGTTTGGAGATCAAGTTCTAATATAAGAAACCATAGATTAAAACATCGGCCTAAAAGTGTAGGAAGTTCTATTCTATTCATCCCCACATTTCAGGAATGAAGGGAGAATCAAGACTGCTTAATTCCCAGGCACAAACTCTATTTTCTCTAATTTTATGGACTGTGAAAGCCTTAGCATTCGTACTCATAGTTAGGCACTGATGGACACACATCTATCTAAATAGTTTCCTTCTTTTGGGACCATAGACTTAAGTCCTATGTCTGCAACCTCCTCTTGGCTGAGATATGAGGGGCTTGTCTTTCCATGACAAAGAGGTCGGTCTTGTGGGACAGTGAACTAGAGTGGGAGTTGGAAGACCCAGATCTTCATCTCAATTCTGTCATGAGCTTCCTGAGTGGTCGCAGGCAACTAAACTTACCTATTTGAATTTAAGAGCCTTATGTGGACCTTGTGAGCAGTTTTCAGATTCACGTCTACAGAATCCTAAGCAGCTCCATAAAAAGATTTCAGGAAAGATTTCAAACTTCATTCGAACCTCTCTTGGAGAATACATTTTTTTAAAATGACTTTAAAACACACCAATAAAGGAGTGCAGACTGGTACAACCACTGTGGAAATAAGTGTGGAGAGTCCTCAAAAAGCTAGGATTAGAGGTCCCATTTGACCCAGCTATTGTGCTTTGGAATATTTTCTTTTTTTTTTTTTGGTTTTTCTCCGGTACCAGGAACCGAACTCACGACCTTGCGCTTGCCAGGCAGGCGCTTTTGCCACTGAGCTAAATCCCCAGCCCCCTTTGGAATATTTTCCCAGAAGAAATGAAAACATCATACCACAGCAATATATGTGCACCCATGTTTATAGCAGCACAATTTGTAATAGCTAAAGCTTTCAGACAACCCATCTGGGCATGGTGGTGCACGCTTGTAATCCCAGCACTTGGGAGGCTGAGGCAGGAGGATCATTGTGAGTTTGAGACCCGCCTGGGCTGCAAAGTGAGCTCAAGACCAGCCTGAACTGCATAGGGAGACCCTGTCTCAAAAACACCAAGAAAAAAAAAAACCCAAATGCCCATCAACTGAGGAACTAATAAAAAAGATGTGGCATTTTTATACAATGGAGTATTACTCAGCTACAAAGAAAGATTAAACTTGAGGCTTTTATAGGTAAATAGATGCAACTAGAGACCATACTCATAAGTGAAATAAACCAGACTCGCATGTGTAAACATTGTATTATCTCCCTAGTGTAAGAAACTGAAAGAGTAAATAAGATCCAAAAAGTACAATAGGTATAGTGAAAGGGAAAGAAACTTCTTAAAAGGAAAGAACAACTGGAATGGGGGAAAAGAGAAAAGAAGGAAGGGGGAAAAAGATATGTATGTATACACAAGATAGCTAAGATAATCGTACTACTGATTTCTGTTAGTTCACTGAAAGGAACAGTTAGTACTTACAATGTTTAATCAGTTCTGCATGCCTATATCTTATAATCTGAGGAACTACTTTGAAGATAATAATATGCAATATAACCATTGTTGATTTCCTATCATCTTGTTTTGAAATTCTGAATCATTTTTATTGCTTTTTGTTTCTTTAAAATAAAAAGTGAAAAAAAGCCACATCAATAAAAACAGCTTCTATTCAGATGTGTTGTATTTCACATTCTAGATGGGAATATTAGCATGTTAAAATGTGCTGCTAGTTTCATTTGGAATGAACATCAGAATAAAATCTGGCCATCTGAGTGAACATATTTGATGAGGAGTACTGGTATTCTGCACTGGTTTGTGTGTCTGTTTCAAATTGTGACATGACTCCTCCATATCTCCACTGACATATAATTGCACAGTTGGGTTTGGGGCCACAGTGCATTTGCACTTACTCACTTCAGTGCCAGATCAAGCTTATTTACATTTGCTGTCCTCATGACACATGATTGTTTATGCACCCACAATGGACTCTGCTGCGTCTTGAAAACATCACTTTCAAGTTCAAAATGGATGCTTCCATTCTGAGTTTATGATGAGAAATACAAGAATTTATTAAGGGTTACTAACAATTAAACTTTGAAGCAGATACTTTCTGCTGCTTTTCTTGTAAGCTTCTGTATGAATTTAGTTAAGCAGAAACTCAAACTGTAAGGCAAATTGTTTCAAAGCAAAACAAAAACTGTTGTCACTTGCAATTGCGTAGCCAGTTGGATAAACATTTTCTGAACATTGTACAACAAAACAAAAAACAAATCAGTTATGGAGGACAATATGATCATGATGATTTAAGATTTTTAATTTATCAAATCAATCCCAGAATTGTCAGTGATATACTTTGTTTTATATATGGCATATTTGAACTCATGCAATAAATAGCAATGAAGCTTGGCTTTTATTTGTTTAAATACAGGATTCCACATAAGGTTTCACTTTCATGAAGGATAATTTTCCTTTGAAAGCAAGAAAGATCCGTAGGTCAAATAACCCTCAAGACTCCTTCCTTCCCAACGCCCTGCAATTGTCCAGGGTGGGTGTGGGCAAGGAGCAGGAAAGTGAGCTGCAGAGAGAAGGTAAGTGATTTTTACTCTCAGCATTCAGCCCATTTTAACAGAGCAGACTGAGAGTCTAAGTACACACGTGCACCTCTCTGGGGTATCACGTGAGGTCTCGGTTTCACCTATACAAATGAGTAGTCTCAGGAAAACCGTATAGTTATTCGAGAATACTACAAAGATATTTTTAAAATATTACTTTTATAGGGTATGGTATAATTATTTTGAACTTGCTAAACTCCTTTGAAATGAATTGCACTTACCAGCACTCATCCTCCCTGAAATGAATCTCTCTGGGAGGCATCCTCTGAGATGATATACGGAAGGATGGGACCCAGGGCTAGGAGTGCGGGTGTACTAGGCATGGAAAATGGCGCCGGCTTCTTGTAGCTAATGTGGGGGCTGTGCAAATTAGGAATGGAGGACCTTGGTTTGTTCTGGTTCTCGCTCTTAGAAGTCACCCATATCAGACCTTAGGATTTTCCCGAGGCATACTCTGGGCCTGGAACACTATGCCCAGGTCATGAGAAGTGGCTCTGCAGGCAGATAGCACCAGCAGGACTTGAACAATACGCAGAGATAGAGAAGAGCTGAGCTACACAATTCTTCACCTGAATCTTATTCCAAAGGCTCTTCCCCTTAGAATGAGAAGTAAGGGTTGGATCTAGAATGTTAGTAGGTGTCAGCTTGCAGGATTTACCCTGAAGTCGACTAGATTAATCCACTGACAAGACTGATTTTAGGACTATCATTGGTGGGTGGATGACTGGTGGGATTGAAGTGACATTCCCTTAGTTTTAGCATGAATTATTAGTTAAGACAAATGTTTAACTACATAGAACAGATCACCCAAACAAAAGTGATTCCAGTAAAACTGACACTATTTTCCTTTCCTATAATAGCCAAGGAGCGAGAGGTTCAGGACTGGCATGGAGCTCTGTTCCCCAAAGTTGTCTAAAGATCTAGCTCCTTTTATCTGCTTTACCCTGTCTTTAGGGTATTGCCCTCATATGAATGATTAAAATGTGTACCCACTGCAGTCTGTGATCCACAAAGGAAGATGGAGGAAGGAGAAAAAGGGAACCTTTGTTATTTAAGAACACAGCCCAGAAGTGGAATGCATTGCTTGTGCTCACATTCTCTTGTCCAGAAGTTGGCTATATGGCTACACATAGCTGCAAAGGAGACTGGCAATGCAGTCCTTATTCTGTGCCATGTGCCCACAAAAAAATAATGAGTTCTCTTGTTTTGAAAAATGTTTGGAGAATGAGTATTGGGGTACAACTAGCTGACTCAGGAGAGGTGTTTAAGGGAGTTTGCATCACTGTGCTGCTCTTGGAAATTCTGCAAACCTTGTCTCCATGACAGAAGGATGTGGCCGAGGTTGACAGCATAGGGTTTAGAGGGTCCAGTACTAGACAGGCCTAGTACTTTAACATTGCCATTATTAATATTTGTCTTTCTCAGGGATGGTGACTCCCATTTACATGGACCATTGTAATTCTTTGAGAATATTAAGTTGAGAAGAACTGGTCTAGAATGCACAAAGTACCCCAAAAGGTCATGCATAGACCACAGGACTTCAAACCATATCCCAGGTGCCTCAAAGTTCTCTAGAGTCTGAGGACAGGTGAAAGAAATGGAAAACAAAAATTTCTGGACCTAAACTCCATTTCCCACTTCATGGTCCAACCAGCTTATCTCACTCTTAGGTATTTTTCTTTGTTTAGCCAGTAATTTGGGCAAAAAGTGTAGTTTTTAGACATCTACTAGGCATCAGAATTAAAATGCTCATAATTTACAAAACAGAGACTAAATCATGTATGAAATATCTAATGCCACAATGAGTCATTTTCTCACATGATAGGAAATGGTTTTTACCATGTTTTGCCAGAACACAATTTAAATTGAAGTTGAAAAATAAAAAAGCATCCATGAAGTCCAATAGTTCTGAAGAAAAATAATGCAATGCTTTAAAATCCACAAAGCATATTCCACTCATTCTTTCTCTTGATTCTTTATTCACAAACAATGAAATAGAAGTGCAGAGAGGAAAGATGACTTGCTCCACGTGGCACAGTTAAGAAGTGCTAGGAACAGAATTAAGCTCCTGGCTTTGAACTCTTCACTATCCGCAATTATTTTCCTATATTTGCTGATGTTCAGCTGTGGACTAAAGGTCCATTCCTGAAGCCATTTCATGTCCTGAGCCATTTCATCTCATGACACAGGTACCTGCTGGGGCAGCAAATAAATGGTCACCAACCTGGCCTCTCTGCCTCAGCCTCTGTATTTTTCTCCTTCCTTGTCTTCTATCAAAATTCTATCATAAATCAGACACTGCCCTCAGTACTGGAGACAGTTTAGTAAACAAAACCAACAGAATCTTCCTGGAATTTAGTCAATTCCAGTTAGAGCTACAAAAAAATTATTAAATCATAAGTAAACGTATAGTATTTTCACAATGTGGTCACACCATGAGCAAAACCAGCGTAATGGGAGGACGTCTGCTTTAGTTGGCCAGAAGATGGTAAGTGACAGAAAGGCAGAAACCAGAATGAAGCTCAGGCATGAGCCATGCAAGTCTCTTGAGGAAAAGTATCCCAAATGATGGAAGAGCAAATAGATAATATTCTTGTGCAGTCACAGAACTACAAGAGCATTTGAGTTGCAGTATAAAAAAGACTTCTAAAATTATTTTGCTTTGTTTGGTGATGTAGGAGAGGTTGGCTAGTTTCAGAAACAGATTTTTTTTGAATAACTGAGGGGATTGTGTTCTTGACGTAGGTGGAGAAACTGGTCTTGGATAGGCGGAGGCACAGGTCACCTCTGGCTTGAGAGGGAGGGTAAGAAAGACAGGAATGGAGGTGAGAGGGTCGGTAGATTTGGTGGGAAAATGGATTTGTTCTTTTTTGATTGGTTTTATTTTGTTGGTAAAATATCAGATGGAGTCAGTGAGGTGAGAGAAGGTGGGGAAGGACCAACGGTCTTATAATGTGGCAAGAAAGTTAATTTACTGGCAAACACGGGTGAGCTGCTGAGCGAGGCTGAGGGCCCCTTGAAGTCTGCAGTGTTAGCTTGTGTGAGACCAGTCACCACAACTGTACAAGTTCCCCTGCTGACATTGGGATATCAGGGTGGTATAAGCAGAAAGGTGAATTCAATCATATGAAAAGTATTCCCAGCCTATTCTTCACCCAGTTTAGTGCCCCCCAAAAGCTGATACTTATGCCATGAGTCAAGGAATTCCTTGGCTTCCAGGTGGGATTTGGCCAGTGACAAGCACAAGGAGATGAGAAGGCTCAGAGATAGGATGTGCCTCCATTGAATTCACTTTCCTGCTCTCTCTCCAACGGGCCCTGGTTGGCAATGACAGTATCCCTCTAGGGAAGCTCCAGCTCCTGTCGGGCATCCCTTTCAATAGCTGGTTTTTTGTTTTTTTTTTTTCCGTTCCCAGACATCCCCCCTTCTTAGTATTATTTCAGGGTTATAGGGGTATCTGTTTCCTTCTGCTCTGAACCCTGGGGTACTTCCTAGCCCTTATTATTTTCGCTTTACCTGACTACTATTTTAGAAACAGTCTGTTTGTTACCATCTCCTTTCTTTGTTTCATCAAAGTAAGTATCTAAGTACTTAAAACCTGGTTAGGGTGAGGCCAGGGAGGTCTAAAGGATGGAGAAAGGAACACGGCGTCTGTTGGTATATAGAGGAGAGATTGTGGTGAGATAAGGACACCGAGCTTAGTATAGGAAGTAATGAGGATCTGAGGAGGACAGATGACTGAGAACATGGCAAAGTAGGTGTTTGAGAAGTCTCAAAGTGGTCAAGGAATTTCAGGGGTTTGGGTACTAGAGTGAATCAGTGGAAAACTGGGAGACAAGCTTCAGAGAATAGAGTGCTTAAAATAGAACATTTGTGATTAATGCAGTTATTGACAAGAGCAATATCCAGGTCAGTGCTTCTCAGCCATGGCCTACATAGTAAAATGACCAGGAGAGATGGTAAAAATACTAATGACTGATTTTGCCTCCAGAGATGGATGGTAATTGATCTGGTATGAGTCCTGCACATTATAATTTTTAGGAAACCATCTCAAATAATTCAGATATATGGCCAGAGTTGAGGATCACTGGTCTAGGATATGAGCAGGCGAATGACTGGCCGAGGTGGATAGAAGGAAATAATATTTAGCAACTAGAGGTCAAGGACTGGAGGGGCCATGGGTTGGAAGAATCACCTACATCAAGGCCACCAGGGATAGTAGCAGAGTTTGTGGTCGAGAGAACTCAGTGAATCAGACACTAGAACTGGGGATTGATGGGTCCGGAAAAAGTCTGGGTAATGTTTCTCTGGGCTAAAGATTTCTCCAGTAGCACAGGGTGAAAGGGCAGGCGTGAGGTTTACTCTTGGTTAACTTGTCTTTGGTCTCCCCCAAACCCATCTCCAACTTTGGCTCTCACTGTTTGTTTTTAGGGTTATCTTTGCTCGCGTCCAGGGTTTGGGGAACCACATTTGACTCAGGGTCTCCGCAGCTTCTTTCCCAGACCCAAATCTCTTGATTCTTTGACCTTTTTTAATATTAACTTTCTTCCTTTGCTCATCAAAAATAAAAATTAAAGAAAAAAAACTTCTCCTTTGTCCCATAGGCCCAGGAGTCTCCTAAGGGTGAATTAATTCCAAAGGCTTGGTCCTAGATCACACCAGCTGCTTATTTGTAAGGGGCTTCCCACATTTCAATACATAAGGGAAAACAAGCAGGCACCCAAAATCATTCAAATCCTCTTTGCATCCAGGATCCCGCACGTATACCCCTGCAATGTGTAAAGAGAACAGGACATTTTAGCTCTCTGTTTTACTTTCTACATGCATGCCATTGGAGGGCCATTTAAATCAAATTCTTCTCATAGCTGAGCACAAAACCTGCACATTTCTGGTTTTGCTCTTTCTGAAGATAATTTCTGCTGTTTAATGAGATCTGAGGATGAAGTCAGGCATGAGCCGGAGAAAGGTCACAGTGTGTGCTCAAAGGTATATTAACCACTCTTGGAGCTGACATCAGTCTCCTTCCAAGAGGACAAAATTAAGCGGCACACAGTAAATATGTTCAATGGTGCTTTATTGCAAGTAGGACCATTTACAATGAAATAAGAATATGAGAATGGTTTCACAGAGAAAATGGGAGTGCTTACAAATAGAACACATCTTACCAGTTAGAGTGGGAATGTGATTCCGGGCAAGGTTAATGGGGAAACAGTTAATGAAGGGTACAGATTCCAAAGCTGTGTGATGCCATATTGTATCTCACAAAGGTAATTAATACTAGTGACTCTGGCTAAATGGACACATTATACACAGCAGACAACTTGAAATTCTGCACACCGTATTGAGAGGCTCCTCTGGACGCTTTATGACTCACCCTAATACCGACAGGGTGACATTAGAGGCCATGTGTTCCGTCCCTCTTCATCATGAAGTCAGTGTGGCACTGTGAAAACACAGGCAGGGGGCAAAATGGGAGGTGTCAGCTCAGATTCAGTCGCTAGGAGGTAGCGTGTGACCTTGGACGAGTTGCTTCCTACTCCTCTTAGGCTCCATTTCCTCATCTGTAAAATGAAGAGGTTGAATCAAATAATCCATGAGGTCTTTTCTAGTTAGAACTATGAGATTCTGTCCTGCATCACCATACCACTGTCATTACTTACCACCTCTAATTGTGTGAAGAGGGGTATATCTGAGTAAATACTGGCTCCATAAGCACAGGCACGGACGCACACTTACGTATATCTACCTGTTTATGACACATAGGTGTGCTTAGGAGTCAACCTATACACTCTGCTTTTTTGAAATGACATAACCTTAAATACATATGTTAAAAAGATTTCTATCTTTCTATTGTGTCATTTATTCCCCTTTTCTTTTCAATCATCTCCTATTTTTCCCTAAAGCGTAAGGTAGCAAGAGTGAGGTTACCTACAGCATTAAAATGCCTGGGCTTAAAATGAACTTGAGTGAAAGAGCTCCTTTAGCCTCTTGGCTGCGGGCTTATCTGTCCCTCCAAAGCCATCTCTTTTGTCTCATTTTGTTGCTCTGAACGCCCCAGGTGGGAGAAAAAGGCTAAGGCTCACAATTTTAGTGGCAAGCAAAGGAATGAAGGAGGATCATGTTACATCTTTTACATTAGCCTGTCTCCTTTGGTTGTCTGGAATCTCCCCTCCTCACCTACTTGAGTAGAGGGGCTTAAAAGGAGGGCGTCTGCACACACTGATTTTCATCCCAGTGATCATCGTATTGACAGGCTTCAGTGCTGCGGCTTTCTCTTTGCATTCAGCCCTGTTTGTAGATGGCGTCCTCAGGGCAGATTCCATTCTGATCCGGGCCCCAGACCTCACTTGTGGCTGCTTTTGAAACTCCCCAGGTGCGCTTTGTTTGTTTCTCTCTTCTGTCCTCCCTTGAACTCTCCTGACTTGTCCTTCCTCTTTCTTTGCCCCTCAGAAAGGAAAACAACAACAAAAAATCAACCCCTTTTGGATGTCTGGCTGGAGAAGTTACTTATTCCTGCTCCACACAGAGAATTACAAAACTACCTTCTTGTTCTAAATGCTTTAAAAGTTGCTTTAAAAGGTCTCTGCCTTGGAGTGGAAGGGACCCAGCAAGTGACAGCTTTACCCACTGTCTCTAGGTCCTACCTCCCTCTACGGACCACGGAGGGCAAGCAGCCTTGGAGCCAAGTTGCCACATGACATTGACCGCTATAGAATCACGCTTCTTGATTGTGGTACAGGAGTGAATGTTTCATCAACTTTTAGTTGAGATGATTCCCAAACAGGACAGGGTCAGTTTTGATGTGCTGCTGGACCTAAATAGCTACCACGGAACCTACCTTTTAAAAAGGCTTTCAATTCGAAACAACTCTGCATTCCATGGGTTCTACAGTGTTGCTCCTCAGCCAGCATGCTGATCAGCATCACCTAGACAATGGTTAGAATAACAGAAGCTGGGGGCCCATCCCAGCTAACTGTGATTCAGGATGCCAAGGAGGGAGCTGGGTAATTGCATCCTGAATAGACTCTTTTAAAAGTGTGATTCTAATGAGTTCAAATGTGGATTCAGAAACTTCTGGAGGGTTCCACTGACACCTTAGTGACCAAGTACCCAACAAAATCTTGGAATTGTGAAATAATCATATTACATCTTCTTCTGTGGAAGCGGGTATGGCTGCACGGATGTGAGGAGGAATGCATTAGCACTGTGTCATTTTCAAGTGTAAGGACATTACTCTCTCTTATTTCTTTGTTGCTTGCTTCATTTCAAGGAACAGTTGGACTTTCTTGGAGGAGCCCATGATTTAGACACAACTTCCCTTCAGGCTCCTTTAGCAGGATCACTCCCCAGCTCTCACAGTGTGCGTGTTTGTGAGTCTAGTCTTCACTGAAAGAGTAAATCGGATTTCATTACACGGTACTGTATAATATGGGGTGACCTCCTGCCATTGTTATGCTGAGTGGATGCTCAGACAGTTCTGATTTTTATTTTCTGGTAATTGCTTCCTTGTGGAGTCAGCCTTTTTTCCCCTTGGTCCCGAACATGTCTCATCTGATGCCTTGTCGTTCTTCAGTCTCTCTCAAAACTTGACATGTTCTTTAATGAATCCACTGCATACTGAGCTACCACCAAGGAAAATCAAGAGGCCATTCCATCAAACATTCTGTGATAGAGAAGCCTGTTCTCAGTTTGAACTTGTGTTTCCCTTCTGTCCCACCTGACCTGGAGGGTCTGCATGGGGGTGACAGGAAAACATTTGAACTCTGGCTACTGTTAAAACATCCTAATTCCAGTAACTTTACTTTGTTTACATTCCTGTGCCGCTTTACCTTTGAAGCTTCTCCTTTTTGGTGAAATGGCAGGGCCCTGTGGCTCCTATATGTTTTAAAGCTACACTCCCCAGAGTTTGCCTGGCTATGGAGACCTGCACTTTGTCTTTTAAGCAGATAAAAAGAGAGGTCAGTCAGAAGTAATTCCCCTACTCCTCGTATAAACAATTTAACTGCTGCAGCAACATACTTGCTTGAAATTACTCCCTCAGATTCAATTCCCTTTTCCTGTTCCACTTGTAAAAATGGTTAGTGTCCTCTATAAACTGCAGCTCACCAAGGTGCAGGGCTTGCTGTGCAGTTGTAGAATAAATGTTAATCTAATACAGGTTACTAGGTCAAATGCAATCACAGGCTTGTGGGAAAAGCTTAATACTGTTCTGCTTCTTCTAACACAGTAAACCTGGATATTATATGATAGGTTAAACGCCAGTGAACCATAGAAGGAATTTTCTTGAAAGTAGGATTTAGTATAAAGGAAACTACACTGAAATAGTGACCTAGGATTGACTTTGCTCTCTAAGAGCACATTCTGTATCACTAAAGGGCACTGTGAAAATGGACTTAAAAATGTGTCATCCCAGGATTCCTTGGTCAGGGGATGCATGCCAGTTTCAACAGCTGTGACACATCTAAAAGCTTCATATGTTGTCAGCTCTGACTTCAATTCCTCCTCATTTTTCAAAAATCCATGAGTACAGACACACACACACACACACACACACACACACACAAGCTTTCCTTACAAAAAGTTAATGTGGGATCAGATGGCCTGTTAGAATTTAGATTCCAACTTGAACATCAAGTAAACACAGCGCGGAGTGTGGGGCGCAGATGTGGGCTAACTGCGCTGGGAGGAGGCTCTGTAAATCTTGCTGGTGGACTCCTCACTATTTTACGTAGATGTTAGTGCTGTTAAGTGTTCCCAGCATGTATTCGTGATCAAATGCCAAAGCTGAGCCATACATATGCTAGCAGATGTATAAAAAATGCTGAAGTAAATGAGGGTCAGATTTCAGGGGAGCAGTGAAGTCTGATTTGTGGAATCACTTAGTTTCTGGGCTGCACAAAGACAAGGGATGGGGCCAGTGGTAGTTTTCAAAGTCCTGTGGGATCTCCCATGTGGGTGCGTTCAGACTCCCATTATAAGCATTTCAACAGCAAGGCACTGTTCTCTTCCTTCCTTACGCTGAGGGCGCATTCGACAAGCGAGTGTGGCAAGGAACGGAATCCTGAGACCCATGGTGGGGCCACGCTCTCCTCCTGAAAGCAGCTGAGAACATGGGCACGAGTCTTCTTTTGGCTCTTATCAGGCTCCAGGCATTGTCTGACTTGTGAAAAACATATTTGTGCATTTACAGATGTGATGCAGCTCTCCAGTGATTAGATGCTAGATAACTTAGCATGTTGGCCAAATTAGAGTACGTAGACATTTGTGAAAAGGCCCCCTCTGCTTTGGTTTGTAATTAAATGGCAGAATTAATCAGGCAGCGCATTCCTCCATAGTTAGGAAAGTGATCCTAGCTATGGAAGTGACCCTTAGGAAAACTGCATGAAAGAATAAGTTCAGGCTGCTCATCGTTTACAGTGAAGTGCACTTCTTTTATTTCCTTAAAAGAATTTCAGATTTTAGGAAACAAACCCAGCAAACTGGATTTCATTTCTAAAGCCATTCATCAATAGGTATCAGAGAGCTTATATGGTTAGTGTGGGACTCTGGCCCTCCATGGCCTTTCATCGGGGACAATCCTCCCTAATCACCACCCCTGCAGCACCGTGCCTTCTGCACTTTGGGCAGCTGATAGACCACTCGGATTCTGAGGAGGGAGAGGGAGGCAGCTGAGATGGACTCTCATTCATACAGTTCCTTTGTAGGCAGGCTCAGCGCTAGTTCCTTCAGCAGAAATGGTGATGCTTAGGGCTCCCACTGTTTGGGAAATGTCAAGCACATAGTACACAGAGGACTTAAAATGCTTTCGACTTCTTTTGTTCTCTTTTTACAGAGTCAGTGGTTAGGTTTCTATCTTGGTGGGAGACCATTTTTTCCAAGTTTTTCTTTTAAAAGATGTAAAGAGAAAAACATATCTTTTTTCCCATGTTCTTCTGTGTATTTGTTCAGCACAGGATAATGGCAAGGGCCAGGACAGTGCATGTTTTCTGTATGCGTTTGATCTGTCATGAACACAATGGTTCATGGTAATGGAGACCAATTTGGCAAGTTCTCAGGCAATGCCTTGCGTCTGATAGTCATATCCAAGAATGGAATATATTTGGGGAGACCATTGACAAAGTTCATAATGGAGATATGGCCCTTACAGAGATGTCTGTTCTGTAGGTAAACATGATATTAAGATTCAAATGTAGTTTTGCCACTTCCCAGCTATGTGATCTGAGACTACTTAAGCACTTTGTATCCTAAATTTCTTTAGCTGCAAATTGGAATGATATTAAATCAGGCTACCCATTCTGATTTTCCCCTTCATGCCTTTATGACAGCAGGAAAGGAGGATCCTGGGTATCCTGGTCCAGTGCAGCCACCAATCATCACGTCTCTACTTTCCCCTCAGCTCTCGTTTCACTCTGTTTTCTCTCTAGCTCGAGGCTCTGGATTTTGTCTCTTGTTTAAGGTCTTGTTCCTACTCCTTGGACTTTGTGTACTAACAAGTTTTCCTAAATTTTCCTATTATGTTTCCAACCTGCCCTGGCCAAACTCCTCATCAACTGGTCAGCTTAGATGAGGAATCCAGACTTTTCCTTACAGCGATTTGGGGATCAAAAGATGGACTGTGTATAAAGTGATTAAAATGGGCAAGTGTTAGTTGTTACTCTTTTCCTTTTTCCAGTTAACACTGTTGGCTACCTGCTGAAATGAGTTGGGGTAATCTCCTAATGTCTCTGAGCCTATAGAAAATAAGAGAAAGGACACTTACTCCACTGGGCGGGGGGAAAGGCTAAGGAGATAACACAGAGTAAGGAAATTCTGTCATCTTCCCCTAGAAGAAACCAAGGCTTTACTCAGCCAATGAATGCCAAAGCTGGGATTTCTAATCAAAACATCCATATGGTGAAAAGTGTTTGCTATCAGGGCCAACTTAGCCAGTAGACATAGTAAGTATAATGCCTAGAGCTCATGAAACCTTTAAAGTCCCATGGAAATATCTCAACTTCTCTTAAAAATAAAATGAAAAAAAAACCTTTAAATTGAAGACAAATATTTCAATATATAGTATGAATGTATTTATGGATATACTAATTCAGTTGGGATATATAACTCTATATCAGTGATGGTGCAACTTTTAGAGCTTTGAATGATACAAACAGCTCCCTGGGGCACCTGTGCCATAGGTTGACCACTCCTGCTCTATATATTTGCATATGTACACATATAAGGATGTCTCAATTCACAAACACTTCTGTTCACAGAACAATTTGGTTCACAAATAGAAGCATTTTGCAAACTTTTGCTTCCATTCTGCAAATGGTCAGTGGTCTCTCCAAATATATTCCATTCTTGGATATGACTATCAAATGCAAGGCATTTTGCAAACATTTGGTTCCACGAATTCTGCACTGGGTGACAAACACAACCATGACCATTTTCCCAAGAATCATGGAACCAGCTAAGTTCATGAACTGAGGTACCAAGTATGTGTGTATTCATGCATATATATGGGGGCACAGAAGTTCCTGGTAGCCCATGAAAGTTATATGTAGCCCTGTTCAGCGTGACTTTATGACACCTGCCTTGGAAATCCTAAATTGCTAATGAATATACAACTGTTCTAGTAAAATTTCTCTCTTTTTGCATTGAGTCAGAAGAATATTCCCCATAGGTAAGTGAAATCACTTAATACTGCTAACTTTTAAGCTAGGAGAACTGGTTACAGTCACCCAAAATACAATGTGCTGTTTTTTCATAGCAGGGAGGCATTTGTGGCTAAGGAGAGCCAGCCTCAGAATGAAGCAAAGTATCTTAGATGTTTCCACTCATACATATTTCCTCTGACCACAGAACTACCGAGGGTTTTATTTGCCACCAGGTGTAGAAAATTCTGGCATTGTGTAAATACTAGGATTTTGCTAAACGTAAAATTACACTGATATTCAGGCCTCACTACATATTGTTTCATTAGCCCATAAGATTCTCGGATACAAGGAATATAGGTGTATTTAGCCCCCATTAAATACAAAGAGAGAAAACCAGATGTTCCCTCACCCAAATCCTCCCTGAGTGTTAGGGACAAAGCAAAGCTCACAATCAGAGTCCAAATATTCTGTCCAAATCTTAAAATTACTGCCAAGTGCAAACACTTTTTCTTTCCTAGAAAAGCTTTGTCCCTACTTTCCTATCTTTTGGAGAGGTGATTTCCCCCTGGACAACCACATTCAACCTATAAAAGAAGGCTGGCTACTGTGGGTAAAGTCATTCCAGCCAAGCAGTATGGGCTCTAATGTCATCACAACATTATGAAACTGATCAGTTTCTTTGTATAAAATCTTAAAAAGGCTCCATGGAGTCTTTAAGCCAAAAAAGGGCTTTTGAAAGTAGTTCAGGAAATTGCCATCATGAAAGCGATTTCCACATGTGTCTCTCAATATTACCATCTCCCTCTTTAGGTGCTGGTCTTTCCTAGACTGTAATAAGAAGTGAAAGAACAGCTTATTTTCCTTTTTAGAGAAGGCACAATTTAAAAAAAAAAAGTCCCCAAGAACCCTGTGTGTGGGGATGATATGCAGACCATTAGTGCTCCTTCCTTGGCTTTGGGGCCTGATTCATATTCTCAGTTAGCTATGAGTATTCCATTCCATATAGGTCAGGAAGAATTACGTGTGTGTAACGGAAGTGGAGTGTGGATTTTAAGCATAGCATGTGATTTTAAGAATGCAGAAAGATGGTATAAATTTGCATCTTCTTAAGAGGAACTCTTTCTAAAAACACTTAAACCATTTTTATCTGATAAAATCAAAATTGATGGGGGTGGAAATGACACCCCAAAATTTCATACAGCTTTTCTTTTCTCCCAAGAAAAGAACTATAAAACCATTGTCAAGCTGTCAAATGTCCTTGGGGCAGATTTTTAAACTGTAGTGCACATTAAAAGGGAAGATTAATATTGTGCTCGGGGGGCTGGGGTAACAGCCTCCATCCTTGTGGGATCAGCTGTAGCACTCTGCCTTAAGATATTTCAGGAATGAGATACGAAGCTACCTGCAGGGAGAGGGGCCGGTGTTTCACAAGGGCTGTTGCCATGAGTGAGGACACAGAGCACATATTCTTCAGGGCACCAAAGATCCTTGGATGCCAGGCCACGGAGCAGAATCTTGAGCCCCTCCTGGGAGGGGCACTACTTATTTCCTGGAAACAAACATGTGGCTCATTTTGTGACATTTCTTAAGCTTTTACTCTTGACTTTACAAGAGCTTTAGAGTAGACCTTTTTCTTCTCTCACTTTGCCGTGCAAACCACAGGGGAATCAGTTTTTTGGAAATGGGTTTCCAATTGATTCGTACTCCAGCTTTCATCCCTAACTTTGTGGTCATGTGTTAGAAACCATAGGGTCACATACAAGAAAACTGTCCTTATATTTCTGTGGCAAGTTATCTAAAACACCAGGGGAATTAGTGAAAGGGGGCATTTGCTTCGGAAGTTGGTCCCAAAATTCAAGAGAATTCAATGAGTATTTTGAGTGCTCATTGCACATTAGGTTTTATGGTAGGTGCTATAAAGGATAAAAGGATATGGTCATGGTTCTGTCCTATGAGGGCTTCAAAATCAGGAAGGTTGGTCAGAAGGGTATGGAATGAAGCCATGATATAGTCACTGTTCTCTCATACACTCAGTGGAGCGCTGTAGGAGGAGAATGGATGTGAGTGGGAAATAGGACTTCAGCTTTAAGGATAAGGAAGATTTACCAGGCGGATAAGGGAAGAAGTAAGAGTATTTGGGGTAAAAGGAACAGCAATAAAAAAGCACGCAGAGAAAACCAGTGCTCCTGTACTTGTGATTGTGCAGTGCAGGTGGGGGCTGGGAAGTGCAAGATGGCGTAAGTGTTGCATTCTAGATGTTCCCTAGAGGCATATAAAGACCAATCAGGTAACAGGGCCTCCTCTCAAATGAAAACATCTAGAATGGAAAAGGAACATTCACATAAATACCTATAATATGAAACAACCCAAGAAATGTGAGAGAGTTGAATGCCATACTATGAGTGTCTCAGAGAGAGAGAGAGAGAGAGAGAGAGAGAGAGAGAGAGAGAGACAGACAGAGAGACAGAGAGACAGAGAGACAGAGAGAGAGAAGTAATAAGATTTGGAATGTTTAGAGCCAGGAAATAAGAAATGACTTCTCCATTTCAAAGATAGTACTTTTGAAAAATGGAATGGCAGTTACAACATATTTTTTTCTTTTCAGATAAAATTTTCTAATTTTTCTCTAATTTAAGACAACCACAGGTTTTAGACACACTTTAGTGTATTCAGACTGTGTAGGTCAGCGGTAGAGCATTTGCCTAGTGAGGCTCTGAGTTCAATCTCTAGCACTGCAAAAAACCCAAAACAAATAACATATATTTGGTGTATTAATTTATCTTCATGAATGCATAGGTGAAGTAAAGTTGGCCAAAAGGGGCATGAATCTACTTTTGAACCGGGCCTCAAGCTCTGCCTGCAGATAAATACTTTCTAAACTAAAGAAGTCACACATATAACAGATAAGTATATTTATAAACAAGAAGAGCGGTAGGGTTGAAGCTGTGAATTTAAAATCCAGAGGAGTTATCCATTTGAAGCCCTATCACCTGGTAAAGTCTCATAAGTATTTTTTCTTCCAGTTACTATTAGAACAGCAGAAGAGAGACAAATTTGTAGATTTACAGAAATGGTCTATATATTAGGTAGGGGTAAGCCACAGCTGTAGAGGATAGAAGACTAGAAAAATGTGTATAATGAGCATATTGGCTCTAGAAAAATGGGAGGGTCGAATCAAACAGAGAAGGCTAATCAAAGGTTACTATTTCCTGGGTCCTTACTAGATAGTCAGCACAGCCTGCAGCACTTTACAGCTGCTAATTTACTTAAAGTTGATAGCAACCTTATGAAGTATATCTTACTATACTTATCATGTAGATGACTAAACAGAGGCATTAAGATTAAGTCACTTGCCTAAGACAAAGAGTTTATAAGTACTTGGTACCCTGTGCCTATGCACCGAATCCTTTTGCCAATGTAAGTATCAAGACAAAGGTAAAACAAAAGAAGTATTTGACTGCAGTATTTCCTGTATAAAATAATATTTTATTTAGATTTAAGGAAAAGAAATGTGTAAGACTTTATTACATACTCAGAGGAAGAGACTGGATCACAGAATCATATACTGTAATAGTATAATTTTGAAGCTTGAGACATTTCCAATCCATATTAGTTTCTCATTCTATAGATGAGGAAACTGAGAATGAGGATCGATTAAAATCATTAAGCATTTGCTGGAGGTTAACAACGTATGCAGCACTGTGTGCCTGGTGCCTGGACAGCAGCACAGCTTGCTCTCCAGATTGTTGGCGTAACACATTGTGGGGAAGCATCACGAAGCAGGGAAGCTGCACAGGGGTCCAGCTTTGTTGGGAATCTTGCAGCACAAGCAAAGAAGGCCAGCTTGACTTTCTGGGGGATGATAGTCGTGTTCAGTGAGCTTTTGACCAACGTTGAAAGAAAGTTCCTACCTCCTAGATGCTTTGGTTGGCTGCTGTCTCAATGTCTAATAGACCAGCAACAAATTCCCTTTCTTTCTCCATAAACTTACTTCTAATCTGTTATCTTTGTATGACACAGAATCTGTGTGGAGTGACAACTTGCTTTTCTCATCACTTTTAGGATAACTTTGGTTAATTCAGGTCTTTCCATGGTCTGCCTGAGGGTCTGTGGGACCAGTTTACACAGTGGGGAGGGGAGATAATCTTGAGCTGGCTTCAAGTTAAAACTCCACAATGACTTGCAAATTTTGTTACCTTGGGCAAGATTCTTTCCCTCTATAAGTCTTGGTTTTCTCATGTGTAAAATGAGTGAAATCATAATCCCTGTATGGTAGGATTTTTGGGAGGATTAAACGTGCCAGTGCAGACAAAGGACCTAGCACTTTCTTAGCTCATAATGACAACACAATGTATTTTAGATAATTAAAATGAATAAACTTAATTAATTATGAAACTTTTACTGTGAAAGTTTATCTCTATTGAAAGTGTAAACCACAGTCAGATACAGAATAATTCAAGAGTTACCAAGATTTTATTGCAAATAGCAAATCTCCTTTTCCAAATTGACTTTCCAAACCAGAAACCCTCTCAAAGGAGCTAAAACACATGATTACAAATGGTCAACTTTAAACAATCTGTGATGGGGACTCCTATGAACTTCATAATCAGTCAAATGAAGGCTTACGGGAAAAAATCCTTTCTAGAATTTAAAATTAGGAATAATTTTAAGTCTCTTCTGAGTATTTAATTGGAAAAGGAAAGACATTTCACTTACGACACTGTCCTTTTATTTTTGAGCCAATAACTTCAGTGTTGTTTTATTTTACACTGGAGAAAGTGGCAGTATCATAGCCTGCTTTTTAATTTAGTTTTGCCTTTTTATTCATTCTAGTGATTTTTCAGTTTTATCATATTCATGCCTTACATGTTAAGCTTTCTCAAAATCTCTTTGCAAGTCAGAAGAGAGAAATGTACATAAATACCATAAAATGGCATCATGTCCACGATTTTTCTTACAAATACACCTTATGCCTGATTGTGCACATCTGGCTTGAACTAGTTTTTATTTTATCAAGACTTCAGTGAAAATGGCAGAATTGACTTTTATGTAAGCACTCATTTTATATTTCACAAATGTGGAACATAGATGCTCGCCTCACAGACCATTTAATTCGCTTGAGAAAGAGGGATTGCAAAGAAAAACAAAGAAGGAAAACAGGGGCTATTTAATAGACTATTATGAGTGCTGAGCAGGTAACAACACTTGCTAATTAACCAATGCGGTTAATAAGCATCAAATCAAGTCAATCTGATAAAAACAGAAACTAATGTATATTTTACTGGGCATCATTAGACACCTAGTTTATTCATTTCTCACATCAGTCCTGTAAAAAGGAAGCATTATTTTCAGCTCTCTTATAGGACAAAACAGAGGCTCACATGTGGTAGGAGCCACGCTGAGGATTTTGTAAGAAGTATGTGCCCTAGGATTGAAAGTCAGGTCTTAATTTAAAAGCCCAGGTTGTATCCACTCTTCTAACCTGTGCCCTCAATGCCTGATCTCAAGCGTGCAATAAGAAAGGTTCTCTTTTAACCTCTGGGCTTTCCTCCACAAGTTTGCTGGATAGAGAAAGACGGGCAAAAAACAAAGGCTGCTAGGTCAGGATTGTCCCTCAGGTGCACTCTATCTGGAAATGTTTGTTCTCTTGCCTAATATTAGTGTGATCCTTAAAATCAGTCTCCTTATAGTTGCGTAAGGTGCGGGGCAGAAGAAATTTTCTTGCCAAAGTAGTTAGGAGAGCCCACCTAGGTTGGAAGAGAGCAACAGCTTCTGAAGCTGCTGTGTCCATAAATCCATGCAATGAGGGATTAATGTGAGAGCCGTTGAGCCACAGTCAATGAGTGCGATATAAGGTGGAGAGTGAATTTTGATGAATTTTAAATGTCAATTTTGAGTCTTCGCTATCAGGTATAAAGAAAAGTTACCGGTCTGAGTTACAGTGGTATGAGGTGGAAAATCACCCAACAAAAGAGAATGGTGCTTCATGGGGACCTAGCACAGCCACCAAGCAGTTTTTCACTGAACATCCGATGAGGCACGATGGGCAGTTAGTACTTGATTTAGGCTGCCTGTCCTGTACGTGAATTGCATTTTATGGGTAAATTAACTGTCTAGGAGTGGTATGTGGGATTGTGTTAGTTTATTTCTTCCTACCTCTGCCTACTGCAATCATTACAAACACTGAGCTATATGAAAGTCACTGGCTAGGACAGTCCCAATCACCATACTGCTTTCCTCCCCTGATTCAGGACTGGATAGACTTAAACCAACAACTCCTGCCAAGTCTGTGCCAGTTTTTACTTGAAGGCCACTCCTTACCAACCAGAACACAGTATTTTCCTGGAGACTTATTTCAACACATTTCCTTAAGAGTGTTTCCTTTTAGTAACCTTTCCTAACTAGAAACTAGCCTGTCTAGGCTTTGCCCTTCACAACTCCTACTTTTTAGAATGTAAACATCTAAACTCTCCTTTGGAAGGCAGTTTCCTTTTCCAAATAGACAAGCAGGGGTTTCAATGGGCAATGTGAGTCTGAATTAAGTTACTTTTCTAGAAAACAGAGCATTTTGTTTCGTTTGCTAGGGGAACACCCCTTATAAAATCACATTCTTTTATTTTTTTAACTTATGAGAGAACAAAAGTCCTATCAGGAGCCATGAAAACACCTGACCCATTCTTTTTCTATGTCCAGAAATAGTTTACGGGGCCACTGAAAGATGCTGATGTTATCTTTTTAATATTCTGAGGAATAATCCTATTAAACAAAAAACAAGGGAAACTGTTATGCCCACAAGGCGAAATTACCCAAAGCTGGCTGGCAGGGGTCGAGTTACCTCACAAAACCCTAGCTGTGCGCTGTTTCTATCGCTCCATCAAGGGCTTGGTGAATGAGCAATAATCTGTGGATTCTGCTCATCTCTCTTTGCGAACTTTGTTCTGTGGAATTAGATACAACTTTGACAAATTAGAAAAGGCTCCTGGGTGCCCCGCTGTCCCCAGAGTAGCACAGTCTGGTGATTGTGCACTGGCCTTCTGAAGTCCAGCTATGTCAAGCCATCAGCAGCAGCCCTTCCACCAAGTACATTTTTTAATAAGCAAGTCTGTCAGCACCAAGTTCTTCGGATCTTCCGACCTCTCCTTAATCCTCAGGACGCACTGACTTTCTTCTGTTTCCTTGACGGTAAAAGGCCCGGTGCTGGGAAAGAAGTATCTTCTTTGTTTATAGAATATGGGCAACAAAATTAACCTTCGAGATTAACTGTAAATGAGTGAAGATCGTGTTTTATCTTCCTCCAGGTCAGGGGGTAGGGATTAACACTTGCATGAAAAGTGTGTGCACACGTGTGCATGCATGTGCACGGCCACGCTCCTTCCTCGCCTGACCCCAGCAATCATAAGCTGACACATCTTCCTGCTCTGGCTGTTCTCTGTTCTGTATTCATGCATGGGTTCCATTCTGGTTTGCATAGAGCAGTGAGGTATATTCTGTTTTTTTGTTTTCTATTCTTCAATTCTATTTCAAGTCTTACAGAAAGGAAAAGATCTAAAACGTCAGCATACTAGAAATGATTTCTGATGTTTAAGGATAAAAGTTTGCTTTTGGCGAATGACACAAGATCATCCTCTTTCAGTAAAATTGTTGGGCCCAGTAGAGGTAAACAGTGTCATAGTGTGCAGCAAGGACCACGAATATACCGCAAAGAACCACATCTGGGAAAGAGGGTCTTTTCTTTGGTTTACATGGCAGCATACTCATGCTAACAGTCACAGGAAAAAGTTGCGGCTCTACACAATACAGGGCGTAATGACCCTCTCAGAGTGCCTTAAAAAAAAGACTCACAATCATTGAATAAGATAAATGAACAAGAAATTTTGGTCTCATTTATTTTTTTCCTGGCTTTGTAAAAATGCAGGTTGACCCAATTAGATATATACTTATATTTTTAAAAAGTAAGCTTGACACAAAGAACAACAACAAAAACAGTTTGTTGCAGGCAAAATTTATACTGGGAAGAGAGTGGAAGTCAACTGCCTTAAGATAGATGTTATTCTTGGTCTCTGGACGCTCCTGAAGGGTGAGGCAAGATGAACTCAAGACTGGATGATTTCTGACTCAGGGCAAGACTGGAAACAGGCTTCACATACCCACTACTTGCTGTTGAGAGTGCAGAGACCGGTCTTTCTCCATTTTTGGTTGAGGCTTCACCTCCTAAATCCAGCTTGAAAGTGACAAGGTATGACTATGGCGGCCAGAGCTAGGATCTCAACCTCACGCTCCTGTCTTTATTTCTCAGAGTTGCTGAAATGTGCCTGGAACACGGGGCGGTGACTCACCTTGGCTGTAGTCATTTCTTGCAGCGAATGGTTCTATTAGAAGCACATTGTGATCCTGGTTTCCTCATATTTGGTTGGATTCTGGGGAAATTCGATCACTTTTATAATTTTCTTGCCTCTTCTCAAACAAGATCATTTTATGCTGGTTTTAATTCTACTTTCTTTCTGTCCTTCTTTCTTTTTTTCTTCTTTTAAATAAAGCAGAACAAAATGAAGCACTATGCCAGCACAGAGATGCTCAATTTTTCACTCAACAGTGGCAATGACCATAACAATTAAATAGAAGAAAAAGGGACTTTATTGTAGGTGCAAGACGGGGGTTATACAAAATGGAGAAGTAATCAGGTCAGTGCCAGGGACCCCTTAATATGATGATCAGAATTTCAGGGGGATGAAAAGAAGTGCGTGTTGGAATCCCCAGTCTCCATTATCACCATCTTGGGTTAGGTACTTAACGCGTGCTGTGATTTTAGCTGAGGAAACTGCTTAGAGGAAGCAATTTTTGAAGTTCACTTGATATCTCTGGGAGGTAATAAAGATCTTTATTTATAAATAACGCACATTCTGTGAAGTGTCTGTGTGGGCATAATATACCCCAGAAAAATGATAGGTTCTTTGTGTTGTCTTGGTGGGAAGAGCAAAAGGTACATTTCAGGAGACCTGGTAAGATTCTAGACTTTTTACTGTAGGGGTATGTAGCACAGTTCAGATCATTTAACTTCTGTGTTGCCAGTATTCACATTTGCTGAGTGGAGTTAGTGCCTGTTCTAGCACCTTTGAAAAGCTGCTGTGAGGAGCAGCAAAGACCCAGGAGATAAAATGTCTCTATTTTACTACATGTTCTGGGAGCTATCATTTGAAATGCACTTGTGTGCAGGAAGTCTACCTGGAGCATTTAGAGGTCAAATGACCCCAGCCACCCACCTCAGTGAGAGCACTTACCACATTACACTTAACCTTGGGCCTCTTTGGCTATTTCAGTACTTTCCTAGAAGCTCCTGTAAGACAAAAACAACAATTCTCGCATTCATGATGCTGAAATCCAGCGCAGTGGCTAGCTTACCATAGACACTTGATCAAGGGAAAAAATGATGGACACATTTGACTCTACCATTAGCCGAGACACTCAAAAGGAGGCTAGATTAAGTGTCTGTATGTTAGCTCCTCATAGCAATATACAGAGAACTGGAATTTTATATTAATTTTCATACATTCTTAGAGCAGAGTTCCTTAAAAGTCTACAAAGTCTAAGGAAATTAAAAATAAAAGGCCTTAACTGGCAAAATAATCTGGACTGCCATTCTCCTTCCAAAATTTCTCATGTGAAATCAAGACGAGGGGGTGAGAGTGACTACTTAAAGCTGGGTGAAGGTGTAATTCTGGTCTTGTTTTAGTGCTGGGTTTATCTAGCTATAACAGCTGTGCCCGGTACTCTTTGTGACCTGTAAAACAAAGCATCTTTTCATCTGTACAAGGTGAAATCAAGAATATACAAGATGGTGCTCGTTGATGTGTCAGCTTGGTAGGCAGAAGAACAAAAGAAGGTGTATTTTGGATTTTCCCTAACTGAGGACGCGTCTGTAAACCTAAATGGATTTTGCTCCACACACTTTGATAACGCTAGTCTGAGGAAAAGATGGCATGGCTTTGCTTTCTCATCTGTTCCCATCCTCCTTCCCCTCTCATCTGGTATTTTGCAATAAAATTTCCAAGATACGGTCGTTCAACAGTCGCTAGCATGCATTGATTAATTATGTGAGCCAGACTTCCAGTATACAATTAAGCTAAACAAAACTGCATTAAAGTAAAATGAATAATTTGACTTCAAGCCACAAAAACAAGGAAACTGAGTGAAAGCAGAATCTCTGACCTCACTCAGTTTGCACAGCGTAGGAGACGAAGTGTAATCAGAGCTATAAATCATACCACTGCCATAATACGATGATGCAGGAAGGAAGTTGCCCTGACCTTTGATTTAGAGCAGTTTCAAAGGCAGAACTGAACTGGATGATTTCTTCTACAAAATTCTTCAATTAGGAAGTATAATGGAAAAAAATTCCCTTTCCTGACATAAGTGGATAATGCCTGTTTTAGTTATCTTTAAAGCAAATTTATTGTATTTTCTTCAGTATGATTGAGATATGTCATATTTACACTGTCTCAGAACTATTTTATGTTGATGTGCTCTTAATGTCTCTAAGATCAAAATTCAGAGAATAAAATATATCCCACACACAAAAATAGAATGAGTTGTTAATAATGTTTTTCCTTGCCAGCTATAAAAATGATATTTACTGAGGACAAATTTGAAATATGCAAAAAAACCCAATGTATTAGATAGGAAATAAAATCTATCCATAATCCTAGTACTCTGAGAATCTCAAGGGAGCTATAGTTCCTCTTTATTCTTTCCAGATTTTAGTGTATGTGTGTGTATGGGTATATGTATGTGTGTATGTGTAGTTTGGGATCATAGTGTATATCTACTTCTTTCACCTTACAGTATTTCACAAACATTATTTAGTTCTGAAAATATCATACAACAGGACTTGTAGTTACCTAACAGAGTTTTGTCATATGGACAAATCATACTGTATTTAACAAAGGTAATATATTAAAAGCTTAATTTTTTCCAATTTAAATTCTTATGTTAAAAATCAAAATACCTGATGGAAGAGCAAATGTTATGCATAACTGTGTGTGTCAACTTGACCTTTTAATTTCAAGAGGAGTCCTGGTGCCACATATCCAAGATGCATCCAGAAACGCTGGAGAAGCTGGCCACATGCACCCTCAGCGGCAGTGGAGAAGACACACAACTACCCCTGAAAGAGTTGCTCTTAAAGGCCTATTGCTGTAGAAATCCAGGGTGGAGTGGTGGACTCATAGAACACAAGAATTTCAAATCTTCCGTTGTATTCTATATGTGCAAAAAGCAACAGCAAAGGGAAAGGGGAGGATTCTGACAACTGTAAAAAGTCACCTGAAGGTGGTCTTATTACTAGAACCTGTCTGTGAGATATAAAACCCTATTTAGAACATTACCCAATTAACCTTCCATCAGGAAGGAGTTTCGATGCAAAAATGTGACCAATCAATTTAAACACGTGAAGAACCAAATCATAGAGGGCTGTTTATCCAGATTCATCCAGCAAGTGGGTCTTTTCATTTATAATAGCTTATATTCAAAATTCCACCCACTCTTTTCTTTTTCCTAAGAAGGGCTCTGCCATCTGGTTTAGGGCTTTTGGCCCCAGGAAAGTACGATTTTCACTTTTGCCATAACTGATTAGATTAACTGGCTCAAGCTAACTTGGCTGGAGATTTTCCTAAAATCTGTAATAGAGTCAGTTGGTCTCTTATATAAATTGATATACCTTTATACTGGTTTAAGAAAAAAGAGATTTATTTTTGGTGATTCTAGGAATTGAACGTGGGGCCTCACCCATGCTAGGAAAATTTTATAGTGTTGGGTACATCCTCAGACTTTTTATTTATTTATTTTGAGAAGGGATCTGTTTAAGTTGCCTTGGCTGGGTTTCAACGTGTGATCTTCCTGCCTCAGCCTCCCTAGGACCTCTGATTACAGGTACATGCTAATACACCCAGCTTTTTAAAAAGTACCTAAGCTATTTTAGGAGAGATTTGGGTACAGGTGTGATGTGATCAAGAACTCAAATGATGTCATCAGGATTCAAGTCTTGGCTTTGCTTCCTCTGACTTGGCTCAGTCTTGGAGCTGACCACTCTCGTGGTGGAGCAGTAGATGAGGCATGGTGACCACTGTTGTCCCTGGCTTGCCTCACTGAGAAGATCGGGGAGGAGGGGGAGTGAGTGTGTTTCCCAACATTATAGGCACATCTTCCCTGGATTCACTGCAACTAGATGTATTTCAGTTCAACACCCTGCCCTGAGTGATTACATACAACCAGGCGACAAAATCCCCTGATCAAAGGAAGCCAATTTGCAGTTTCCTCAGGAGCTGAGGATGAGGTCCATTCCTCACACACTGCATGTCCAAGAAATTAGAACACTTTCAGAGACAACGCATACATCCCACTGAGAGAGTGAACAAATATCCACCAACGTCTCCACGTCATTTGGGACTCACTTGTTGATTGTGATGGGGTGAATTTACCAAATGGGTGAAGCAGTGGTACAGAGAGAAGAATGCTCAGAGGACTGAAAGCCAGGGAGAGAAATAAGGAAAGATGCTAATAGGTTTCTAATTGTTGCTTTTGGTTCTTTGCTAAGGGTCATTTCTATTCCTGATCTCTGTTCCCTGGAAAGTCCTCATGTCTTTATAATAAATGCACCTTTTTGTTTAAGATGTTTTGAGTAGTTACCAAGTGTGTAATCACATTTACACCTATAATGGCTTCTTTGGCAAAGATGTGGGCCTTCTATTTGATAGTCCTGTTTGTTCTATTAAAATTGATTGTATAAAGTGTCTTAGATTAAATATGCTAAGGAGGAGCAGGGTACAGCAGGAGCTGACTATGAACCTGAGACAGGCTGGCAATAGTTTATCAGGTGCATTTGATATGGGTGGAGGGAAGACATTTGACTCCATTTACTTAGCAGATATTTATCAGTTCCCTCAAGAATGCTGCAAAAAATCTTCAAAAGGGCCTTTCTTTCCCTCCCCTCTGCACCTTGGATGCGATGTTCTGTGAAATATGTTGACTTTTTTTTTTCTTTACAAAACCCATAAAAATGTCCTGGTTGCCATGCAATGTTGTGACAAGCCCTAGTAGATTGTGTCAATCATATTGCTTTATGTTACATTAAGTGACATATTGTAATGTGATTGATACAACATGGGATGACACATCATAATGAGAAATATCATCTGGAAAATAGAAAAACAGCGGAGGACTTGAAGCCATTTCTAATTTTCCTTTTTGAATAAGATAGAGGAAAAGATCCCCTTGGTCATGATGACTATCTGGGGAAGGGTACAGGTCTTACTGGGTTTCTTCACATTACCCTTTTGATATGTAATTAACAGATGATGTGGAAAACATTTGAATTTTTAGAGGATAGGTAGACTCAGTTGTTTTTTGTTTTGTTTTGTTTTTTTTTCCCAGTACCGGGAATCGAACTCATGACCTTGTGCTTGCCAGGCAGGCACCGTGCAGCTGAGCTAAACCCCCAGCCCCTAGACTCAGGTTTAACTGAATATCTCTAAACCCATTTTACAGTCTTTTAGTATTATTATCTTTCCATGCACTAAAATTATTTTCGTAACTTCTATATTAAAAAACTCTTTCTTCCCAATCCTTGCTCATAGTCCCTGCTTTAAAATGTTGGATATTTCTTTCTCTGGTTCTACAAAGACTGAAGAAAAAACACCTTTTGCACTTCATTGTCATTAAGTTATTTATTTATTTATTCATTTATTCTTTGTCTTTTTTTGAGACAGGGTCTCACTGTGCAGTTCAGGCTGGCCTTGAGCTCACTTTGTAGCCCAGGCTGGTCGGAACTTGCAACGATCGTCCCCCTTCAGCCTCCCAAGTGTTGGGATTACAGCCATGTGCCACCAAGCCCGGCTGTCAGTAAATATCCTAAAGGGTAATAATATCTTTTAAAATTTTTACTGCAAGTCCAAAGTCTTACACAATTCCTGGCCCATAGAAGCACTTAGGGATTGTTCATTGAGTGAATTTCTGAACAGTCTTCATTGCTATGTGCAGTTATTGAGAGGTAGTTAATAAAATATAGTAAAAAATCCACGCTTTAGTTTCCTAGGGCTATCATAGCAAGTCATCATAAACACAGAGCTGTTAAATAGCAGAAATTTGTTCTTTCAAAATTCTAGAGGACAGAAGTCCAAATTCAAAGTGTTGTCAGTGCCACAGTCCCACTGAAGCCCTCAGAGGAGAGGAGACTACTTCCTCATTTCTTCCGGGTTTTGTTCACTCCAGGCATTTCTTAGGTTGAGGCTACATAGCTACACTCTTGTCTTACCTTCACCTGGACTTCTTTGTCTCTTGTGTTTTATCTTCTTCTTATAAGGACATTAGATTTAGGACTCACATTGAGTCCACAATGATCTCTTAGGAAGATCTTTAGCAGAATTACACCTGAGAAAAACCTTTCCCTTCTTTCCCCCTAAATAAGGTCACATTCAGAACTTCTAGTGTACATATCTTTAAGTTGGCCACCAACCCAGCACACCCCAGCTCATCAAAATAGTAAGTAGATGAGGCTATGCTGAAGAATTGACATTTTTGGTTTATGGTTGCATAAAATATTTTTACTTTAATCTATATTTAAAATATCTTCCATTTACTTTCCTATCTTACTAATCATGGTATAATAGACACAATTACATGTTTCTTAATCATAGGTATCTTTACAATGTCACAGGGGTCTCAGTTTGAATATGAGTTTATGTGACATAGATATAGAGACCAGGAAAAGTTGAGATGACTTTATACAGAGTCTAAATGTCCTTTAAAAACAAACTGCCTTCATACCCTCCCTACATGTGTTGTGAAATGTATTCTGCGTGCCTTTTGTTTCAGTAAATGTAGGGAGAGATTCTGAGTGGTTGATGATTTTGAATAGATGGGATACCACCCAGTTTCCTTACATGTGGGTGTTATTCCTGTTGTTCCAGTTGGCACTCGTATCCGCCTACAGACACAGGACTTCAAAGAGGAGAGAAATGAACATTTGAGGTGACCAGGGGAGGTCCTAAGAGAGGAAAAAGTGATGTGAAAAGAAAACAAGCCACTGAGAACACAGTGTGCCTGAAAGTTCTGCCTCAGGACCAATTTTCAAAATACTCCTTGTCCTCCAAGTAACACGGAGCTGGAGTCTTACAATCAGGTGCCGCTTAATCCTGTTGGAAAATATGTTTCTGTCCTTTTTTTTTTTTTTTTCTTAGAGGAAAGCACTATCACCATAGACTTATATTAGCTTTTTCTGTCTTTGTTCAATATCTTGCGGCTGTATAGAGTAATTTAATAAATCAAAATCATCGTTTTCAATTTTCATTGTGGCTACACTGGTGTTCTTTTGAGTGGAGTTCAATTATTGAGATGGCATATATTACTCTGAATCATTTTACAGCTCAATCAATACACACATCTTCATAATAAATATTGATGCTCCTTGGATGCCTATGCCAATGTCCCGTACGTTCAGCATAGCTGTTATGATTCAGGCAGTTTTGAGTAATTAATATTTTTTATTTTATTCGTGCACTGAACTCCGTAACTCACACCCGATTGTGGCCCTTCCAGACGGGAAGAGAAATTCTGAAGCAAATGAATCATCCAGAAATCTATTACACCAGAAACTCTTCAAAAAATTGAGATCTGAAATTTGTTGTTTGTGAGAATCCACTTACATAAAATAAGCAGATTCAACTCATTGGAAAAAAACCAATAGCCTAATTGCCTTAGTCTTGGAAAATAACCATCACAGAAGAAATACGATGTTTTCCCAGCAGGTTTACAAAATGGAAAGTCTTAACTTGACTAAATCATGCAAGAAATGCCAAAAATTTCTAAGAAGGAAATTGTAGGTACTTGGAGAGTGTCTCTTGAAGATGTAATAAAAACAGAATATCTGATGTTTCAAGGATTGTGATTAATACATTTGTTAAATAAGATTCTTAAATAATATCATATTTGATTGTATTTTTACAGTCAGATATGATCAGCGATTTACCTCAACGTTCAGTACATGGTGACCTATTTGTGAGCAAATGGATAATATATCTGATTTTTAAAAACATTTTAGTTCCCATTAAGAGCTCGAGCATAAGCGTGTGTGTGTGTATGTGTGTGTGTGTGTATGCACTTACATGAATTTTCAGGTTCTAACCCACACCTTCACAAACATAGAATCACTAGCTCCCTCACAAAGGGCTCTTATAATCTGCTATTTACATATTAATTATAACCTGTATATTATATCTGCCCACCTGAAAACAAACATCCAGGTATTCCTTTTTATTTTTATTTGTTTGGTTTGTTTTGTTGTTGTTGTTAACTCTTTGGAACTCAGAGCACTGACAAAGTCATGTTAGTAGGGGAAAAAAATCAGAGAAAAGTAGAATAGTTTTTGAAAGAGGCTGTGTGTTATTTAATCTTGACTGTCAACTTGACTGGCTTGAAAGACTGCCAGGGGATTTGTACAGCATACTTCTAAGTGTGCCTGAGTGGGTCATGGGAACAGGACCTTGGGGACTACATCCAGTCCGTGGCCCTTTCCTTTTCTGCTTCCTGCTTCCTGGCTGCCATGCTACAGCAGCTTTCCTCTGTCATAACTTTCCATTGTGATACTTGTGTCGTGGAGCCAGCAAACCACGGACCGCAACCCCTGAAACTGTGAGCCAGAATATATCTTTCCTCATTTAAATTGGTGTCGAGTGTTTTGTCTCAGCAATGGAAAGCTGACCAATACAAGGCAAGAGGCTAAATTATGTGACCAGTGGAATTTTTGTTTGATTTCTAATATGGAGGGTTATTCCCAAATTCTGAGAAACAGTTGTGTCTTTTCATCATGCTTCTAGGGCCAAGCATGTACACTCCAAAGGGTTATTTTAAAGTGTCTGTACAGTGGCTTCTCCAGTCAGTTTGTATCAGGTATTATCCCAGTGATTTTATTTTATTTTTGTAACCTGAGCTAGATTTCAGTGCCAATTTATTACTTTCATGAGAATTTTCTTGCCAGGAGTTGTATAATGAAAAAGACAAACCATTTGCACATTTAGGAATAATGGAGCAGTGTTGTCTTGTAACTGAGATCTTCAGAGTTGCCCCTGCCTAGAGCCTGAGCTTACCTCTTTTTGGTACAATTTATTACAAACCTTTCTCAGGTGCAGTTTTTAAAAAACACATTTTAATTTTCTTACTTATTTTTATTTAATTTGGTCCCAAGATTATAAAGTAATGCTGCTTAGAGTCAGAAAATTTTAAGTAAGTAAATGAAAGCTTTGAGTATAAATTTGAGTCATCTGAGTTGCTTTACTTCTGTGTATATATTTGTGCTGGTAATTTGATAACAGCACTGAATGAAGCAAGTGAACAATGATCAAAATATGAGGAGTGTGCATGGCACATTCAGACCTTATCAGCTCCAGAATCAGTTATCTGTTTGAAGAAAATTACATTGCATCTGTCAATAGACTTAATAACTCAGGGCCTGCGATTTGATAATGGATAATCACAGAAATTCAGGAAGCTAGACCATATGCCATTCCAGTTTTCTATTCTCTTATTCACCTTAATTTTCTAGATGAGTGAAATTATCTAGTCCTGGACTCAAAACGGCACACATGGAAATAGGGCCTGCAGGAATCTAGCCGCTCCCCACATCAGTCCTGCACAGGTTGTAGCTGCCGGGTTATGTCTGCAACTCTGGCATCTAATTGAAACAGGCAGAGTTTGGAAAATTGTAAACCTAGACAATGCATGTGAATAATGGTTGGAAAATTATTTTTTAAAAAAGGTGGATGTGGAACAGCTGAAGGAATTAGCTATCAGGAAACAGTGAGACTGGGGAGGGCAAGGATTCAGGGTTAGAGGAACAAATGTGCACCTCCATATATAAACCATGAGGGACAGGAACTAAATGGTAGACATTACTTAGGGAAATATTTTCCTGGAAGCAGAGACTCTCTCACGGCCCCTCATTCCTATTGATCTGGGAAGCAGTTTCTGCTTACAGAACCATTTCTCTCTTCTCACCTAATATGGTTACTGTATCGGTGATAATTTTGGCTATAAGCATTAGATGACTTAATGTCAGTGATTTAAACAAATAGGTGGGTCTTGATCTCACATATCAAGAAGAACATTGCAGGCAGTTTGTGGGATGGATATGGCTGCTCAGTGAGGTCAGTGGGGTTCAAGCTCTTTTCACCTTTCTACAGAGCCCTCTGTACCATGGCCCTTGTTCTCATGCTTATTAGTTGGAGTGGGCACTGCATCTGTACGTCATCATCTCCCTGCACACAAGGATTAGCACCTGCTCCTTCACATCAGGAGCAAACCTGCCCCCGACATTCCCAGGAGATATTTATTCTCATCTCATTACCCCCAGTGGTATCACACAGACATGTGGACTTCTACGGAAGCTAGATAAGTGAGCATCTCACTTGGAGCTGGCATTTTGCTACCTGAAAACAATTCAGTCATGAAGAAGGAAGGAGGAAACAATGTATGTCATTTGGGCAATGAGCAGGGAGTGCCCCAACCATTCACCTAAGATTTATAGAGGAGGAAAAATGTTAGGCAACTGCACCATTACCATGGGGAGGTGTGGTCCAAGTAATACTGATAGTGAGGGTCACTTGCTCACTGTTCATCTATCTTTATGTGCTCTCTTAATATGAATGGGTTGGAAGTTTTTAAAATTTGTATCAAGTCAAGCAAGACCATAGTGAGATACCATGGAGAGCTGATTCAGCTGGAACGGGAAACCAAATCAAATCTGACTCTTGGCTGAGAATTACCCCCTAGATTTATAAGGTTCTATATAAACTGAGCTTCTCTCTCCGTGTGTGTCTTTCTGTGTCTCTGTCTTGTCTCTGTCTCTGTCTCTGTCTCTTTCTCTCTCTCTCTTCTCTGTTGTACTGATTTTTTTGCAGCTCTTGTTTCTGTGGCTGAAAGTAAGAATGTTCTTGGAGGAAGAGGACACCTTGCTGAAATAAGAACACATTACCTTTTAATTTAGATAAGAACATAAAAACAAGACAGCTCACAAGGTGTACTTTTTATCTATACTACATTTTATTTTCCTCCCAGACAAGTCCATTGGACTCACATCAAACAAATCCCCAGGAAGCTAGAAAGGGAAGTTGGCAGCAGATCTCTTCATGCTATTTTGATGATACGAACCCTGAGATTCAAAGGCTTTGTCCTGAGTCACACAGCAGTAATCACCACTGAAAATAATCCTGCAACACTCTCCACCTGGCCAAATTGCCTTGCTGTGAATGGATATCTCTTGGAATGCTGAATCAGGACATCAAATGCAAATGCGATGATTTTTCAAGTGGAGAATTTTTGGAGAACTGGATTCCTTAAGTGGAGAATTAGACTGTGTAAATGGAAAGTCAGAAGATCTGCAGGAAGCTTGGCTTTTATTGGTAGATTCATGATTGTCTCATGATGCCACCATTTTTGATACTACATCTTTTACCCACGAAGGAACTTGCTTCCATATTTGGAATTTGGATGCCGCATAATTGCACTTAATCATTAAATTGCTGTGCAATGGCATTCAAAGCTATGTGTGAATACCCTGCTATCTTACTTTCATTTATTCATTCTTTAAACATCTATTTATGGCAGCATCTATGAAGCTGTTGACATAGTTTTACCTGATAAGAATGTGAGACACATGAGGTTGTAGTCTAAAGGGCATCTATTCTACGAAAGAGGAGATACAAATAGCAAACTAAATCATTAGTCCTTTAAATGAGCCGAACTTGAGAGTCAAGAAGCAGAAGATGAAACTTCATAATTTTTTCCTTCATAGTTCCGTTGAACCCAATTCTTAGACTATTTCATTCTTGTCCTATGAATGAAACCTTGAGCTAGTACATAATTTTATTAGTCAGTTGGTCACAAAGTCTCCAAAATATTTGAAGGAAATTGCTCTCAGTTGAGAATAAGGCAGACAGACATCAGAGGAGAAACAGATCATGGTGTCTCTTTCTAACAATCACAGCTCTCTCTAACTTTTATGTCTTATCCTGGCTACTTAGTACAGGTAGCACTCACACCCTCAATCCTAGTGCTCTTTCTCCTAGCATTGCACCCTATTAATTCCAGCATTACACACTCTAAAGTCAGCCACCAAAAAGGTTTGAAGTCCTTAAACTTCTTTTACACATCCTAATTCTAAGCAAGACTCCTTATAGAGTCTGCCTGTGAACAATCACTGGACTGAGAAGTGTGCTGATGAAACAGGAAAGACCACGAAGAACAGGAATGTAAGTGCTTTGTGTCTCTCGGGGAGGGACATGTCAGGTCTTGCGTACAGCCTGGAAGAAGTGATAGGGGTGGATGGTTCTCTGTTGGTCAGGAAAATGCACCACCCTTTGACAGCCTCGAGCTCCTGGGCCACCCTGACATTTGTCTCTAGTTTCACCACAGCAGGCTTTGTTCCCTTCATGACAACAGATGCCTGTCTTGACACCCTATTCATGGTACTGTCACCTGCCTAGAGAGGTGATGAGTTGGGCAACTTTTCTTCCACTTGCACGCTTGAGTTCTTTCAGACTAGATTCAAAACAACTTCAGGGGATTCATTCAATAGCAAGGATCCTATTTGACTTAGATTTGTTTCTTTTCCTTCCTTTCTCAGCAAACGGTAAATTACTCCCTTGTCCTTTAAGGCACCAGGACTTTCTTCCCCAGGCATTCCCTGCTTTCCACAGGCAGCAGACTGGGTTGGCCACAGGCCTCCTTCTTGGCTCTGCTTTGCCAGCATGCTACTTGCAATTTCTCTAAAGACAGCGCTGGTTTTTTCAAGGCAAATGAAACTTCATGGACCATTTCTTCCCACTTTCCTAGAAGCGAAGGCCGGCACAGGGGAGGGAGTGGGAAATATACAGAGGCAGAAAGTCACTTCTCAGCACTGGAGGAAGAAAGTGCTGACCCAGCTCAGGGGCACTGGGACTCTGAGCCCTATTCTAAGCAGATGCAAAGCTGCACGTGTGTGCACATTCATCACACAGCTCCTGAGTGCAGGTAGGAGAGGATTTTCTGTGATGAAATCTCAGTGTGAGAAATGTAGCAATCCACCAGTCTCTCTCTCCCTCTCTTTCCCTCTGTCTCTCCCTCTGTCCCTCTCACTCTTTCCCCAGCTCTTGATCTCTTTTTAAAAACATGAGCAGATATTTTTCATTTGTAGCCCAGATGCTACTATTTTTCTGTTATTTGCACTTAGTGAGTTGAAATGCAACAGATGTTTGAAAAAGGTTTAGAACAAAATTCCTCATTAGGGACCATGACAAATAAATTACACACCTAACTTTCGAGCCTTTGTTTGCTCAGACTTTTGGCTGATTTTTTCAGGGTGAAGAGGAGAAAGAAGAATAATAAAATGACAATGAGAAGAATATTATAGTAATCATGATTATTGACTGAGCTAGGACTTTTAGCTGCTTTATAAATTTCCCACCTGTTATTGTATTCGATACTCAGAGTTACCCCAGGGGGCAAGAGTATTGCATTTATTTAACATATGAAGTAATTGAAGCACAAACAGGATGAAAGGCTTGATTAAAAGTTAGGCAAATCTACCTCTGAAGATGAGAGTGTGAACATTTCATGGAGCCTTATAGCTTTTGTAGAGAGAGGGAGGGAGGGAGACAGAGAGAGAGAGATTTGAAATGAATTCTTTCAATACCAAATGTCCTAGACTTTACCAATAAGAGGTCCCTATAATGTAGCATTCCCACTTGGCTGGACTTTAATTTTCCCCTTGTTATTTCTGTACATTTCCGGGCATGTCTCACAGATAAATGCCAATAGTTTTTGTTCCTTCTTCCTTCTTTTTTCTTTTTTTTTTTTTTTACTACCCTAAATTGTTTATTAGGTGTGAATTTTACAGACATTACTTAAATTCCTGGTAACAATAGAACTGGAGAGCGTAGCTCCTCCTCCAAGCTCAGGGGAGAATCACCAATAGTGCAGTGGAACATCCCCTTCAAGGCCCCGACCCTTGTGGCCTGCAGATGTCAGCCCGTGCATATTTCTGGGTGTGCCAGCTGGTTTGGTGTCAGGATTTCTCCTGATAGCTCTGTGAACTGGAGGATGACCTCAAAGAGCACCCATAACTCTACATTGATGCAGAATTCAAGATTCTCAGAGTTCCACATTCAGGCTCAATCTTCAGCCACAGACTTCAGGCTCTGAGTGAAGCTGAGCTGCTTAACAGCATCGTGGACAGACTGGCCATAGTTTGTACCCTTAGGAGTGGGCATTTGAAGGCGCTATGGTGCACATGAACTGCTGGGCCTTGTATCCCAGTCAGCAAGCTTTCCTGAGCGGGATGTGGGGCAGGGTGCCCGGTAGAGAGCAGAGAGCTGGTCATACTGACAGAAGCATATTACATAAGATGGCTTTTCCCTCCATAGATCCTGGATATACTTGCATACACTTATCTTGACTTTTCTCCCTAACATTTTAAAAAATTATAGTACAACTGATAAAATTCGCCTTAACCATTTCTAAGGGCCCAGTTTTATACTGTTAAGTATATTCACTTTATTGTGCAGCAGATTTCTAGAACTCTTCATCTTGCAAAACTGAACTGCTATATCCATTAAAATTTATATTTTATTTTTGTCCCTCCCTTTGCCCCTGGTAACTACTATTCTACCTTCTGTCCCTATGAGTTTATCTACTCTAAGTAGAATTACACAATGCTTGTGTGATTGTGTTGGTGTGACTTTATTTCATTTAGCATAATATCCTCTAGTTTCATCCTTGTTGTAGCATATGTTAGAAGTTCTTTCCTTTTTTAAGGCTGAGTAATATTTCACTGAATGTATAAATCACATTTTATGTTTAGTTTCTAAGAAGAAACTTAGATTTCTTCTTCCTTTGGCCTATTATGAGTAATGTTACTTTGAACACATATTCTTGGCATTTTTTAAAAAACTTAATCATATTCTCAATTAAGAACTTATTTGTAGTTTTTTTAAGAAAGGGGGTTCTTGCACCTTCCGTTAGAAGGTAAGACCATAGATTTCCATATGTTTCGAATCCTGCTACGCTCCCAGACTCTAGAATAGTATTTAGAATGAAATAGGTTCTCAACAATATTTATGAAGCAGATCTGAAAGTAGGAGAAGACCACAAGGTTTAAAAAAATGCTTTTGGAGAAAGTAGAATAACCAACATGGTACTGAAATGTCTCTCAATATGAGAATTTACAGACTCCAATCTTCTCGTCACCCAAAGACCAAGTGCCTATCTTCCTTCAAAAGTCAGCTTCTATTCATGGTGCTAAAAGTTGTGCATGTAAGGTGAGCTTTTCCCAAGGTTGCTTATGAGGTTTGTAAGCTGAATTTCTCCAGCAGCAGAACCGTTTTTCATTGCCGCACTGCGTTGGACACCTTCCACAATCCTCACGTCAAAATTCATGTGTGAAGCGGAGTTAATCTTGAAGGAAAGAGGAAGAGTACAAAGCAAATAAAAATTCTTGCCTGGATTCATGCCCTGATTTTTTCTTATACTCCATAGGGTATAGCCCCTTAATGATCTACAACCTAAACAATGAGAAGGCATAAATTATGAGCCTGTTTTCCTCTAATAATTATTACCGAAACTGAACCCTGGTGGGAACTAGAATCACTTTCCATATCATCAAAGATATAATCAAAGCATAGATAGCTGTGGTCAAATTCTTTGAAAATTGGTCACTGAGAGGTCTTTTTACTCAAACTGTGGTATGGGTAGAGGCAACAGGTGCAGCAACACCTAGGAATTTCTTAGATTGCAAAATGCTCTGGCCTGTCCCCACCTGGTCAGTCAGAATCTGCCTTTAAAAAGATCCCCAAGGGACTCAACTGCATCTGAAAGTGTGAAAAGCATTGGCTTCTTCATTCATCTAGACAACAGCATTCCTCTCCAAATTTTAGGAAGGTTTACTCTTGTTGCAATTTTAGAGACTAAACATTATCCTAGTCCATGAAAGTAATTTCTGAACCATGATGCTTTAATATGACTGCTAGCTGAGTGTAGTGGTGCCCACTTATAATCCCAGCAGGTTGGGGTTGAGGTAAGAGGATTGTAAGCTTCAGGACAGCCTGGGCTACGTCACAAGTTCAAGGCTATCCTGAATTCCACAGTAAGGTCCTGTTTCAAACTAACAATATTGATTGTATATATATATATATATATATATATACACACACACACACACACACACTTGATCTTAGCCAAAAGGCCAAGAAGCGATTCATGACACTATATACATATATGAACATGAATACAATAGTTATTTCACATTTTCTCAGAAAATCCAGTGCATTTTTAAAAGGTCTACAATTTTCAGAGTACAGAAGTTTTTGAAATCATATTAGAATTCAAGAGTCCTTGCTAGTTAAGATTCAGTAGTAAATCTCAGAAAAGAACTTAAAATGCAGCAAAAGCAAAAATAGTGCTTCAGATTTTAAGTATCTGCTCTTTTTTTCTCAGAATACTTAAGTCTCTGTTGGATATTTTCAACTTACAGAAAGGCAAGAGGTTCAAGTGGATTCATGCCATCCAAGTGCCTGTTTCCCTTCCCCTTAGTCTAAATCCCAACAGAATGTATCTCTAAATGCTTTCATTTGTGTTACATCCCTCCTATTACCACTTCTCTGTTTCTTTTGTTTGTCTGGTTGGTTTTTGGTACCAGAAATTGAACACATAACCTTACACGTGCCAGGCACTGTGCCGCTAAGCTACATACTCCGCCCTCTGAGTCTTATATTTAGAGCCCAATTTCAAGTTCAACTGTCTCTTAATTTTATTCATTTCAGATTATTCCCACTCCTTCTCCATCTGAATTATAGGTGAACTTGGGAGAACCATGCACACACTCACATGAACATACACAATTAACAAAAAATTTCTCTCTACGGAGCTCAGCAACCAAATCAAATCAGTTATCAGACTAGCCATCTTTAGCTTGCTGATTTCATTCTTCATTACTGAAATAATTTCTGTGGGATATATTGTTCATAAGACCTAACTGAGATAGAAATAGCTTGAGGCTAATAGTTTAAAAAATAGTTTACATTAGACAACTCACGCTGATGAACTTGTTTTTGTTTTTAATTTGTCCTAACGCATTATTCCTTGATCTTTCTGCATTTTTGTGGAAACAAGAGACCCAATGCATCAGAATATGAAGTTTAAAAATCATAACAGGTTAGCTTCATAAGATAGATGGGGAAATGAAGGGTTAGAAAATTTAAATGATGCACCAAAGTTGCACAGCTTGTTGGTGTCAAACTGAGAGAGAATCTCACTGTGTTAACAGACAGGTGTACTGCCTGCCAACCCGGAAACTGGATGCATTTTATTTACACATATGAGCAAGAATGCACCAAGAGCCTCCCACTTCGCTTGCTGGTTGTTACCTCTAGCTGTTGGAATCATCCAATACCTTCAACATGAAGCTATTTCAAAATAAGCAAATAGTATTGGAGACCTCTATAGCTAGTCATGTTAATAGTAGGCTGAAATTGATCCTGAAATATCCTACGATGTATCGGTGTCCTCTCCCAGGAAGCGCCTCTGTGGCACTGTGATTTTTTGTAAACCACTCTTTCCTTTCTCTGTTGCCTTGAAGTCAAGGCACAGAAAAACCAGGCAGGCTGCCTCAATTTGGACCAAATGACCTGTGTAATAGCAGTAGTTACAATTGATTCCAGAGGACACACACTCTTTGCTTCTTCCATTTCTACGTTATGAGGCAAATAGAAAAAAGAATGAATATTTGGGGCAGGGAGTGAAAAAAAATCGCCAATTGTTTCCCTGGATGGGCACCAGAATAGATGTATGAGCCCTTAACCCGGGCAGATTACAGCGCTTTTGACAGTAATAGAGCCAGGATCAGACATCCCAATTCTAAGAGTATCATTAAAGACTGCACCATCGGGGGTTCTTAGCATTAATCACAAGTGATTATGAGGGCCTTGCTGTGTTGTATCTTTCATGCATACAGACTTGAAAACTTCCCATGAAAAATGATGGAAAGGGCTGAATCATAAAATAATGAAAGTTAACTGCTGCTTCAGGACAGCTGTTCAGTGTTGGAGAAACACAGTTTAAGGGGGATAGGGAGGGGGCGAGAAAGACAGAGAGATCAAGGGAGAATGAGAGAGCTTAGCTCTGTTTAGATTAAAGTGATGTGTTTCACGTTCTAGAATTGATTTTTTAAAATTTGGGTTCTATTTGAAAAAGGAAATATCTTGATGTCAAATATGGCCAAGTAAAAGGCCAATCAAATTCCAAGTTTAGAATTTCAGATTACAAAGAAGTCAGAGATGCGGTTTCCAATTTACACAGGCGAGCGAGGAGCACGTCTCCACACTCACGTGCTTCACGTTTGCCGCCACGGCAGGCACCCTGCCCAGGTGGTGACTGGATTGAAGATTCTAGCAGCATATGTCTAGTGTGAGGGTGGCATCAGAGCTCCTCCACACTGGAGGAGGCTAAGACTACCCGGGAAAGATGTGAGTGTGCAGGGAAGACACTGAACACTTTTCAAATCATTTTTTTCAAAATAAATAAACCATGGATCCCATATTTGGTACTGTAGAATTGGCTCAAGAATCCTGCTGTAGATATTTGCAGAAAATTTAATTACAAATAAAATGAATTTTTTTTGTCATTTATGATTGACCCAATATCCTGTATTCCTTTCCAAATTGTAGACTCTTCACCTTCCAGGCTTGTGAGTGCCCCATGGAGTTTAAGATTTAGGCTCATACCATTTTCTTCTTGGCAGTACCGGGGATGGAACCCAGGACCATGGTCCTGCCTGTCAAATGCTGAGCTACATCCCCAGCCCTTTAAAAAATGTTTTTGCAACAGTCTTGCTCAGTTGTTCAAGTTGGCCTTGAACTTCAGACCCTTCTGCTTCAGTATTCTGAGTAACGGGGAGTATAGGCACAAGAGACCATGCCCGTGTCTCATCTGATTCATAATCAGTTATACTAAAACATTCAAAAATGTGGTTTAAGTCTTCTTAAATTTATGAAAAAGTAAAATTTTGTAATCAAATAGTAAGGGAATAATAATTGTTATTAGATTGTGTATCATTATTTTCAATGTAGTTACTCAGAGTAGAAGACATAATACAAAGATTCTTACAAAAAAGAAATAAACATAATAATGAAACTTTCTTTTCAATGAACTAAGATAAATGAAAACAATTTATGTTCATAAGTATAACTGTTCAACTGAATAATTTACAGGCTGTAACAAATGTATTTCCCCTTTAAAATGACGGCCTTTACTAAATATTTATGAGAATAAACTTCAAAAGATTATTGTTTACCTTAAGACTTTATAACCCAGAATTTTAAAAGGATCCCACTGATTTCTACCATCATTCTATGCCACTGAATCTTCCACATACAAGTGGACATAGGGAACTTCCCTGAAACTTGCTATTTACCATATACTATATTAAATCTCCCATCCAAGTGGTTTCTTTACTCATATATATCTTCTTGCTTACGCAAGAGCCAAAACATCTAACAACTTTTCTTTTTTTTTCTTCTTAACCCTAACCTTAATCCTAACCCTAATCGTAACCCTAACCACTTTTATTTCTTGATGAATTATTTTTCCTATCTCTTCTGACCAGCCCTGGAAGGTTCCAGTGATCATTGGCCGCAAATCAGAAAATTGCTTCAGTCGTAGCTCATGTAGAGATCATACTTTTTCTCTTACACAAAATCTTGAGATTCAGACCAGCCAGTTTTTGTGGAAATTCTTTGTGTGAAAAGTAGAATAGGAATTTCCCAATTGACATCAATGATCTTGTGTCTAAAAAATCTCCATATTTGTTGAACAACCTCTTTTTAATAGCTATCTCTAATTTCAAGTAAATCTGTGGTCACCTGTATGTACCACAGTGTATTTTAGATGATGCTAGACTAGAGGAAAATAGCTTTCTGGAGGAAGTCCAAGTGCCTTTAATATAAGGTAGGCTGACCAAGTTTAACTTTAGTAAATAAAAATACAGGGAACCAAATTAACTTTGAATTTAGGATAAACAATAATTATAATACCACTTAGTATAAGTATAGCCCATGGAATATTTGGGGGGCATTCTTATTCCATATTATTATTTAGACTCAGATGTAACTAGGCATGCTGTACTTATTCAGCAACCCTGTGTTGGGACAAAGGAGTGAGGTCATGTTACGTGGCCACTTGAGTTAGATTAGGATCTAGAACTAAAACCCTAAGCCAGGAAGTCACATCAAGAGAAGAATCAGGCTACTTGACCTTACCGTGATTGAGAACACAGAAAAAAATTAAATCCATTACACTATATCAGGATCTAAGAAATCAGCCTTTGAAACAAATAGAAAGTGAGGTTAGTAAACCAGATCTAAGTCAGCTGACCAAACTTGACAGTTTTCTGCGTGAGGATGTTCTCCATTACCCACGAGTGTCTTTCATCCTTTTTTCTTTCCAAGCTACCCATAAAGATGGATGTGGTTTGCTTATCTAGTGATGCTATAGGAAGTTGAGCAGTAATGAAGAAAAGATGGCCATCTGTCGCGGCTCATGACCCTTGAGGCACTTAATGCTAACCAGCTTCTCTGCTGCTTAGTATTAAGACACTGCCACAGATTCTCTTATGCAGTCAGTACTTAGTCCACATAACAGGCTTGTTAAACCATAGAGGAAATAGGCATGAGCCCACAAACCTGGCATCATGAAGTCCTGGCTCCTTGCGATTAGGGGAGGATGACCATTCCTGCAGATGGGGTGCAAATCAGGAGCCCGGAGGCGCATGAGCCCGGGAATTCCCTTTCTATCTCTCAGTTTGTTTGCTGTCTCCAATTTGAGATAAAAATCTTTGTCCTTCCCACATAAGCGAATGGATATAATAACCAGATAGGCTAAAGAATGTGCTAGCCTCCTAGAATGAGAAAAAAGAAACAACTAACTATACCAGATAAATGCAGGAGGAGGCTGTTTTGTTTTGCTATCTTCTTCCTGGTGGATAACCACACCTTCCAATTTGTCTAGGAAGGTCTAGATTTATTCCTGTTGTCTCATCAAAATTATCAATAACACCCCTTTCATTCTCAAATATAAGAGATACACTGTGATGTCACTTGAATGAGGGTAAACATGTTGTGAATACCAATCTATGGTGTATTTGACAACAGAATAGTTGACATTGGACTTTGTCAATCAAAGGTCACAAAATTGCCTAGTGACCAGAATGCGCACTTCATCTTTTCACTCTAGGCCAATATTCTGCTGCTACTTCCAGTCTAACGTTAGCCTTGCAGCTGATGATGAGGACTCAGTGGAGAATAAGGGATTTTGACTCAGCCTTTATGAATTCAAGCACAGACGAGTTTATGGGTAATGATTGAGTATTCATATCTTTTAATGAGAATGAATGCTAAGCAGTTTTCACTCATTTTTATACAAAGATAAGAAACTAGTGATGGTCCTTCATGAATTATATTATTATCCAGAAACTTCTCTGTGCCCTATGCCTGAGCAAGAATGTTTACTGCTGGATCCCAGGAAATACTAACATTACTTACAGAAAGTACAGTCTGTCCGGAATCTCCGTGAATGGATACCTCGCATGCTTTGTAAGTCCTGTCATATCCAGAGCTAACTATGCTGCAAACCCACTCTCCTCACTCTCCTCTTGGAATGCCATCTGATTGCCCATGTGAGAGAATCATGGATGTCACAGCCATCTGTGTGACATAGCGAAAGTGCCCTGGAGACTTGGGTGCAGGGTGATGGATGCTACTGTTTCTCTCTTTATACCTAATATGGAGCAGGATGAATACTGAACTTCAGGATAGGCCTGCTGTCCCTACTGGCCTCCTTCAACTCTAGACTAAGATGGACTAATAGAAGCAGGGACAAGCATGCACTGTGGGAGGCAGTGCTATGGATAGGAAATTATGAATAATTAACATGAGCATTAATAGCAATAAGAACAATAGCAAATAGTGATGTTTCATGAGGAAATGTTTAAGATTAAACAAGGACAATAAGCAGTCAGTTCCAAGGCAGATGCTACATTACTTGGTGGAGTTTTCAAATTTTGGGAAGTGCTTGGTAGCATTACAGAACTTGAGAATGGAAAAGACGGCCTGGCTGAGAACTGCTGGACACTCGATTGTTGCTTCTAAGAACTTGTAGGAAAATTGTAACAGATGATTTTTCAAAGCTGCAGTGAACATCCTCAGATCCTGAAATACTGCAATTGATACCCCGTAATGAAGGATGCATGGGCATAGGGGAGAGAAGATAAGATTTCATGCGAGTGGCGAGTGGTGTCGTGGTCCTGGGAAGGAGGAGTGGGTAAGGAGGACGGAGGCACTCAGCCCAAGATCCTGTGTGGCTGGGACTGCGATGCTGCTGTGGAGAGAACATTGGGATGTGAAACAAGCACCATGAAGCCCTCAAGCCAAACTCTTCCAACTGGATAAATAAGCTAATTCTATGATATTGGCCAGTAGATCTCTCTGTCTCTCTCTCTCTCTCTGTGTTATATCCCTTCTGATCATTACCTTGGCCATCAGACAGTTCTGCTACATTACTCGACTGTACTGCTGAGAGAACTGACAATATTAAAATGACTCCATTGCTTTTATGAACTGGCTCTAGGAGACTAGAGTCCATTTCCATTACTGAGATGTGTTGCATGCCTAACCAAATGCTTTTGGAATCAGATAATTAGGCATTGCAGGCTGTGATTGTTTAAAGAAGATATATACTCAGGTTTCAGACATGGTGTGTGAAATGTCTTATTGGATGAAGGCTATGCTTCCTTTCAGGAGTGCCCAGGGGTTATTTTGGCTGGGAGTTTGGAAAAGGGCAGGGCTTCTTTCTGGAGCACTTGGTACAGCAGAGGCAATGGCAGTGTTTTAAATACAAACACTGCTGAGAGGCCGGTGGTGAACACTTCTGAGCAATTTCAGCCACACACAATCTGCCCCGGAAAAATAATCACACCTATTCCTGTCCACAAAATCAGGATGTTGCTTTTGAAAAACTTTAACCATCTTGTTCTTAAAATACCACTGCCAGTGTACATAGTTTGCGTGTGCTGATACAAAGCCTATTTGAAATCTGAAAGCATTTAAGAGTTAAATAATACAAGATCCAGTATCTGGAATAAATTACTGAAAATGCTAGTGTAAAAGGAACACATTTACTACACCTTTTAAGGCCCCAAAGAGAGCCCTAAAGAGAAAAGATTCTTAACAGATGAAATATATAGATGGCCTTAAAATGATAAAGGGAAACTACATAAGAAGACCTTTTCCAGACCTTCCCAGGTGGTTAAAAATAGAGGTAGGACAGTGATTGACTCATGTAACACCATACCTGAGTAAGATCAGGAAGAGTGTCCATGGAGTCTACATCAAGACTTCCAGAACTCTGTGATGGTCTTACTAGGAGTGACTGTAAGGTATAAGGGTGTTTTAATAGGAAGGACAGACAGACAGGTTTGAAGTAGTAAGCAATTCTGGATCTAGGTCTGCTGATAATCAGCTGGAACCTTGATATTCAAAGTGTGGACTGTGGACCACAACATCAATAACACCCTTTGCCAGAAAAACAGAATCTCAGGCCTCACCCAATATGTGTGTGGACCCAGTCTACATCTTAAAAAGATCCCCAGGTGATTCATTTCCACATTAGAGGTTACAACCTCTTGGGCTCCACCACATCACTTCAAAGACAGAAGTCATGTGATTGAGTAATTCTTCTATTCATTCATGTATTGCATGAGTATTTATTGAGTGTTTACTTGGTGCTAGGTATGGGAATAAGCCCTGGGGAGACGGTATTGAATAAGGCAGACAAGATCCCTGACAATATATTTCATTTTTGTATTTATTTAACAAACAGTTACATTATGCTCCTTATACACCATGATAATTCAAAAGCACTTCATCTATATTGACTTCTTCTATCCTCTAACTAGTCTGTGAAGTAAGTGTTATTATATTTTGGATTTTAGAGATAAGGAAATGGAAGCACAGAGAAAGTGTGTAACTTTTCTGGTACAGCATATACATGGCAGAGACTAGATTTGAATCCAGAGAGTGTGAGTTCAGAATTCAGGCTCTTAACCACTAGGTTATGGCTCTCATAAATCAATTCGATATTTATAACCTACCATTTTTTTCTTTTAAGGAAATAAGTAGAATGCTATGAAAGAAAAAATGAGGCATGCCATTAGCTAGGCTGGCCAGGAAAGGTGTTTATAAGGAGATGACATTTAAACTGAAACCTGTATGAGGGCAGGAACCTCATGTGGAGAGACATAGGGAGCAAATTTTAAATAAAAGAAATACCAGGGATAAAGTATCTGAAGTAGAAAGTATGAGGTCCCTTTTGAGAACCACCTGAGATCAACATGGTTGGAGAATGTAGGGGGTGAGGAAAGAGATTGGAGGTGATGTGGGGAGGTTGGAAGGGGAGATCACGTGATCGTAGATCATACAGAGCCTGAGAGGACAAAGAAGCGGTTCAGATTTCATCCTACGTGCTCAGGGAAGCCAGCAAGGGATTTTATGGGAGAATGAGGCAATCTGACTGCTTAGACTGAGCACAAGGGTCTTCTTGTGCATAGATTTTGGTAGGTAGACTTCAGGCATTGGGAGGGAAGATGGAGCCAAGGTGTAAATGCCTTGCAAGGATGCTTTATTTAGAATACCTGCCGTAGCTAGCCCAAGTGTTCAATGAATGCTATTCTGGACAAAATGCCATAGATAAATTTTGCTCAAAGCCAAAACTATTCCCTTAAAGATAACTTTGAATTTACATATGGTCTGAATGTCGTTTATCCCCTCATAGTGATACTATACATGCTCATCACCATCTCCATGTGTCCCCGAGCCAGGTAGCATTAGTTGAAGATGATCCTCTGAACTTTATTTATTCTGTGATTTTATTCATATTAGAGTCATAGAATTCTACAACACAGAGTTGCACCAAAAATATTGTATAGTTTTCATATTTTCTAAATTGCTCTGATATCTATTATGAATTCTATCTTATTGTTGGATGAAGACAGCCAAATTTAAAGGTATTTTTGTCCAAAACATGGTTCATTTGGGTAAGTGTCTCTAAGCTTTTAGTCTGATTCCTCACAATCCTCCCATCCTCCCTTAAAATAGTGTACCAGAGAGGGAGAAAGGTTTTCACAGCTGTGGAAAGACAAGGTCTTCCCATGATTCTCTTCATCAATGTTGACTGGTGTCCGTAAGGTCTGGTTTAGCTGGATGCTTTCTTTGGGCACTCGGCCACTGATGAATTTATAGTACATTACATAGCTTAATCGTAGCCCAGAAGCCTCTCTCTGTTGACTAGCCACTTCTTGATTTTTATTGCTTCTATCCATCTCTGAATTTCTGTTGAGTCCTCCACAGTGCTCCTGGACAAGGGCATTCCATACCCTATGGCATCACCTCGGCCCATATAAAACCTTATGGTTCTATCAGGGTCTATGACACATGGAGACTAAAGAGGTACTTGGAAGTCCTTCTCCCCACTTTACTATGAAAGTCTCTTCTCTTAGCTCTGTTATTCATTTGCTCTCACCAGACATAGCCTAGTTTAGCGACACATACTGAGCACATGTATGATTGGTTATTCCTCTGTCTCTGCCATTTTTTCCTCTAGATATCCAAGTTGAAGGAGAGTGGGCTTTTTTGTCATTTTTTTTTTTTTCTCAAAGTGGTGTTCGTCTTCTCTATTTCAGTGAGGCTAAAATAGAGAAGAGATATGGGGTGCGAGAAAACGTACACTGTAAAGCCTTTCAAAAGTATAATAGTGACTAGGTATATCTGTGTTCTGAGTGTAGATGACAGACCTGAGTGGAATAAAGTAAGGCTATGGAAAGTCTCGAGATAATTTTGACGACAAAATGCATCCATATATAAGTAAGAAATTGGCTTCTGAAGGAAGAATATTACATCCGTTCATTACTTTATCATGTTTTTACATCTTTTTTAGCAAATAAATGGCTTCTTTTTCCAGTATTAAACAGTAGAGGCTCTAAAAAATTAAAATTGATTCAATTGAGCCAATATTATGAGGCCCACTATGAATTCTTCACCCTCTTTAGTGCTTTGGAGGAGAAAAAAGATGAAGGCACATTTAGTATTCACCAATAGGCAATCGACTTCTTGGGGAGGTGTGGTACACACTTTTGAAGTGGCTGGGGAATGATGCCTAGAGGAGCGGGGCTGTTTGGACTAGTGGCACGGCATGCTGATTACTGCTAGAAATGGGGCTTGGGACACCACTCCAAGCTTGGAGGTCTCTAGAAATGATGTTTCATAGACAAGAACTGGCCTTGCATTCAGAAAGAGAAGTGTGGAAGACAGCAAAGGTAGAGGGAGCAGGAAGAACCAAGATATTGAAGTACGACTGAGTAGAATTGCACTATCCAATACGGCAGCCACTAAACATGTGTAACTGCAGAACACTTAAAATGGGGTAATCCAAATTGAGATGTTAAGCCAAGTATAAAATATACACTGCATGTTGAAGTCTTGGAATGAAAAAGCAATGTAAAATACCTCATTAATAATTTTTAAATATTGATGGCATTGATGATATATTGGATGAAATATATTTCAGGAAATAAATTTTTACTCTTTCTTTTTGTTATATTTTTGAGTCTGACTGCTGGAAAATTTCAAATTACATTTGTGGCTGGCCTTAAATTTCTGTTGAACAGCAATGGCAGGAAGACATGCCAAGAAAGAGATTGCCTAACTGAAGAAACACTTTTATGTCTCCCAGAAGGTCCCTGTTTCTCAATAATAACTTTTTTGTGGGAAAAAAAAAAAAACTTCTAGAACTTCTACAGGAAAATAATTGCTCATCCAGTCCCAAAGCAACCAAAAAGTCAGTTATATTTCTAAGTATATCCCTACTGTGCTACCCCTCTAATAGTTTCACATGCATAAGACAAACTAGTTGTGTAGGAACCTGTGGTCTCTTGCACTAATGCTGAAGTCTTATTGGGATCTGCAACTATAACCCTGGAGCTGGACCTGGGACTGATAGGAGCAATCAGAAAGATAGTTGGCTGTACTGGGTAGAGCCTTGGAAATCATGCTGGGATTTTACTTACTAGGTAATGAGAAATCTCAAAGTATCAAGATGTCTCCTCCAAGCCTCATGCAGTCATAGGTGTGGAGTTTCAAAGGTGGCTGGATCTAGGAGGTGTGATGTGGAGACTAAGGGTGTGTGATTGCTAAATTACTCCAATGATTGGTTTAACATAGTTCTGGGTGTGGATAATGGGATGGCCCATCCTGGGTGTAGGTGTACCACCCAAAAGGTGGGTAGCCTAGAAGGGATAAAAGGGAGAGGCTTCTGCTGTCTTGCTGCTTGCTGCTTTACTGCCTCCTGCCTGCTTTGCCATGGACTGTTTCTCCTCTGCTCTGCTCCTCTGCCATGCCATCCTGCCTTGGAGCTAGCTCACTATGGACTGAAACTTCTACAAACTGTGAGGTTTGGACTGAAACTTCTACAAACTTCTACAAACTCCTTTAACTCTGGGTGTTGGGTATTTTGTTTTGGCAATGAGAAAAGTAACTAAGACCCTCTCCCCCAGTATTCTACCCTTTCTTTTGTTTGCCTAACTAATGCAGCGTTCTGAGGTGCTCTTGCTTTGGTACTAAATTTTGCTCTTCCTACAGATTGGATATTGTTATAAGGGCCCTTGACCTCTGCAGGAAGAAATCAAGTGGCCCTTTCCAGGTGTCCTCAAACCTTTTTTAGAATCATTATCTAGTATAGAGTCAAGCCTGCCAATTGAGGGCCTTTTGCACACTTGGGTGACAGCTATAGAGCTGTTTTTATCTTGTAGCCAGAAACCCTGCTGGCCTCTTATCTTCTAAGTCTCTAAGTAACTTGAAATCCCCTTCCCAACTCCTGTAAATGGTTGAATTCTGCTTTCAATGTCCAGCCTCCTCCTATGAGAATCAAAGCACCTAACATACCTGTCAAATAAAAGATAACCATTACACATTGTCCAAAACCTGCCACCACTGGGGCTGCTATCTTGGAAGCAATCCTCGCCATAGCAAAAGATGTGTCACTTCAGGGTGTCATGTGAGGTTAGGGATAATTATAGTCATAAGGCTCATACCAGAGGAGTTAAAAGGAGACATTATAAACTTGAGTAACCTTGCTACTGTTTGGGACATAGAGATTTTTTTATTTATTGGATTCCTCAAGCCTTTCCCAGGAGATTTTTTCCTGTAAGTCGTGCTGACAGATTTATCCTGGGCTCCTGTCATCAATGGCTGTTTTCTCACTAAACAGGTGGAAGGAAAAAGCTGAGGAAGGCAACTGCTAGCTGAGAGGTCGTTCATGCATCAGCACCATGAAGTGGACATAAATTATATGTATTCTGTAAGACCTTAGTTAGCTATTGCTTCTGCCTTGTCCTAGATTTTTCCTTTGTGCCAGTATTTGCCACTGGCATTAGCATTATTGCTGGCAATGGCAATCAGAGATTGAGACTCTGCCCACATGGTATGCATAGACTCTCAGAATTCCTCTCATACATGGGATGGTGAGGCAGGAGGCTCAGTTATACCCACTAAAACAGGCCAGGAAAAATTCCATGATGTCAAGCTTCTAAACAGCATATCCAGGAGCACTTAGTTGGTAGACATACCGTCACCACTACCCATGGCCAAGGGAAAACTCCAGTTTGACCTTTGTTTACCTCTAATGGTACAAGTCTTATGGGGATGGAATAAAGAGATAAAGGAAGCAAGTGAAGAAATGATAGAAAAATCACACAATTTTAGCCCTACAGAGATCTTTGAGGATTTGTGTCAACATTTTTCAGCTTTTCTTTCTGCCCATGTTCCTTTTTGAATATAATTGCTATTATTAACATTTACTTAATTCATAGTGTAAACTAGGAACTGAGCTGAATGTTACACACATACAGTAATCCCCCTTTTCCTGGTGGGTATATTCCAATCTCCCATGCCTGAAGCCACAGATAGTCCTGAACCCTGTATAAACTGTTTTTCTTACACATACATATCTATGACAAAGTTTAATTTATACTTTAGGGACAATATGAGATTAAAAATAGTAACTAATAATAAAATGAAAGTTATAAAACAATGTGCTCTAATAAAATTTGCATCATGAAATATCTCTCACATGGTCAATACTTTGTGATGTCCCACGTTGCTGTCAATTAGAACATGCTTTCTATTCATGGCTTCCACCCACAATTAAATGCCTTTTCTGTCTAACTAAGAACTTATCACCTACTATGGGTATAACCTTTGCTGTGTGAGGTGCAACAGCCAAAGTAGCATGAATTTCATTTTTCTTCTTCAGAATTTCACGAGAGATTTGTTCTTACTATTGATTTAAGCAACCTCAGTATAAGTTTTTTTTTCTTTCCTCATTGAGAATTTTTATCTTTTCATTTAAAAGTAGCAAGTTGGGGCTGGGGATATAGCTCGGTGGCACAGGGCCTACCTGGTAAGCATGAGATGGTGAGTTCAATTCCTAATTCCCGGTACCAAAAAAAAGAAGATGAAAGGCGCAAGTTATGACTTTTCTTGGCCATATCCAAATTGCTGAAAAAAGTCATTCTTTTGGGGTTATTACTAAGTAAAATAAAGGTTACTTGAATAAAAGCACTGGTGATACCAAGTCAGTCAATCATTTAATATGACAGCTATTAAATGATTAGTGGGGTGGTTGCATATACAGCATCGATACACTGGGCGATGAAATGACTCTTCTCCCTGCCAGGATGAAGCAGGAGGGGGCAAGATTTTATCACACTGCTCAGAATGGCATGGAATTTAAAACAAAAATTATTTTAAAAGTTTTTGCTTCATATTTTTGGACCACAGTTGACTTTGAGTAACTGAAACCATAGGTAGAGTTAATGTCTTTGCTTTCCAGATGGTGGAATCAAAGCACAGAGATTCAAGAACTTGCCTGAAATCCATCAGCTAAGAAGATGTGGAACTGAGATTGGACCTCCAGCAGCTGGTATTACTGGAACCAGAGAGATAGGAGTGTCCTCTAGAGACAAACTCTTAACTTGAGTGCTTCCCTGGGGGAATCATCCAGTTATTTGGCAGTCAGAGAGCTGCTCTGGGTGAAACTACAGTGGGATGTGGCCTAGACCTGACCCATTCACCTGCAGTTCCTTATGCCAGGAATCTTTTTAAATGGAGTCAGTTGACTTCCAGTCTAGATATGTTCCCTCATGTTCCTGGTTGATGAAATTAAGAGGCTGTGTTTGGAATTTTATTAGTAGCAGAGACTGGCCATCTGGATTCTCAGGCTGCTGCTAACAAACCAGCCCCCAAATAGCAACCCTGAGAAACCTGAGTGCACCTGGAATACTTATGTTCCAATTTCTCAGTGCCAGTGAATGACTGAGTATGTCAAGTTCAAAGAATAAATTGAATATTTTAAGGAAACAAAATTATTGTAGAACTAGGAAATGATACCCACCCTTCTAAGACTGCCAGCAGCTGATGCAGCAGGGGTTTCTGCCAAAGGCTATATTTCGCAAAATGACGCCCACTAAATATTTGACGTGCTATTTTTAGAATTTCTTGAATACTTCCAGTTATTCCAGGGCTATGCCCTTCAGTGTCTAACCTAAGGTATTAGTATCTACCCTCCCATGCTGGTCCTTTCAAGGGTGATTCTTTTGCTTTGGTGTGGTCAAAGAGCCCTTTTAAATAGGACACTCAGTCTCTGTTTTCTTTTGTTCATACTGTTTTCTCCCCAAAGAAAAGAACTTTGTTGCTTTTTATTCAGACAGCCTCCTCTGAGGTTAGAAAGATATTTACATAATCAATTGTCCACTCTGCATGCCAAAAAAGTTAATGCCCGAGGGACTCTTCCCTTATCTGGGAGAGGTGAAGAGGCTCATCAGCATAAGGAGTTGGAGCTCGAACTAGAAAGGCACTTGGGCAGAAAGTTGATTCTCTTTTATACCCCTTGATTTGTCACTGAATTTAGATGCTCTCTTTCCTAAAGCCAAACCTGAGCACACAGAAGTGAAGGCTAACTGGTTTTATACGTCTGAACTGAAGGATTCATGTTGACAAACTTTCAAAACTTTGGGTAACGACAGTGAGTTTGCAGTCAGGCAACTTGTGCAGTTATGCAGAACACCAAGGCTGGGAGGGCTCCTCCTTGGTTTAAAGCTCTGCTGTCATCCTCTTAAAATTTCCTCATCATTTCTGAACAAGTGGCCCCACATTTTCATTTTGCACTGGGCCCTGCAAATCACATACCCTTTCCAGCCTGCGACACAGTGTGTTTGAGGTGGAGAGTGGGTTGGGAAAGTTCTGTAAGCAAGACAGTTATGACTTACCCTGTTTTCCAACCTTGTGATAAAGCCTAAAAAACACATGAAAATATATATCAAGTCAGAGTAAAAAGAATCTGTACTATCTGAGAAGCACGTGCCTTCACCAAATTTGATATGTCACCTTCAAAAGTTAAAAGAGTAGTCTCTTCTCAGAGCCTTCCGCTATTTATGGCTTACGGGTCCTGAGACTCCAGTCTGCTTCCTTTTCTAAGCAGCACTTGCCTCTCTGGCAGTAAGGTCACTATGGGTCAGGGCCTAGCTGCTTCATCTGCCATTTTCTTTGTGGATACAGGATGAGACTTCAAAATGAAGTGAGTCAGGACTTTCAGGATGCTTTATCATCCTTCTGGCGGGTAATACTTAAAATAAGTCAAATTACTTCAAGAAAGCTCAGGTCATTACATTCAAATGACCCAGTGTTGTTTTTCAAGGTAGACACTGGTAAATGCCAGCCTTGCAACAAATTAGTGTTATTCATGTAATCTTTATTAAAATAATAATAAAATATATTCTGAGTTTTTGAAAGAAGACATGAGAAACTGAATGTTCCACAATATAATTATTATTAGTAGTAGGACTATTAACATCAGGTTTGAGACAGTGTAATGAGGAAAAATAACAATAGAATAGGAAGAAAACAAGCATAGCCAATGTTAAAAAAACAAGAAAGATAGGATAATAAAATTCTTAATCTGATTTGTTGAGGAATATAAAATATCTTTCTCTACAATGTACAAGTTTACTTTGTTCTGTAATTTAAAAGGAGGCAGGGGCCATTTAGGGACTTCCGGATTGTTCTGGGATATTCTCTGTACATGTATACTGAGCATTTTGCATGGGGTCACGGCTTCTCTCAACCTTTGTAGGTAACAAGAGCATAATCATGACCCTAGAGACTGTGAAATGTGCTTAGAGGTCCTAAAGGTTTTTTTGGCTCAAACATTGAAAACTCAAAAGTCTCCAAGGACCAAGTAGACAATCCAAAAGGGTGACGCATCCTGGGTGCAGACTGGGTGGAATTTGAGACCCTTGTCCAAACTCAAGAGGGCAGTCCATTCAGCAGTGATAATAGCTAACCAGAGAGAACATTGTAGAAATCCTGATTTTTCAAAAGGAGGAGGTCGCTGTCACTGGGAGATTAAGATTGCTGATTAATGAATCAAGATTTTACAAATTTAGCCATCGAAAAAGTGAGCCGACGATTGCTGAATGTCATCATGCATTAATCACACCCTGACAAGTGTGGGAATGTGGGCTGGGGCAAGGACAAGGCTACAGAGGAAGGAGGACATCCCAGAGTTGCTATTGGAATTTAAAATTATTTTTATATGTGAGGGTAAGCCAACTCTTTACAGCAGATTATGAGGCAACCCCTTTTCTTATTCTAACTTAGTTGATACTGATCTTACTAGGTTACTTATTCCTGGACTTCATTTTCCTAACTCGAAATAGGAACAAAAGGGCTGGAGGTGTAGTTCAGTGGAGCAGTGCTTGCCTCACAAGTGCAAGGCTTTGAGTTCAATCCCCAACAGTGGAAAAAAATAAGTGTGAAGAGCTTCTTGTCTTTGCTTCACTTTGAATATTTAGAAGTAAAGTAGTGTGTACAGATATTTCTAGATGAGAAGCATGCAATGAGTAAAAGGACTTGGAGAAAAGGGAAAACATAAGTTTATAGCTATTCATTGATTTACTCAACAGAAAGATATATATCATTCTGACATATTTTGTGCAGTGGTATTGTCTAAGGGGAAAATGACAAAAGTAAACATATTTTCTCTTACTGATGACCCTAAAATTTTGTGTAGTCAAATGACTGACTTTTTAAGGAACTATGAACTATTTTCTTTATTAGTGAACTGGCTAGATTTGCCTAAGAATTTTTAATCAAGTTAATAAATACAACATCTTTTAAAACCATTCTCATTTATGTTGTATGGAACTATAATTCTTGTTTAAAATTTGTGCTTTTGGCTGTTAAGTTTTATGATGTCAAAGAATTAGAATATTAAAATAGCTTGTATCTTCCACTAGGAAATTTCATAGGTTAACTGTCGTGGTAGTCAGCTTTTTGTTACTTTAACAAATACTTGATATACTCAACTTAGAAACAGGAAAGTTATTTTGGCTTATGGGTTTGAAAGATTCAGTCCATGGTTAGTTGGTCCTGTTGCTTTTGGGTCTGTGGTGAAACAGTTCATCATAGTAGGAGAGGCCTATTTGACTCATTGCCAGGTACAAGAAGGAGAAAAAGCAACTAGACCTTCTTCTCTCCTGTGAGGGCAGGCCCCAGATAAGTGGAAGAACTCTCCTTATCGTCCACCTCTTTCCATGAGGGCCACTCCACATCCACACTATGGCAGCCATCCTTCTTTACTTCCCCAAAGAAATCTAAATTGATTTATTTTGATAGAAAGTAAGTGTGTGTGTGTGTGTGTGTGTGTGTGTGTGTGTATGCGTATTCTCCCCCAGAAAACTGCTTTTGATATTTATAGGCTCAATGCCATGGCCAAATTCACTAAAAAGTCAGGAGCAAGGATGTTAAAAGCTTTATGTATTATCCATAAATGTCTCCCTTTTTTCTTGCTTTCCTGATTTCATACCATCTCACTTCCTTCTTACCAGTTAAGATTCTTATCTCCTAGGACCCTCTTCAAAAGCCAAGCATAGATGTTGTAATGATTTTCTTCTTTCATTCTAGTTTTTATTTTCAATCTTTAATTCTTAACCACCATAGATCTTCCCAACATATTTTTTCTCCCTTCCCCAGACTGCTCTCCACTTTTTGTTCTGTATTCCAAACACTTTATTCATTTCTTACCTCTTTGGATTATGCCTTAAATATTTTCCTGCATTCTTGAATTTCCCTCCTGTTTTCAACTCATTTTCTTGCTCACTGAGACCAGTGTGCTTGCTCTTCTCTTGGCTCTCTAGTCTCCTTGAGAAATTAACTCACGATTTCTCTCATCCTTTTCTATCAGCTCTCTGCCTCTTTCTTTGTTCTCTGCATCCTCCTAGTCTTTTTCCTTTCTCCCAGTCTTCTTCCTTTCTCAGCAGTTTTCAAAAGGCATCTAAAGCAACATGCAAAGGTGTCTATACTACAGTGAAATTAAAGGAATAATTTTAACAATGAGACACAAGGAGACAGAAGAGAGAAAATATGATGTGAATGAGTGAATTTACTGTATAAACTCCAGCCACAGAGTTTGGTTCTCCCAGAGAACCTCACCCCCCACCCCCACCTGCTCTGGTCTTGGTGATTTTTCTTTCCTGGAAGAGGTCAGAGAAGGCCTCTTAGAGCTTGAGGGTCAAAAGGTATCATGAGCATTTAGCCACATTGGAGCCATAGCTAAAGGCCAGGAAGAGAACAAATGCCCTTTGCAGGTGTACAAATACCAGGCATTTTATTACTGACACACAGCCCTTACTGACAGCCACTTGTCAAAGAGAAAATGCCAGTTGTGAGGAACGAGCTGGGTGTTACCTCCCCACTACATTGAGGTCTCATAACATGGCAACCCAAGGGTGGATCATGCATCAACTCCAATTGCTATCATGTTACTTCTGCAGCGATGAGGCTACTTTTCTCTTTCTAGTTTTGCAAAAGCTCTGTGAGTAGGTTCCTAAAATCCCTTCTACCATACTCCTTTAGGTTAAGGGCTGAGTGTCATTAAGCCCTTGGAGTCTTCTGAGAACTGGAAATGCTGCAGTTTCTTGATAGCTCATTCTACTATTGATTTTGATTTCCTTAAGCATTTCTCCTTCCTCCTTCCGGAAAATTACACCTGTTTCTGGCATCCTGCACCTTCCCCCTCTGCTCCTGTCCTCTGTGAACACTCAGGCAGAGAATTCATTTAATTTTTTTTTGGCTTCTTTTAGCAATAAATTTTCTTTGCCATTTCTCTGACCCCTTGTTCTTTATGTACTTAAAAAGTCTTATTTATTTTTACCTCTTATGCAATTTCTCTTGTGCTCATTCTCCACCCTTGCTTGTCACTTCTTTTTTTTACATTATTTTGATTTTGCCCTGTAATAGTTAGGGCTCTCCTCTACCTGAAATTGTATACCGTGCCTGTATACAGCCTCCTAGTCTCCGACTGATCTTTCTGCCACCAACTTCCTCTCCTCACTCTCCGGCACCTTTGGTATTTATTACCATACATTTCCTATTGGCTGGTAATCACTTATCTTATTTTCCCATTTTTGCTTCTTCTTTCATCCTATTGCTTTATTCCACTGTAACTCTTGCCATAATTTTTCAACCACCTATGGCTTTTCTGACTTGAGATGATTTGCTGCTATCCCTACCTCAGGCCCAGTTAGGACATAGAAATCAGGCTCGCCCATCTCTTTTTTCTCTCTCCTTTCAGAAAACAGTCGAGCTAATTCAACTTCTTATCCATCCTATAAGAAATCACTCTCCAGCCATCTGGGATAACTTATGGCTGCAAATAAAAATTTCCCCGTGTTTTGCTCCTCACAAGTTTTCACTTCCCCAGCACAGCTTGGGCAAGTCCAAGATGTTAAAATTTCTCTAAGGAGTGCATATTTCATGAAGATCTGCTTTCTGCTTCTAGAATATTTTTTTTTATTCATAGATACTTTTCAGTAACATTATAACATTATCCTGCTTTTCAGACCTCCTGATTCTGCAGATTCCATGGCCTTACACTTTCCGCTGACCTGACTTTAAGTAGAGACAAGATCTGCAAGCTGCCTGGTGGACACGGGCCCAAGGCTGTGGCAGAATCATCAGAAAACAACTCTGGCTTCCTCATCCCCTGAGTTGGGAGATTGCAGAGAATCCTCTCCCTTCTGTGGCTTCTCTGTCACTAAGCACAGACGTTCCAGGTAGATATATCTGAGAAGTCAGGGAGTTTTCCTTAAAATCTTTAAAGATAACTTAATGGTTTCTGTTGCTGTTTGTGTGTCTGCTTCCTTTATTTTTTAAATCAGTCAACCATTGCCACCATAATAGTGTATTAAAAAACAAAAACAAAACAAAACATCCAAACACCTAGTGGCATATAAGAATAGGCAGTTTTTTTCTTATTCACTTATGGATGTTTTGTCCCTCATGTTTCTGGTCATTCTGTGACCTGCAGCTCCAAGAATGTATTCCTACCGTGACAGCAGGTACCCAAGGGTGAATCCACTGTACAAACACATTTCCAGCTGTTCTTGCAAACTCCAAGAGGGCAAAGCAATCACACAACCAAATCCAAAGTCAAGGAGGGAAGTACATTTTACTATCAAAACTCTGTAGTGAGGGTGTGGACTGTTCAATACTATTAGATTAAAAAACTAGTACTAATAATTATATATACTATAGGCTCAGATTAACTGACATCAAAACTATTGGACATTCTGAAAAGCTAAAATACTTGAGCTCATATTGGACTTCCAATAAATATAAAACATATTGTTATAGTTAATTATAAGATAAGGGAATATTTTATATTATTTCAAACTTTCATGTATGAGTCTCTGGACAAACAAACAATATAGATATGTGTGTATATCTATCTGTATCAATCTATATATCTGTCACTTCTTGTAACTATTCATTGAGGACTTACTTTAAGCCAGGCATTAGGCTAAATTCTTTTGAACTCATGATTATGTTTAATGTATGTCCCTGTTTTCATGAAGATAGTATGATTGTCAGCTTTTGAGAGGGCTGAACTGGGACTGCTTATGTAACTTAACCAAAGACAAAGGCACCTTTATCTGGTGGCTTCAAAGGTTTTTTCTTTACGTACCGTTCTGTGTATCACCTTCCAATCCTAGGACATCAGCAGCTGTCCTGTGAAGTGAATAGTTCCATTTCCTTTTCACAGATCTGCATAAAGAGAAAGGGTAGAATGAGACATGCAGCCGAGATGAACCTGGGCAAGCACTCGAGTCTGGGTGTTCTGCAGCCACCTCCCACCCCCAGAGCTGACCGTCTTGGTGTCAGATGGGTGCCCAGCTTTATTTATTTTTAAACCACTTGTATCTTGTTGGTGTCCAGCTCCTTCTTATCCTGAATCTTTTCCTTTGGTCTCTTCTTCAGTCCTCCCCAAGAGCTAGCTACTTTATAGAGCTCCTGGGAGGATCATGCGATGACGAAATCACAAGGCCACGGTCTCCCCATCTCTGCCAGCTTGGGTTTATTTCCATTCAGGCGCAAATTTGGCAGGCTCTCCTGTTGACAGTTGCATGCTGATCCATTTCAGGTTGTTTCCCAAGCTGGGCTTGCAAAAGCAAATCAACGTAAAAGATACTCTTGCTGTACTTAGGAGTCTACTGAGTCTGAGAACAGAGAGCCCTGGGCTTCACTGACAGCGGGAGGCTGAGGGAGGAATAAAGGCACTGGGCTGACGTGCATTTACATAGATTTATATTACTATGTGAAATGATTTGCCAAAGAAATTTTGGAGGATAAAAAACTCTCAAAGAGTAGCCTGGAGGAGTAAATAAATTGGGAGGAATAATAGCTTGACTTATTTTACTTTGATTATTGGGCATTTGTCCACCTGTGTATTGATATGCTAGATATATTTTAGTTGTACTTCCTCCTTCATCTCTGCTCAAAAGTCATAGAATACAAGAGCCCAATTTAACTTGGCAAATATTAGAGCAATTTTGGATGGACAGCTCCTCTTGGACACTTTATTAATATCTCTCCCCAGAGTACAGGGGCAGGCAATAGTTTCTCTGTTTCTGCCAAGTTCTGCTTTGAACACCAAGCCCTCCTTGGTGAAATACCCTCTTTTGTTGTCCAAACCCAGAGGAAAGGAACCAGCCCAAGGCCAGGATCAGGAAGAAAGAACAGGAGGGTCATGGAACCACAGCATCAGGCTACCAAATCACTGAATTCTGGTGTCCAGAGTTTAAAAGAAACATGAGATGAACAGAGAGTCAGGGGTAGAACACTGAAAAATGAAACAATTCATTGCAAAGTTTTGGGAGAGACAAAATAAAGGACTAAGTAGGGAAGGGTTTGCAAATGTGGCTACTTATATTGATATTCTGGCAATGTTTTGTAGTTTGCTAATAATGGGGATAAAGGTAAGGTGGAAGAAATCTAAAATAGAGGAAAACTGGCAGAAACTAGGAAAAACTTTGGCTTGATCATTGAGATTCTGTTGCTGTCCTATTTACACCAGGGGCAGTTATCTCAATTGGGGGCAACCTCGCCTCTCTGAGCCTCTGTCTTCTCAATGCAAGCAGAATTACAGAAAAAGCCTTGTCTGCTTATTGTAGAAAGTTGATTTGAGGATCACATGAGATAAAATATGTGAAAGCATTTTATAAACTGGAAAGAACTGCCCAAATAGCAGGGTTTATTATTCTTTCTTAATCCTGCCATTCCACTCCCTCTTTGCGAAAAGAACAGAAAAAAATATTGGCACAGCACGATTTTCACAGTTTAGAAGGAGGAGTAAGTTGTTGCCTTTGCACCCTTCACTGCTAACATCTGTCACCCTGGCTCTGACAGCTGCTCTGAAGTTTCCACTACGAAAGTAACAAAACAAGGTTGGGTCAGCCTCCAATTCCTACTCCACCATGCCCCAAACCTTATTAAAAAATTAACATCTCCTCTCTTTCCATATGCTTGGAAAAAGGCCATGAAAGAAAGCTCTTGACAATCTTTTTATCCAATTTTTCATCTGGTTTAGGTTTCTTTTCCTCCCCTACCCGATATTAACAAATTACAAAACATAACCAGAACATTAATATAAGACATTACACTTGCACCCCCTCCCCATGCAGTATTTTATTCCAGTTCACACTAAACTTTGAACTTAACAAATGCATTGTTTCATTTCTCAGTAACCCATCCAAGAAAATTTCCTATTTAATAATATTAATAATAACATATTTTTAAACCTTGACTTAAAATTGCAGTTAGTGCCAAAAGGCTCTAGTTGCTATTTTGTTGAAATTATATCAGGTTTCCTGTGATGCTTTACATAGCTGTCATCTCTGTGATATGATATGTCCATGATTTATTGACCTACTAAAAGTGCTGTCATTGACTTGTCATAATAAACTTTTCTTAAAATGCTAAAGCATAGAACATTGAGCAATAGCTCAAATCAACACAGAGACTCAATCTGGTTGCAGATTTAGATTTGGTGACCAGAAGTTTGCCTTTTACACTTGCAAAATGAAGGCTCTGCCTAAACCCCACCCATTTTTCCTCTCCCTCCCTACTGTGTTCCTTGACACCAAACAGGCTGGCAGAGAGCAGGGGACAGCATGTAAGAAACTCTGAACATTAAAGACTAACCCCTCAGCACAAGCAAGGGCCACTGTTACCTCTGGGATGGCTTCCCAGCCTCAGAAGAGAAAAATTCAGCAATGCTAACCCTCACATAACTGACTTGTTTTTGTGAACACATATTCCATCCCCTGGGGCAGAGAGTGGGGATTAATTGTTGTATTTTCAGGATGAGATATATAGCCAACCCTGAAATTGAGTTTATTTTCTATGGATATGGGAGCAAGGAGGAATTCTGATATGGGAAATATCTGGACATGCGTAGGATACACAAATGCCTGTGGTCAAGGGTCCCTGACATGAACCTGTACCTGTGGCCTGCTCTGCTACCGAAGGAGCCTGATCCAGGTGAGGTGGCCACTATTATCCACTGGAATGTTGCTACCCTAGTTTTCTCTTCCCAAGTCCATCTGACTATTCTCACAGACAGGCTTATGTGAGCCTCTCCAAGTGATAATATGTGCTTATATTGGAGACTTGGGGAGGCCTGGTTAGCAAAATTGTTTGTCATAAAATTAGGCAAATATATAAGGAAGTAAGTCCTAGGCCCAGAAAATCTAGGGATAGGATAAACTAGGGAGATGGGGAAACAAAGAACTGGGTTTGTCCAGATCCAGGAGGGGGATAGTAAAGACGAAGCTAGAGAAGTAAAAAAGAACAAATGAGAAAGTCAACTGATGAACCATATCTTACATAAGGAAATGCAATGAAGCCTTATGTACTCTTACAATATTCATGTATGAACATGCATGGCCCACACCATAACAGATTAACTGTCTCCAATCTGCCTTTGAGGCTCTAACTTCAATGCAGGAGTTAGAGCAGATCAAGTAGTGCAGACACTGTTTACAAATTTTTAAAAATTTCCTTTTTGAACAGAAACTCTACCTGCATGGAAGGCTAGGGAGAAATAGAGTGTTACAACATTGTAAATATTTTTTTAAAATGATTTTCTTAGGTTGAGTCAAATACATTTGGGGTAGAAATAGAATGTTTATTTGTAGCAATATGTAAGATAGTCCTCTGTATCCATAGGCTCTGCCTCTGTGGGTGGAACCAACCACAGATCAAAAATATTCAGAGAAAAGAATTGCACCTGTATGGAATGTGTTATTTCTCATTATTAGTCCCAAAGTACAGGATGACAACTTTTTATACAGTATTTACATTGTATTAGGTAGTAGAAGTAATCTAAAAATGATTTAAAGTGTATGTGAATATATACAGAGCATTATATGAAAATATTACACTATTTTATACAAGTGACTTGAGCACCCATGGATTTTGGTATCCACATAGGGTTGTGTAACCCATACACCACAGATTGAGTGGATAACTATACATGTCTTTGCAGTGTCACTACACCTTACAGTCATTTTGTTAGTTAGAAGCTGTTGTAGTCAGGATTTACAAGGGGAAAGATTTAATAGAGCACACATAATCTATAGGATTCTTTTATAATATTCACCCAAAGAGTCAAATGCAAAAGAATGTGGGAGATCTGTCCATGCACTAGGGACCCAAAGAATTCAGCTGAGGGCCTGGCTCCCAAGCAGTGTCCTGCATGAGTCCAGCTAAAGACTTAGAGCCCCAGGGCAATGTCCTCCACAAGTCCAATTGGAGGCCTAGAGCCCACATCAATGTCTCATGCAAATCTCTGTCTAGGATCTGCACTTTGGGGAAGACCCAAAAGTCAGTGGTGGAAGCTAGAAAGTCTGCACCAGTGAGATGAAGGATCTGTGCCAGCAGGCTGAGGGATCTGCCCTGGAGCCAGGAAGCGATGCTCAAAGTAAGGACCAGAGCACCCCAGAAAAGAACTGCAGCCATCCTCAGTGACTGTGAGAACCGAAGATGACACCGAAGTGTCATCTCCTCTAATGATGAGAACAGCTGAGTTCATATCAAGAAAGACAACGTGATAAACTTCTCCAGGAGAACTGACAGCACAACCTCTTCCCCTCCAGTTCTCTTTTTATGCTGTTGGCAACAGTCCTCAGGTGGGCCTTCCACACCCAGAACCATGCTGATTCAGTTCAGCTGGGTGTTACAAGTTGACCATTAATTAATTTACCACGGAAGCCTACATATTTAAGCGTATTTAAATATGTGAAGAATTTGATTGCTCACAAAATAATCATGCTTGAATCATCTGAAGAGGTGAAGGTCTGAACAGGGCTCCAATAGAAAAGGAATGTTTCTGGAACAAAGTATGCTCAACTCAAAGTTGCTTACAGCCAGATAAAATGTCAAAGTTTGGAGTAACAGACAGGATATTTATGTGAAGAAAATAAGTGTGCTTTAAATCCACAAAACCAAGAATGCGTTTGACTAGGACTTCTGATTTTTGTTTCATGAATTCACATTTTCAGAATGCATGTGAACAGGCACAGAAATTACCTCCTCTTATTCAGTCAATCTTTCATGACTAACGCTCGGTATTGTCAGTGCCGGTGGATTCATTCTATCAGGACCCAATCACATGTATTGATAGAAATAAAAATTTTAAAAAAGTTACTGAGTGTCAGTTCAATTATTTTCTTACAGAATTAGAATGCTGAAAACTTACACACTAAGCTTGTATCATCATATTAAACAGACAATGAAATAAGAAAGACTTTGGGGGGAAGGAAAAGAGGCTTAGGTGGCCCTAGAAATAGAAAACATAACATTTTTGTTAGCTGATATTGGAAGTGCACCAGACATGGATATTGTACGGCTAATATAGATCTTAAACCTCTTGGGACTAGGTTTGAGTCATTCGGGCAGATGCTATGACAACTGAATATGGGCAATGTACCAGGTGTTTTGAGGAGTCTTCCATTTTTACTTCTCACGCAGCAAATGTCTATTGAGCTCACATTATTCTCTCGGTATGTGAAGCACAAATGATATTATAGCAGCAAACAAATCTTAAGTGTCTTCATGAAGTTTACATTCTAGCAGAAAGAGCTGATAAAATGTGAAAGACTTTTTAAAACCTCCAACTGCTTCCAAGCTGAACTGGAATAAAAAGGAACATATTTGCAGCCACCAGTGTAAGATAGTATGTAGTAAAAAGTGTCCACGTTTGGACATTCAAAACTTCTGAAGAATGGAAATCCGCAAGAGAGGGAAAGTTTGGAAAGGAGACAGGATGCTTTTGGCCTTGTAAGATGGATGTGACCGGGAAAGAAGCAAGGCGTTCTTGACAGTGGAACAGCAGAGGCCAGGGTAAGAATGAAGGGGTCTGCACCCTCTTCATGCTGAGGAGGTCTGGTTCAGAGCCAAGTGCTCGATGGGCATCCTACAAGGGTGGTACACTTCCCTGCTCCTTCTGAGCTCCTACTCCCTTCTTACTGTTGGCAGAATGAGGGAAAGCCTGGCTTATAGCATATGTTAGCCTTGGCAGTATTTGTGTAGGGTGACACACCAAGGGCATGTCTTTGCCCATACTTGAAATTGATGCCCTGTTGACAGAACTCTTTCTTAGAGCTGGAATGCAGGAGGTCCCAAAGGCCTCATGTTGCTCTCCCCTGGACGCTGGTGAGAAACCAGTGCCAGACTAGTAACTCACGGGAAGCCCAGCACACGGAGCAAGACATTTGGTCCCGTTCCTTCAGGAAGCCATTTCTTAAGGCTCAGAGAAACCAAATGTCAAAGGCAAGTCTGGATGCTGTATTGAGGTTGCTCATCTCAGGACCGAATTTAAAAGGTTAAGGGAATCTTTTACCCCTTGAGGAAGGGTTAGAGAAGAGAAAGCCATGTAAGAGAAAAATGTCAACTTTTCATTTTTTCCCCGAAGACTTTCACGTGGTAAAGTGATTTGTAAGTCTAAACAGAAGCAGAGAGGAACACAATCAGCTTAAAGAAAATTAGTCCAACCTTTCCTTTTCTGTTATAGAAAGTAAAACATTTCTGGATTGAATGGTACTAACATTATAGTTCTTATTTTCTAGTTTTAGGAACTGGTGGATACATCAGCTTGTTTACTCAGTCTTAGATCAATTCCATAACTTGAATAGTCTGTAGGAGGAAAAGGAGGCACCTTGAGACCACAAGGTTAAGTCAATTAAATCAGACATACAGCTTAGGTTTCGCATGGTTTCTCTTATACGAGAAACCCAAAGTATAACTAAAGAGCGAAATAAAAGACAATAAGAAGCAGGGAGACAGAGCATCCTCAAAGGGGAACAGGATCGAGGGATGGAGGGAGGAGAGAGATGAGGAAAATGGACTTGAAGAAAGAATTAAGATGTGTCATGTACATATTCCAACTCCATGCCAGGAATGTAAACTTTATACACTGCCAACATGTACCAAAAAGGAGAAGTGGGTAGAGAGCTGGATGGGGGCAGGAGGGAGGGAGGGAAAAGGGGATGAAAAAAGGAATTAAGACGTGTTATATACATGTACCAGCTCCACACAGGGACGGTAAACATTATGTGCTACAAACATGTACTAATAAAAATAAAACAAAATTTAAAAACTAAGAAAATGAACTGCATCAGAGAAAACCTTAACACACCAAAGAATCTACACAAGTAACCACACCAAAAATAAGCTTTCTGTTAGAAAATATTGAGGAAAACATGGGATGAGTAAAACTAAAAGCACAATAAATTGCACAGTAGCTTCCTGAAGGACACATATGAGTATCCTCCAAGGAGATCTGGTGTGTTTCTGTGAAACAGCACGGGCTATTATGCTTGCTGTATACTTTGATGTAAAATTCAGTATAAAGCAAAAAAGCAGCTAGATGGAAATATTTATTAAAATAGATATAAAAATAACTGCATGAGTGAAAAGGAACAAATCTTCACAGAAGAAATCCAAATAATATAGGTAGATATGCCCTCTCTACATCAATTCTATTCTTCCCCTATGAGTGGAAATTGGCATAGTAACCTGCTTCCAAAGAACAGGGTATGAGGAAGAAAGATAGTGACTCTACAGTAGACCCGGCAGACAGAACCAAGGTTAGTTTCTTAATTTGCAAATGTATCGTGGTAATATAAGGTGTTAACATTAGGGGGAGCCGGGTACGGTGGGAGCTCTCTATTGTCTGTGCAACTTTTCTTTTACTATAAAATTATTCCAAATGATTTCGGTTGTATTCCTGCTTCTTCTCCACTCTGAATCCATGAATTTTGGAAATGTACCTTTACCTAATTTCCTTGTTTAGCGACAAGAGAAGCTGTTCTTTGCTAAGCAAGCGGAGGCAATAAAAACTTTTTCCTTGGGTAAAAGCTCTTTTGTTTCTTTTTATTTTCCTGCCTCTTTCTTTGGTGCCATGAGGTCTCAGCACTTTTATAAAAACCTGGGTTATCTTTATTTGTAGACTCACGAGACAGTAAATTTCTAAAAATTTAAAAGAAAGTAATGCAAGCCCCTACAGACTAGATTCAAAGGAATATAAATAGTTGGATTTTCAAGTAAAGATACATTGGAAGTGAAATACCAACTCTCTTTTGAAATGCCACCGATCTTGAAGTTCTGTTACAAATCCTTGCATTCTGCGCATAATATCTTAGAGTATCTTGACAAAGGACAAAGGATCAAAGATATACTTTCTTCTTTTTCAAGGGTTGTCTTTCATTTTATTGCAGGGCCCTGGGGTAGGCTCTCAGCTGAAGCCCACTGTTCACCAATCACTTGCTAATAACTGGAGCTGAAAGAGGGCTCTGCCCTAATGCCATTATGTTCAAGAGCCATGATTGATTGTGTTATAGTATGTTTTTGAAACCTAATTACTGTCTGAGTGAGTATCTGAACTCATTAATCTTTAGTCCTGTAAATAAGTAAAATTGACTAAATAACTGGATTTCTCTAATGATGGCTTAGGTTATCTTCGGACCTACTGCCTTGCCCTACCCTCTTTGGGGCAGCAAATTATTTTGCTTAATGGTAATTGCTCCCCAGTTTTGAAATCAATTTGTAAAAGTCGGCTTATAAAACAATTTTCTGGGTTGCCCTGTGATTGCCTAGTCCCTACTCTATCTTTGTGGTATAATGAGCACATCCTGGGATATGCTCACAAACCGTTGTGTTTGTGATGACCCTCCTTCGTGAAGGTCACATCGCTTAATGAGATAAGGACCTTGGGAGGGGGTTAGCTTTATTTCACCTTACTGAACTCTACATTAGTTCTGCCCAAAATAGAGAAGAATTTCATTTAGCATGGCGAAATCCACATATTCCAAATAAGACAAGGAATTAGTAGAGATATTTTCCTTTTCCGCTCCCTAATAACCAGTTGTAACATCAGGAGGGTGTGGGACTTCATTATATATTCCTTGATCTCTGATTTTTCCCTATGTTTTCTGCCTGATTACCATTTTATTACCCATTAGAACTGCTCTGAAGCTAGCTTGATGGAGAAGTAGATTAGGTTACATTCCTATGCAGTAGGGGACTTTTGTTTCCAACCCAGATGGAACAAAATGGACCAGACTGCCTCCCCAACAACTAAAATAATTTAATAATAATAATAATGTAATGATAATATGATAAATAAGAATAACAAGAATAATAAGAATTTTCAAGAGAGGGTACATCAGGTATCAAAGGACTGCGATCCCTGAGAGACAAGAATAGATGAGTCTCATGATTATTGCAGCTTGCAACCTCAAAATTTCCATTGGTGACACAAGGAAAGAGGACTTCCTGAGTTAGGAGACAGAGCTAAGACCCTGGGGAGATCAAGATAACTAGAAGTTACAGGGCAGATGCCAGAGAAGGAAACGCTGCACATAGAGAAAATTCTAGGGATCTACAGACATTCTCCTTTGAATGTTCAGCTAAGAACTAATCAACACATATTTGTGAAAAGAAACTATCCAGGGAGAGGGAAATATTAGACAAAGCAGTACCTGGAACTCACACAAAGCAAAGAATAGTACCTGTTCTTAGCAGCCAGGTGAGAAAACATCACAATTCATGGGGCATTTGATGTGAGTCTTTAAGAGTAGGGAATAGGCCTGGACTTAAGCTATCTAGCAAAACTTAAATGCAAGTTAGCCATGAGTGAAATTTTCCAACTAGCTCAACTCATCTCAGGACAAATCTCAAGAATATTTACAAGAATTTAAAAACAGCCAGAATCCAACAAGGTAAAATTCAGAATGCCTGCATTCCAGTAAAAATGACTAAGCATTCAAAAAAGCATGAAATATGGCCTATGTGAAATGAAAATAATTAATGAAACTCAAGCCAAACTAACAATGATGTTAGAATAGAAAGCAAAGGCATTAAAAACCAATACAACTGTATTCATTATGATTGAGAAGATAAAGAAAAGATGTAACATGCTAGTAGAGATACGAAATATGCAAAAAAACCCCTCACTAAATCGTACTTTTAAAGATGACTAAACATTTGAAATGTAAAACATTTTATGGAACAAATACTAATTGGACACAGCAGAAGTGGAGTATTGAAACTGAGGACATAGTAGGTGAAACTACCCAAAAGAAAACAGAGAAAAACTTTAAGAAAAAATGAAGAGATCATCAGTGAATTGCAGAATAATTTACATTAGCATCATTTACATGTTATTAGAATCCTCAAAAGGGAAATGGGATGGGGCAGAAAACATTTGAAGAAATAATATAAAGGCTTAAAATTTTTAAATTTGATGAAAATATCAGTCCCTGGACCGAGGAAGTTTCAGTGAATTGGAATCACAGTAAACATAGGAAAACTAAAGAAAAAACATAAAATGCCAAATACATCACAATTACATTGCTCAATGCATTTGATAAAGAAACTCTGAAAAGCAACTCTACAAAAAGATACATTTTACACAGAGTGACTAGGATAGAGATGATGGCAGATTTCTTATTAGAAATAATGCAAGCAAGAAAATAGCAGAGCAATGTCCTTAAAGTTCTAAAATAAAAACACCTACAATTCTAATATCCATTGTAATATATTTCAAAAGGAAAACAAAATAAAGTTTTTGTATATAAAAAAACTGAAAGGATTAATCCTTATGAGACTTGTACTAAAAGAAATGTTAAAGAAAATCCTTCAGCTAGAAAGAATCTGATATCAAATGGAGACACAGACTTACACAATGTGATGAGGACTCCTGGAACCATTAGCTACATTAATGAGTATGTAGAATGTCATCTTATAAGTAAGTCTCTTTAAAATTAGTGGATTGTTCCAAAGTAAAACAATAGTGCAGTGTAGAGTTTATCACTTCCATAGTAGCAAAATGTATGACGATAATAGTACATATGTGTGGGGATGTGGAAGTATACCCATTTCATTCCATTCATAAACTGACAAGTACTGTTTAGTAAAGGTTGTCAATACTGCTTATTGAGCAGCTATTGTGCAACACATGGTTACAGAAACAAAAGAATACAGCAGAGATAAGATGGCTGAAATTATAGGCTGTACATTTTCATGGACTTTGGCAGATAATGGCCAAGTAGGTAAACAAGATTATTATAAACTATTGTGTCACAAAGGAAATAAACAGGATGCAGTAATACATAATAAAAAGACTACTGAAATGGAATAACTTAAATAGGGAGAGAAGAAAATTCTCTGTGATGTGTGGGTCAGTTGAGCTGAAACCTGAACAGTGAGAAGAAGGCAGCCCAGTAGGGAATCATGGAAGAGCATTCCAGCCAAAGGTCCTGAAGCTGGGGGAGCATGCAGCCATTTCTAGGAACTCTCTGAGGACAGATGATACTGGAGAGAGGGCAAGTGTCATATTGCACAAGGGGTTGAAGTGTGCGCAGGGGTTTGGGGTTCTTTCCAATCACAGTGGGGAAACACTGAAGCAAGGGAGTGAGATGACCTTAAACAAAAACATTATTTTTTGTACTAAGGAGAGTGGAAGACGAAGAGCAAGAGTGGAAACAATGCGGGTCTTTGGTGGTCTAAATGAGCGATTATAATAATAGAATAAACACTTATGGCTGTGAAAGAGAGGGACAGGAAGGATCTAGTAAGCAGGGAGATAGGATTTGCTCCATTTCTGTGAGTTTGAAAGTTCTTTTGTATTCAGTACCATTATTAATATGCTGAATGCTCATCATGAATGTCATAGCTCGTCAGTCATGAGATTATCAAGAAGAATAAAACCATTTTCTATCACAAAGGACAATGATAACTGACAACAGAAGAAGCATATGATACCCACAAGTGCTATAGGAGTTCACAGGAATGAGAATAAGATGAGCAAATACATGTAGACCCAGAGGAGTATACTCTGCTTTAAGGGGGGGAGAGGGGACATAATGTGGAGGGGAGGGGTGTGAGCAACAACCTGAAGGGGGGTTTCACATAGTTTTTAGGGGATAATAAGTAAATCAGAATGGCTTATTAGTAAATAAACCATGTAGAGAGCTGGGTTTGAGAAGTTGGACAGCTAGATTGATCAAATGGTAATGCAAAACCTTTAAATGGCAACCTTCAGAAAGACCAATTTATCATCATTGTGCGGCTATTGATTAAAATTGGAGAATTGATGTCTCACATTACATGCACCATAGCTATCATTTTAAGTAAAAGTTAAAGAGAACAGGGCTTCATTGCCAAGCATGTAGACATGGTCTGAGACAAATAATGAAAGCAGAAGGATTTTCCCTATTGCTTCATATGAATAGAAGAAATCTTCTCCTCCTCCTATCTTTTGCCTGCTCTTTTCCTTCTGTTCTTTCATTTTCTTCTTTAAGTAAAAGTATACTATTTCTTGTCATTGTGTGGGCCATCTGTGACCTATGGTAGCTGGAACTTTCTTAAGCGTTGTGAGAACACACAGATGTTGTCAACAGCAGTAGCCTTAATCATTGAGATTTTTCCAAAATACATAGAAGACTGCAAGCGCTAAAGGTTAACCCAGCTGAATAACTCAGAAAGTTGGTCTTATGAAGGTCATTTCCACTTTGCCAGTCTTATGGAATCAGAAAGAGAGATTCTACTGGGAAATGAGCCACTGGAACGCCACTGATTGGCCCTGTACCCTACAAAGGGTCATTGCCAATCTTAGGTCCCAACCTCAAGACTGGAGGTCTGAAATGCACAATATATAAGCTCAACAGCAAATTACTTCCAACTGAGACTTCTACAGAAAAACACTCACCTTTTCCCACCTCTTTCCATATATTTCCAGCTGTGCAGTAAGAAGAAATGAATCATTTCTGAGAAAAAAATTGCATCAAGTCCCATTACTTTTTTTTTCCAGATCATACTTCAAGCTGTGTTTAAATGAGGGATGGTTGACAAGAGTATACTTCTTTTTCATCTCTGCTTACATCCCACTTCTGGTAGTCTGAGCTTGTCTGTGTTCTCAATCCTTTCTCGTATATGAATCACTAGACCAGTATGCTATTCATCACATTCCAGCTATGTGTGCACACACACACATACACATGCAGGCACACACACACGCACCTTCACATGAATGTGAGCTTCACAATTCCTAAACAATATGCCCAACCCAATCAAATGACTTCCAGTCTGAAAAAAATAACCAAAGCCGGCTGGGGATATAGATCAGAGGCACAGTGCCTGCCTGCCAAGGGCGAGGTCCTGAGTTCGATTCCCAGTATAAAAAAAAAACAAAAAACAAAAAACTAAAGAATTTATTTGTAAATACTTACTGTTAAAAAATTTATTGTGTGTGTTTAACGTTATGAACAGTTTGGTCATAGCAGGTGGAGGTAACAAAACATTCTAATTTTCAAAATTAAGGAACATTATTACCTCTGTATAACTAAAATAATTAGAAAAAATAAGTAAAACAATGTCTCTCAACAGGTTTTTGTTTGTTTTGTGCACAAATTTCTTGCTTCTTCATAAAGAATATATTCATTAAATTACGATTTTGCTAGGGGAAATAATGCAAACTTCTAATATTTGATCTGTATTACCCTTCAGACAGGATACAATTTCAAGGAAGGTCAGTCCACATCTATTCTACAATCCATTATATAGGGCCAGCTGGATTTTATTTGGCAGGATTGCTCACTGGAAATTGTTTTTGTGTTTGTGCTTTTGCTTTTTAAAAATTTTTTTTATTTTGAAGAGAGTTGTTAAAAAAGAAAAAAGAACAGTAGCAGCTTACCAACATCATAGACATAAACAAAACAAAGCAAGAACATTAAAAGTGATACAGGGTTTCAAAAAAAATAAGAATTAACAGTGGTTGTTATATTACATATTGTTATCTTCAACTATGTTGCTCAGATTACCAAATGTAAGAATAGAAGATTGTTCAAATCATTAAAGAGAATTAAAAAAATATTAAATAAAACATTAGAGACAATACAGAGTTTCCCTAGACAAGATGGTAGGAATTCACCAATGGCTGTTCTGTTGCATATTGTTGTCTTCCATCACTGGAAATTGTTAAGCCCCCTTGCATAATCTGAATGTGTTTTTAAATGAGGATAAAGTACTATTTGAGAACTACTAAGACCCAATCTTCTAAATCAGTCTTTTCCTTTGAATAATGCACATCTCCTTCTGGACCTTATCCTGCCTGGGGTTTTCTCACCTCTGCACTTTTGCTGACCCAACTCCATGATGTAGGGTCTTCTGGTTTTCTCCATCTATTCTATTTCTTCCACCCAGCCCTCAGGCCCTGCGAAAACCTCACTTTTTTGCAAGATTCCTTGACATGCCTACCTGGTCTGATGGCTTCCTCTTTGGCCCTTGGCTAATGATTGTTCATTATATTCTCCTGTCTGTCTTCCCAGGCTCTCAACTAGGTGTAGATAATGGCTCTGCAAGATGGTGCAGCAGATGATCATCACTTCAAAATTCTTAATGTTCTGATTTCTAACCCAGAGCTCTTTGACTGTTCCATGCCATTCATTACTTTTCCCACACCTATATAAACTTTATGGAGTAATCTATCCCGATGCAGAGCCACTATTCATTGAACAAGGATCTCTTGAATGTTTTCTCAATGGCAGATTCTATTCTAGATGCTGGAGATACTGTGCTGAGCAAAAGTCTTTGTTCACTCTCTCCAGGAGTATGCATCTTAGTGGAGGGCACCAAGAATAAATGAGCAAGCAAGGTAATTTTAGACAATAACAAGGGATAGTTATAAAACAGAAGGACACAAATGGGGCAGTGGGCCAGAGGAAGGAAGATGTGACATTAGTGGGGATGGTCAGGATGGTGCTCCAAGGAGGAAGCATTTGAACAGAGGTCTGACTGATGAAAGCAGTCCTGGGAGAATCTGGGAGGAGAGTGCCACGTGCACAGTGAAGCGCAAGTACCAAGGAGCTAGCCAATACGCATTAGAGGACAAGCGCTCTGACCAGTGGGGAGTAGGCAGAGAGAAGGGGCAGAAGTAGAGAGAGATGAGTTTATAGAGGTGGGCAGAGCCCAGAATATGTGAGACCTTCGGTGGCAAGTGAAAAGATAGTGTACCATTCTTAGAGGAAACAAGTCTGCTTCATGCAAGACAGTGACATTGCATGGTACACATTTGAAGCGGATGACTCTTGCCTGTAGAAGGATTTCTTTTGCTTGTACACTTTAAATTGAGGTAAAGTATACATAAAGTACATGCATCTTAACTTTACATGTGTAGATATTCATGTAGTAGCCACTGCCTGGATTACAGGGCAATCCCAACACACCCCACAAGGTTCTGACGCAATCTTTACCTCTACCACTATCGTAGTGGCTTCTATCACCACAGATTAGTTTTGCCTACTTGTAAATAAAAAATAAGTAAAATCATACAGTGTGTACTCTTTTGTGTAGTCTACATGGTGTTTCATTGTAGGTGTTTCTTTCATGGTGTTTCATGATTATTTCACAACTTATGCACTGGTGGACCTTTGCATTGTTTCTAATGTGGGACTATTATGAATAAAGCTTCTGCAAACACCCTCGTACATGCCTTTCCATAGATGCACGCCCTTATTTAGCTTGAAGGTATAAGCAGAAGTGGAATTGTTAGGTCCTAGGATTTTTATATTTCGTAGATACTATGAAACAGCGGTATGAGTTTTCCAAAGTGGTTGTACCAATTCACATTCCATCTAAACAAATGCAAGAGAATTCTGATTTCTTGCCCTTTTTACAAACATTTGATATTATCAAATCTTTTAAATCTAGCCATTTCTGGCAGGATGTAGTCAGAGGCGCTCTCATTGTGGGTTTTTATTATAGAGGGAGATTGGAGAAAGGCTTATTTTTAAAAATATTATTTGTATACACTTCTTACCTCTCAAGTACTTAATATGCTGACTTCTCAAATGTGCTTATAATTATGTTGTTGATTAGGTGATTTGATATCAGAAGTTTGCATTTCAGGCTTCTGGGCTGAATTGCTTACTTCTAATACCACATCATTTTTTTGCCCTTGTAATACCCACAAGAGCAGCATAAAATCTAAGCATGCTGATATGACATCATCAGTTCATTGTTTTTTAAGAATGTAATATTTCATCTTTTATAGGGTGACCTTATTCCAGGGTGGAAAGCAAAATAGAAAACAGGACTTAGAACTTGAAAGAGAAAATTTGGGTCAGCCTCTAGCTTAATGCAGTTTCCATTCTTGGAGCCAAAAGGCCGTCCGTCCGTCTAGTCAATACACAAAGCGAGGTGCTGGAGGAATGGGGACTGTTGGTTTCATTACTTGCTCATTATACCACTGCATAGGAGTGTCTAGGATTTTGCCCTAATGATGAAATTAAGGGTGTTATGCTTCATTTCCTGTTTTGCAAAAACAGTCTTTGACTTAAAAAAGGCTAATTGCATATTGTTTTTAAAAATTGGGTTGATAATTCATCATATCATAATTAAACTAATTAGAATACTATTATTTTCCAACAGCTTTAATGAGGTCTACTTGGCAGGGAGCTGGTGAGACAAAAAAATATTGTCATTTGTTACAAGATGGAGAAATTCTAATGTCAAACGACTCTATTCAGTTGCAGTTTGGTTAATCAGATTTATGATTAATCTAGTTATACTTTGTTCCCTCGAGTTGGGCAAACTTCTAAAGTTTTCTGGTTTTCTACCATGTTTCTCCTGGTCCCCCATGCCCGTCTCCTCCTCAGAATTCCTGGCGTCTGAGTTAAAATAGGTGGAAACGTTTTTTGTTTCCAGCCGAGCCTCCCCAGCTTGCTTGGAATGCTCGTCTGTTTGTAATAGAGACTGCTTTTGGGCCGGCCAACTCTTAAAATAGCTCCTTAGCTTATAAAGCAAAAAATAGAAGTTTGGGCAGCCCAGGGTTTGCTTGCAGGGTGCTTCTGGCCGCTTCCTTTGGGGGGCACTGTTGCTCCAGCTTGAGCGCTGCGGCGGGACTCTGGTGAATGATGGCTCTCGGTTGCGCAATTTCGTATCTGCACTCCTTGTCAAGTAATCATTACAAATGTTTCGAGCAGGAATGAGCTGGCTCTGAGCAAAAGGTCTGCCTCTCTGAAGGAGTGAGGGCCTGAGGGGTGGGGACCGCTCTGTCCGTGGTAAAATTTTCCCCTTTGACAGTGTAATTAAGTGCTAATTAACTGAATGAGTGTAAATGTTGAAGGCTGTGATAAATATCTACATTTCCTTAATCTATTTTTCCCCTCTAAAATTTGATAAAGGAAATTTGGATTTAATGGAGGATATAAGTCAATTTTTTTTTTTTAAAAAAAAAAAGATTGCAAATCTGTTTAGAAGGAACTCAGATCCACTGGTTTAGATTTCTACAGGAAAAGTTAACAGCATATAAATACAGAAAAGGTACTATAAAATGCGGATACGCTATTGCAATAATTATGTTAAGGAGGCTTAGGGAAGCTACCTTTTGGAAACATCTGGTTTGTTTCTGTTCTTTCCGCATCCTGCAGATGTTGCTAAACCTATGAAATATACTGACAGGAGAATACATTAGCTCGTGAAGCCATTCCAATGAATAAAGCAAAGACTAGCCTCTTAACTTTCTAAAAAATCTAGTTAGAAAAGAATTCTGCTTTCAGAGCAGGGAGAGATTAGCCCAATAATTGAGAGGGGCCCAGGGCCTTCTAAAAGTGTCAATAGTGATCTGTTCTTGCCAAAGGGGAAAAGAGAAGCTTGGTGGAGGAGCAGCCAGAGTAATAAATGGGAATCTTTGTAATTCAAGCACTTTCTCATTATCTTCTGTGCTTAGTGATTAAAAATGGGGCCGGAGACTGCGGTGGTAAAACCTACTTCTCTGCTTGGGGTTAAGACGGTTGAAGCCATCTTGACTCCAACTAGCCCACCCGACCTCTGAGCCAGAAGAGGGACCCAGAGGCAGGTAGGCTGCCTGTGGGGCTAAAGCAAGCACTTTGGGAAGAAGACGCATAATGGAAGTGTCGTCACTGGCCAGAGGCAGATGCCGGCAGCGCAATATCCTGGCTGTCCTGGCCCGGAAACCACAGGAGCAGGCACACTTTGCTGAGACTCCAGAAAAGCACGTACAGGCAGCCCAAGAGGCAGGCGTGGGGGTGGGAGTTTATTAAGTAGGGGCTGGTTACCTATGAGATTAACACCCTGAAATAAATGCAAAGTTAAGAAATATTTTGGCTTCCACCCCACTTGGCAGGAGGAATAGGAACCTGGAATGGTCAGAAGGGCAAAGCCTTAAAGGGCCAATGCTACATTTAGTTTCTGGCTGGCTCTAATCCCTAAATCTCCCCACCACTGACATCATTTCTTTGCGTTACAGCATCATGTTTTCAGATGGCCTCTGTTAAAATCCATAACAAGAGTTTCTTTGGTTACCAGGCTGGCAAACAAGAAGAACACACCCGTATAAACCCATCAGTGTAGAACTAGCTTTTCTCTGATTCATCTCTAAGTTGTTTACCTCCAGTTGCTGATATCCACTCCTATCTGCTATCTTCTTTGTGGGGCAGACTGATGAACATCTGCCATGTCTCACAAGAGACTATTTTTTGCCTGTTCTCATAGAGCTCCTACTTTCAGGTGACTGAGGAGAGCTCTCTGCTGCTGGCTACCCAAGTCTTTCATTTCAGCCACAATTCTGGGTTTGGCTCCATCAGGCACCTAGCTCCTGGCTGCAGCAGTGACCCCTGCCCCTGGGCCCTGGGGGAATTGTTACTGAAATTATGCAAGAGCTCTGCCTCCTTGGAGCGTGAGCTGGGATCTCCCTCCACCTTCTTCCCATTCAGTCTTACATGGTCTTCCTCCTTTTCTTTCTCAGCTCACTTCTGTTTTTTGTTTTTTTTAGTCATATTTCCCAATGCTCAGTTAATAGATTAAACTCAATATGACCAATTTTATGCCCCTTTGGGAACTTTGACACTAACGTAAAGGGTTGTCTGAGGAGATTTAGCCTCATAGACTTTCTCAATGTAATTTTCATCATTTATATCATCTCTTACTGAGTGACATAGTTCCATAGCTATTATTTTCACTGATTCTCGTAGCAATACTGATGTATGTGGGACAGAAATTAGAATTTGAGATTATGGGTGAAGAAATTGATGCTTACAGAAAGTAAATTTATTGACTATGTTGTGTGGGCAGTGAAATTGGCCTTCTAAGCATTGTAAAATTCATGATCAGTGCTTTTCCTGCACACAGCAAGCCCTTACTGCTACTTTAACATGGTAGGAACTTATCGTAAATAGAAAATCCACAGAATGGGAATGTTCTTATAGGGCAGTGTGTCCCAAGCATGGAAAAACAACAAGGCAAGTGGAGGTGTGCTGAGAATAGGAGATCTGTACAGAAAAAGAACTGGAATTTCTAGCCGCTTTTCCCTAAAATGGGTTCGGCAGAAGTTCAATAGGTATCTTGTTAGGAAAAGGGTTCCATAGTCACATAGGCTTGATGACTATTAAATTGAGCAGTCATAAAATATTCTTGATTACATTATTCTCAGAGCCTTTGACACACACTATCAATTACCAAGGCAGGCATCAGATGTGCCATGAGCATTTTGCAAACATATTTGACACAGGGTCATTCTTGATAGAATCGTATCATGAGGATGTCTTCTGGGGACTAAGTACCATCATTTGCTGCCTGAAAGGAGAAGCAGGTAGGTCACAGAGAGGACAGCTGTGGACCATTTAGATGTGGGGAAAAGATCTAGAAGTCGTGTTCGTTCTGCTACCTCATTGCTGTATAAAAGAATCTAATCATCAAGTTTAGCAGTTTTCACATATTAAGGTCCTATAAAAAGTAAAAGAGGTATGTCAGTGTTCCAGATTTGACATTTTATTGAAAATGAAGCTGGTAAAGAAAAGCACAGAGAAGGAAGGTGACAGGAGGATAGATTCTAGTTTCTAACTAGTTGTAGCTGTGTGACTTTGGTCAAATCACTATCACAGCTAGACTTTGCCTCTCTCAACTAAATAGTGAGTAGAATGGACTAAATGTTCCCTAATAGATCAAAATTTAATGCTTCTATAAACAAAAGTTATATGTTACAGAAAGTAATAATGGATATATAACATGGAGACAGCTTGGAAAGTTGACTTCTTGTGGCAAGCTATGAAATGCAAATCAAACATCACCACAGTGAAAAGGTGGGTAACCCAGCAGAATCAGAAGCAATTTGTTTTGTGGATATCAGCACAGCAGGGGGCATGCTATGGAATACCCAGCATTGAAGTTAAAACTGAAAGCTGAAAGGCACTAGGCTCTGAACCTGAGAAAGTTATCACTAGACGGCCATTGCTGACCTGGAAGGGAAACAAGTGGCTGCCTTACCAAAGGCTTCAGAGAAAAAAGACCAAGCCTTTTCTGAGAAGGAATGGTGAAGATCAATCAGTTAAGCTGCTGACAAGGAAATGAAAATCATCAAAGAGATAAGGAGGCTTAGTATCAGAGATTGGCAGAAGAGTCAGGAAATCAAGAACAATAATTAAGCTAGGTGTGTAGGGTGCTCTTAGAAATAGGGAAGAAAGAGACTGAAAGATGGGAAAAACATAAAAATGCCTAAATGAATTCAGCTTACTCTGACTAGAACTTGACCCCCAAGATAAAAATAGGAGGCTGATAAGATGTTCTCCATTCAAGAAGGGCATCTTATCAAAAATATAAATGTTAAATTCCATACTGTTTCTTCACTGTAAAGAGGTGCTATCCAGAAGCACAAGTTATAATAATTAATAGTTCTAATGTGAAACAAAAAATATTCTGGTCCAGTAGTCTTTGAATGTTAGTGTACAACAATGGAACAAACTTGGCTTCTATAGACCATCAATACCCTGAATGATCTGGAAGTCATTTTCCCAAGAGTTGTGTACTCACTGGGAAGTAGGGAGCAGAGGAGAGCAAAAAATTGCATATGAAGGTCAAAATTCTCAGGAAGATAAATTCACAGCTCATACACTTTAAAATCTGAAGAGTTAAGCCTCCTGGAAATGGCTGGCTTCTCTGTTCTGCAGTTTGTTGCCATGTCTTTCTATTAAGATATAGAATGTGGGCACCGCAATATTACCATTATGATATGTGTTTGTGGTAACTAGATATGGGGGCAAGGGTAATAAGAAGCAGATTTTATAGTAACTGTACAGTGCTTAGCTACACCATGCTGGGACATCTCCTACTTGTGTAGAAGGGACATCCACCCCCAGCCAGTAGACTCATTCAATGTAAAGTTGTCCTTTGCTGTGTTCTTCTCTAATCTCATGAAATTGTGCAACATCTAAATGGAACATGTAGCAAGCTGATGCTTGTTTGAAGCTATCTGTCACTCATTTTTTGGCATTTGGACAGTAGAGTTCTTCAGCAAGTCTACTGCTTGCTGTAGCAACACAGGTTCAAGCAGGAAGCACAAAACATGGCCGTACTGTTTAGAAACATTATCCTCATACATGAGACACAATCCAAAAGAAAGCCACAAGTTCTTTGCCATGTCTACTCATTATTTGGACAAAAAGTTGTTTCTGTGAGTCTGGGACTAGGCTGGAGGATGATAGGAAAAAATGGCACAGACTTGGCCATGTCTAGGGATCAGGAGGGTTGTAACCTTATTGACGTGGGAAACAGAATTTTCTTTGAAAGCCCTTGCTAAGTAGTGTACTGAATTTGACTATCGCAAATGGTTTCTGAGGAATGTCAACATTATGCTGAGAAGCCGATAAGCCAGCTAGCCAGTGAGACATTTCCAAATATCTGGATCTTTAGCAGCACAGCTGGCGCTTAGTATTGTAGGAAATTACAGTTGCTTGCCACCACAGATGTCTGACTTTTTGTGAATAAAAGGGTGAGAACAACCCGTCCAAACTCATCCTGCATGAGTCTGTTCGAAGGTCAGACCCGTCTTTTGCCCTGAAATTACAAATTTATCCTTGGGCAAAGCTTAGCTTTTCTGTCCTGTCTTTTGTGTGTTTCGTGACTCAAGAAATGCGTGTTGACGCATAAACGGGCAACGCCACACACTTTGGATCTCTTTTTCCCGATCCAGGAACAGCCTGACAACCACTTTCTTTTCAATGAAGCCTAGCATCTCACTAGCCGGGAATGATTTCCTTCCCTTTCTCCTGGGGCTCTCTTCTGATTCCCTGTGATATTTCTGCCTCTTGAGGACAATCATTGCCTGTTTTGTTTTCCCGGGACTGCCTTTCCCCTGTGCACACAGGATATTGACGGAGTGAATGGAGATCTTTAAGGAAATCACAGAGACTTTCTAGGCTAAGCCAGACCAGCCTGCTCCAGAATCAATGATTTTCTCCTTCAGGCCATTTTTTTTTCTTTTATTTGACACCACTTTTTCAGCCCATGTAGGGTCTTCTTCGTGTAAGTGGAAATGGGGACCCACGAGGCATCAGTTACCTTCTTCTATTTGTTCTTGAAGATAAACCCTCTCATTGTACAATTGTGTCTTCTCCTTCTAGAACATCACATACAAAATTGCAAACTCCCGGCAGTGTTCTGAGAACCAGGGTGTGTTCTCTCCAACCTCTGAAACAGGGTGTAACCTGGACAGTCAGTGTTCCCTGTAGCCCTGTCTCACAGAGATGCCCCCCACCATCCTCACACAGTTCTCAGGAGGAAAATTTCTCCTCTCAGACTTTCTGTGTTCCAGGCCTCTGCCCCTCTGGGTCCTAATCCCTTTAGGACAGACACTTCCTCATTCCTCTCTCAGCATTCACCTTTGCCACATGCATTTGATTCATGCCAATGTATCTTGTGCATATTTAGCTTGGTATTTCTTTCCACTTACTGCTATATTTTGTGTCCTTGTTTTAGATCTGTATTGATGTACATCACAATGTAGTCGCATAATTTTTATTTTTTGAAGAGAAACATGGCTTTTCTAATCCAATTAACATTTTCTGTGCAGGAAGAGTTTCTCCTTTAATTTTAATTCCCTCTATCCCTCACCTGCATCCTCAATCTAGCAGCCAATGTCATTTAGCAGTGCAGACTGTGTTTGATAAATATGTCCTGAGTGGAACGGAATAGGATGATGTGAGACGCGCCCATAGGAGGAAATCTGAGTACCTGATCTTCCTCTCTTGCTCTCGCCACACAGAGAAAGTCACAGCTTGAAATGAGTCGTGAATGCTTCTTTGGCGAGGCGCGCAGCAATACACCTGCTGAGTTACGAGCCTTATGAATCATTTGCCTGGTTATCTTGCTAGTCATGCTGAACTGAATGCCACTTTTCAAATGAAACAAGTCCAAACCAGGGCTCTTTTCTTGCTTAGGTCTTGGGTTAGGGTTTTCCTTGCAAGTAGTCTCCCTATCTCTTTTTAAAAATCTATATTAGGGGCCTTACAATACCAGTATTCAAAGAATATTTTTCTCTACCACACCTGCCTTGTCTAATAGGAGTTGTATTACATATTAGCAAGTAAATTAGATTTCACCCCACATTTTATTTATACACTCAAACTAAAAAGAGATATCAGCCATACTATAAATTAATAACAAGGCACAAAGCCCTGTCAGATATTTCCTTTGCGGGGGCAAACCAAACAACACCCTCCCCACCAGAGTTGTTGTTTGTTTATATGCTTTGGCAAGTTCCAGCGACCTGCTTATTGAACTGACTCAGTGGTTTTGGTTTTGGTTTTTAATTTATTCCTTTGCACAAATTAATGTCCTCTTGCTTTAGCATCTCAATTTCTCCTGTCTTCTTTAGAATCTCAATTTCCCCTGCCCTTATTCCTTAGATGAGGATCTGCACAGGTCAATGAAATTGATGAAAAACACCATCATTACAACATGAAAATAGAGGCCCTGTTTGGCTCCAGTGGCTCTGTTTTGGTGTATTACATTGTGTTCTGTGATGTAAGGGCTTCACATGGGTTAATCAAAATGCAGCATCAACCCTCACTCAAGACACCTGTTAGACTGCTGTTTGCTCAAGGGGTTGAGTCTACCTTATGCTGCTGGGTCTGCAATGCATTCAGCTAATAATAATTCCTTCCATTTGTAGATGTGTCTTCTGCTTTTCAAAGCTCTTTCACCTCTGTTATTTCATTTGATCCTTATTCAGCTCTGGGAAATATTTCATTTCTCATTTTACAGATGAATAAACCTTGAAGAAATGGACTTGCTTAGGGTCACACAAGCAGTCCTCGCATGCCCTCTCTCTTTATCTTCCTCTGTCTTTTTCTCTTGGTTACTCCAAATAATTCACTAAAGTTTAAGCATCGTATTAATGTTTGTACGTTTTATGATTAGAAAAGGAAATATCATCATACTAAAATGTTCCTGATAGTTTTATTAAAAATGTGTTTTTACTTCAATGCTATATCCCATAATCTATCATTAAAGAGTCTCAAAGTAGGAAAGAAATGTAAATGTCACCCGACCATATCCTGATCTCTTAGTTCCTGTTTCTAAACTGTCATAAACTGAGACTGTCTGAGAGTATCCTCAGTTCTCTTGGAAAATTTTACTACATTCAAACTTTTATAGCTTTTCTCTGGTCTGTCTGTTTAATTAGAAGGCTTCCCTCTACATTTGAGACATTTTCACCTTATTTTGCTCTCAATGAAGAGAGCAAACAAATTCTCTGTGTTTATCTCAAATTCTGCTTCTCTTTCCTTTGCCTCTCCAAATTTGAGCTTTTTTGGAATGGACTAGGCTGATTTATCATCTAAAGAACATGTATATTCTGGACCTTATTCTTCTGAGAAAGGTAAAGATTGTCTAACAAAAGATCTGAAAGTCTTGGTTGCAGCTCTTATGTAAAGTAAAAGTGAGCTACAGTTTTTTGGTAGGGGTTATGCTTCTCAAGTCTCCATTTCAGAAAATCCAGAGGCCCTGCTCAATCTCCTAGCACTAGGGATGTAAGATGGTCTCAGTCACGTGCTGGCTTCCTTGTGGTTAAACTATGGAGGCACTGCAAATTGTACGTAACTCGTGAAGTATCGTTTTCTGGTCTCTCTTCAAGTTTATTTCCCTTTGCTCATCCACAGGCCACTGGTAAACTCTTGTTTAAATTCTTCTGCCTCATCTCAGCTGGGCTGCAGGGAATTCAGAGAAAGGCCAAGTGTACATGCTTGAGACAGAGTGTTAAGAGGAAAGAAATTCCTTCTCTTCCTCCAGGGTTCATGCAGCTGGGACCAATCATCAAAGGAGAACGAGTCTCAGTTGTAAGAAACCTATCAGAGTGATCTAATGACTCTCTCATACTGGAGAGCACCCTTTACCAGAAAGGGTGTACATTTTATTTTACTTCAGAGAAGAGCCTTTCCCTCTCAGTTATTTCCTAAAATGATTATTATCCTGGAGAAGGGATGGATGAATAACTACCATCCAAATCCAGTCTACTAAGAATGATTTTCAATGAGAAAAAAATCAAAAGAAAAATAATATTTTATGAGATGGAAAAATCATACGAAGTCTAAAGTTCGGGGGCTACAAATAAAGTTTTGTCAGAACACATTCACACACTTGTTTACGTACTATTGTGCCTGCTTCCCTGTTATAGTGGCAACACTGAGGGGTTGCAGTAAAAGTCATATGAGGAGCAAAGCCTAAAATGTTGACTATCTGACCTCCTACAGAGGTGCTTACCAAATATCACTCTGGCTACTCCCTTCTCAATTTGTGTTCCCAGAGTTGAGATGAGTCTATATTGTATAAATTAAGTATAAAGTAAATCATAGTAGGAAACCATTAAAATTTCCATTTTAGTTCTTATAAATTTGCTTGAGGAAAATTTATGCAAAGTTTTGTTGCTTACTTTCTGGAAGGAGCGCTCAATGTCTCTGCATTCATTATTCTTATCACCAGGGGAGCATCGTAGAAACCACAAAGAAAAGATACCATATTATGTCATTTTAGCCTGCAAAGCTGGATTTGAAGGTTCACTATGAGAGAAGAATTTGTTTTAAAACCCGAATAATTTATTTAGAATTTCTGAAACAACAGAAGTTAAAACACAGTTAAAGAGGAAGGAAAATTAAAGTCTTGTTGCTTTCTAAGTTGAGTGCAGGCCTAGGGCTAATATCAGTGTTTATTTTTTGAGAGGAAAAGCATCTTTGGATGTCGCTGGATCTCCATGAAAGTCTGTCTGTCATGAAAGACTCCATGAAAGTCTCCTTGGGTGAACCTCAATGTCGTGACAAGTAAAGAATAAAGCCAGTGTGGTGGTATATGTCTGCAATCTCAGCACTCTAGGAAGCTGAGGCAGGAGGATCACAAGTTCAAGCATATCCTGGGCAATGTAGCAACCTAGTGAGAATTTGTCTCAAAAATAAATAAAACATATTTATAAAAGGACTGGGGATGTGGCTCAGTGCAAAGGCCTAGGGCCAGTCCCCATTTCTGAAAGAAAAAAAGGCTACCCATGATATCTGAAAGGTCAAATTTTTCTTTTGTCAGCAATATAAGCAGTTCCAAAGAAACTCATGCTGAATATCATTCAGCTGTATCTGAACTAGGATTTTTCTCATGGTGCTAAGTTACTGGGTAGGCTGGGTTTGGAGCATAATCTCTGGACAATGTAAGGACTCCTTGGGGCTGCTCAAAGTCGCTGACAATATCCAACACATACATTCATTCAACTATTACATGTTTGTCCCCAGACTGATCACCCACATGTTATGGGGCATACAACTTCAATAGCCTACAAACTACAAAAGAGATCAACACAGGTTGCTTTTGAACCCAGAAAAGAAATACCAGACTCAGGTTGGCTTCCTAGAAAGGTAATACCTGGGTTGAAACCGGAAGCTCCACTCAGAATTTGTTCCATGGAGAATACAAGGCAGGATCATCATCCTCACCAGAGAGACCCAGAGCAAGCAAATCTTGATGTCTGCATCTGCACGGAGGGTAATGTGGCCGGTAGACAAGGTGTAAAGCGAGGCCGGACTGAGGGAAGTGGCTAAAGGAGAACACAGACCTTCTACATACCCTGCCCAGGACGCTTTGTACAGTGTGTCAAGGGCATGTGCCTTACCTGATGGCAAGGAAATGGCATCATGAGGTTAGTGTTACAGAAGGATCATTAAGAACCAGTGCGGGAGATGAATTTGAGTAGAATAGAACTGAATAGGCCGTTAGAAGTTCAGAGATAGTAATCTTGGTAAGAGACACTAAGAAGAATGAAACTTGCAGTGGCAACTGGGCTTCCTCCTTTTGATCACGGAACCCTTTGCACTTATCTCCTCCCTGCATTCTTATTTGTGGGTCTATATGATTGCTCCTTCCTTCACGGGAACGCTGGGAAAGGGAGATGATGCTTCTGTGTTAACTAAGGATCGTGGAGAGCACTGGGCTCACAGAGGACACTCCGGAAAGCTTCCTAACAAACAAAGTATTGGACTAATTTCTTTCCCAAGAGCTGATTCATTCAGTAAATGACCCTTGGTAAGTAAATGGCTGAGTATTATCCAAGTTAAAATATTGCCCATAATTATCTTAGGACAACAAGTACCGCCACACTCTGCTGGCACGGTGCTCTCTCTAAGTCTCTTGCTCTGTAGAAACACAATAATGATAATAAAGTAAAAAAACAAACAAACAAACAAACTAGATCCTGCTGTTTTGTTGTTTTGTCCCTTCCAAGCTTTCTGGAAGAAGTTTTCCTGACAGAGGTGTGCTTTTCCTATACAAACTAAACCAGAAAGATATTTTTTTATCACAAAAGTTACTACTATCTAAAATTAGTTTCACTTGTATTAAAGTGATGTTTTCATAATTTTTTTCTAGAGGCATCAGCTCAATCGGTGAATAAATGTTAGTGTTCTAAGTGAAAACTTCCAGTGTCATTATCCGCAAATGAAAGGACCTGTCTTAATAAGGAGAGGGCGCCTGGCTGCAGAGTTGTTGAATCAGATGGGGTAAACCTCTTTGGGGCTGGTGCACAGGACGTTCTTGCACTGAGAATGACTGACTTAGGCAAGCCTATGGTTATTTTCGACTCAGAGATTCTGGAAATCCATTTATTAAACATTTGCTCTTTGAAGTTTTTATTTCCCTTGGTTTCTAATGGTGAACATAGACCAAAACTCCTTTTGAGGTAATAAACTTAGCAATTGTTAATTTAAGGATGACGAGAAGGAGGGGTGAATAGTACCTGATCCTCCAAATCCAAAGGTTTGAAAGAAACTCATAGACTCCCACAGAAAAGGCATATTTATCTGTTAGGTACACTGAGTTACTGTGAATAAATTTAGCTTGGTCATTTGTGAAATGGATGTAAGACCTCTTCCGTCCTTGTTTCTTTCCTCTCTTTCTTTCTTTCTTTCTTTCTCTTTTTTCTCCAGTCGTCCTTGCACTCAATTACATTTTTGTACAAGTAGGGAGATGATCAAACAAACAATCCCAGAAATTCAGATTTAGACTGCTATGAACTGACATGTTTGCTTCTGGAGTGAGTGTAATTTGCCTTGGGTTTGGTGCTTTTAACTCCAACTTCATCAGCTCTATCAAAAATTACAATCAGAGTGTACTTGAAATGAGAAATAAATGCCAGGCTGGGAGACAGGAGCTTGGAGTGTAGCTCCAGTACTATTTTGAACAGCTGTGACTTCTCTACGGAATACATTCATGACGTAGACCTCATTCTCCTCATCTACCTAGTAGTAGATACAGCTAAGATGGAAGATTTCCCATAGCCTGTGCTCATGACTTGAAAATCTGTTCTTCTGTGAAAAAAGTATTGATAGGTATTAAAGTTCTTTATGTAGGCTTACCCAGGAAGGCTGGACCTCTAGGATGAGCAATCAGTCACCATTTTGTGTTAGCTGAGTGCATAATATTTTGGATCACTTTTAGAACTTACCTAGTAAAAGCCATGTAGGACATGTTGCTTTCCTGGGGAACCCAATGACTCAATATACTAGTATTATTTTGATGGGTTGGCCTGGTGAGACATAGGGTTTTAAGTCATGGACACATTGTATTTTTGTTGAATTCTTATATAGTAAGGATAAACATTTCTTCCTCTTCAAGGGATGTTTATGTCATTCACCAGAAACGTGATTGATAACACACAAGCTGGAGGTGATAGTGTGTTTATGTGAGAGTCACACAAAGTAATCCCACGTGGAGAAATATCCTATAACACAACCATTAAGGATGACTTGGCCAAAGTGTTCCTTTCCCTCCAAGGGCAAATATATCTTTTAATAACTGAATAATTCATCTATTTTGATTCTTCAGACTAGATTATGACCTGAAGTTACTGCAGTACCACAGGAAATCAAGTTTGATTTTGTAATATAGTCAAATGAGTACTTTAGAGTGCCATGTCTGAGATCAATAAGGAAACAGTAACTACATTTACTGTCATATGATGATATTGATGTAAAAACATAATGGTCAAAATTATAAAATCAATTTCATAATTTAATCAGAAATGTTTATTGATACTGTTAAAGTTGAATTCAATAGCTTCTTGGATGTAGTTAATTTCCTACCTGTCAGAGAAATGTATTGAAATGTTCTTTCTTAAAAATGATTGGAGTTAATTCAGTAGGGAAAATAGCCAAGTTTCATGGTAATGGAGATTTCTTCTCTCTCCAACTATTACTGGAGGGAAATGCTAGACACTTCTTGTTTGGGTCTTATAAATATTACAAAACAAGAAAATTCCCATCAGCCACTCAATAGGTAGGGATGGACTCCTAAAATATAAGAAAAATGTGTTCCTGGAATCAAGAGGGTGATTTGACCTTCCTTTAAGACTACAGAGGTGAATAAACAACATACGTATAGAGGCGTGTGATACTCCTTATGGAATATCAACTTAACAATATAAATGAGAAGATGGTTTAAGCTCTTGAGACTGGAAAACTTTGGTGCGTTTACTTTGCAAATAGCTACTAGTTTTGATTTTTATTCACATTAAATTGAAAGTATCTTAATTAAAGAAAAAGTCACTTGAAAGAATATCTGTACACATCACTTGTATGTTTGAAGAGGGAATACGTCCAGCCCATTCTTACTTAAATGAGTTGAAGACCAAAGTCTGAATATTTAGCAGTTAATTCAGATATATGACACACTATTGTGACAAACAGCGGAATCCTGTATGATTCTTTTAAAATTATCATTTTCTTTTTCAAAACCTAGTAACCATTCCCAGTTGGATAGTGAATGAAGTCAAGTTTCCTTGTAATGGCATTCAAGGACTTCACTATCTGGCCAAACTATTTTCTCAGTCATCTGTTTACTTTTCTATCACATCTTCCCACCTTCGTCGAACTTTCTTCTGAACTCTCCTTCAAATGGTTCATGCCCTTTTCTATGTCAGTGACTGTTCTCTATCATATCATCTGCTTAGTATTTTTCATATGGATTAATATTCTATTCTTCCTTCTACTTTCATCTTCTCTTTGGTGTACTTGCCTTGCCTCCTCAACCAATCTATAAGATCCTTGAATTTTTATTCACATTTATTCACATTAAATTGAAAGTATCTTAATTAAAGAAAAAGTCACTTGAAAGAATATCTGTACACATCACTTGTATGTTTGAAAATAAAGCTCTGGCTGCTTATGGGAATGTAGTTAGGTATTAAAGGTCTTTATGTAGGCCTACCCAGGAAGGCTGGACCTCTAGGATGAGCAATCAGTCACCATTTTGTGTTAGCTTAGTGAATAATATTGAAAGTTGGTACTATATCCTATGCTCTTCAGAGCGCTAAGCATTTATATCAGAGTTACACAGAATGTCTGATCAACCGAGTGTTCCACAAAGTCATTAAGATTGGGGTTCCCAGAGGCAATATTTTAGAATGCAGCCATCCTTGGGCTTTGGGTGTGCTTTGATTCCTTTCAGTAAATTAGAATAGAAAATAATTTTAATTATAATTGTAGAATTTCTGCACAGAATGCAACTGCAGGTGTCATTACACAAATGAGGGAGTGAAGTCACAGGTCTCAGAGGTCTTTATCATCAGAGTCGTCATCAAACCTCTGGTCATTTAACACCTGTGTACTCCTCTTTTTACTACATTGTGATGACTGCTGAGGAATCAGTTCTAATTGGTCTCTTCTGGTAGAAAAGATCTGGCAAATTCTTTAAAAAGAAACAGAATGAATCTTTTGAGAAAGTAATGCCCCAGAAGTTTTAAGAGTTGATGCCATAAGATACCAAAAAGATTTATTTTGGTTTCTAATTACTAATTTTGGGAATTTGGGGTATAAAACCTTCAGGTAAAATAAGTGAATCCTGCATGCCAGCAGAGAACAAAGCCAGTATAACTGGACAGATACACTGTCTGTGTTTAGAAACAGACACCTGGTTAGGTATGTGTTCTCACCCCAAGCTTGGATGAGCTTCGCCTATAGGACTTTACCCCTTTTCAATTGAGCTGATCCCGGACCTCCCTGTGCCATTTCTTACTCTTTGGCACTTAGTATTTCTACTTCTTTTAATTATTATTTAATGTCTAGCACTCACATTAAAGATTCAAACCTAAGTTATTTTAAGTGTAAAAATAACTGTTTATACAAAGAAAAAAGGCTATATTTAAGTGAGGAACAAATCAGTACATAATGAAATATAAGGGTATAAATAATGCAAACATGAGTCTGTCCATAGAACTTGCATATTTCACCAAGAATACTAAAAGGCAAATCCTGTTTTCTCATTAATTCTCTTATATGTTTCTGAGAGCATAAGCATCTAATATTGGGCTTAAAATGTTGGACCACTGTAATATTATATAACATGTAAAGAATAGTATAGCCCTTTCAACCATACGTTGAAGTTCATTATGTGTTTGACCTATGATAAGTGCTTTATGCCTCTCATTTAACCCTTACAATAACGTTACAATATCTATATTATGATCTTAAGTTAAACTTCAGAGATTAGTGTTTGAAGTCAGAGATTCTTGGTCTCCCCTTCTACCTCCTCCATTAATTAGCAATGAGATCTCAAGAAAATTACTTAGCTCTACTAAACTATAATTTTCTCACATGTAAAAATTAGAGAAATGGTAACAGGTACCTCATGGTATTGCTGTAAGTATTAAGCAATACAGTGTTTAGCAAAAGCCAGTATGTTTCAGATGTGCAATAGCTGTTATCAGATTTTCTTTATCGTTAACAAAAATGAGGAAATTGGATCTTGCCAAAGTTAAATAACTTGATTAAGGATACACAGCAAATAACTGGAAGAACTCAAATTTAAATTTGTGTCTATGTAAGTTAGTTTCTTTCTTTCTTTCTTTCATCTTTTTTAGAGACAGGATCTCACTGTGTAGTTCACACTGGTCTTGAGCTCACTTTGTAGCCCAGGTTGCTCTCGCACTCTCAACAATCCTCCTGCCTCAGCCTCCCGAGTGCTGGGATTACAGGTGTGCACCACCACACCCAGCTCTCTCTAAGTTTCAGTGTCAGAGAGCATATTCCAGGAGCCCATGAACCTATTGAGGAGTGAAACTGAGCAAGAGAAACTAGGATAGGGAATAAAAAATATATGTGTATGAGATGCTGTAAGAAGAAAAAGATCACTGGCAAGTTGTTACAAAGGACAGTGGTCATGAGTGAACTCAAGGTTATGAATCTGAGATAATGGAAAAAGAAATTTTTCTGGGGCCTTTGTAATGGAGCCTAGGAATTTAAATCTGCTGCTTTTGCTACTGAAACTGCCAACAAGTTGCTACAGCAGCTGTAATCAGACTGTATAAGAGGCTGCCTATTCAGGAGGATGAAACTCCTCTGCCTCTGGTTCAACCACATCACCAGAAATTGTTAGCAGCATCTGTGCCATTGAAACCAGAAGCACAGAAAAAACAACACTGCTTCTGTCTTTCCCTCCATTTTTAAATCTTCCATCAGTCTCTCCAACTGATAGAATATAATAGGTATCTGGGAAACAGTTTGTAGGCTTCCAGCCCAGCAATGCAGAGCAGAATAGAGGTCATAGTGTGAGGCTGAGAAACAAAAGATAAATAACAGCATAGGGGGAAACATAAGAATTAGAACTTTCAGGAGGAAGAAATGGTTTTACAGGAAAGAAGTTGTTTTAGTAATAGATAACATATTACAGAGGAGGGCAAATGCTTCTGCTCTCAGAAATGCATTAAAATAGGATACATTATTTGTCACACTAGACCTATAAAAGTTAATTAAATTTCGTTACCTATGATCATGTTTTAACATAAACAAAAAGCTAATTGAAATATAATATAATAAATATAACAACTGAGTAATATGTATATATCAGCTCCTTCATATTTCCTCTGTTATCAGGTGCTACTTAATATAATTACATTTTCATTTATTTACACAATCTCTCATAACTGAGAAAGAGTATCTTGAATGATGAAGATCTGCAGTTGTATAAACTGTAATTCTGTTCAATTTTCTTTTTATAATGTGCATATAGTATTCTTAGGGAATGAAACACTGATACTTTGGCATGCAAAGTTCTCGTGGAACAAGAGTTAGTCTAAAGTTGATGGTGAATCCTTGACGTTTTTATACATTAGAAGAAAATTTGCAAGTACTTCTGATTATTTTCTGAGTATTTCGTTTCCTTTATATCTAGTCCTCTTCACACTACTTACTCTCCTCACCCTCTTATTTATTCAGTTAAAGTTGAAAGCCCCTGTCTCATGAGACTTTAGTTCAGACCAGAGATTCTCTTCAGCAATTTTCCAAGTATGACTTTTATGTTTTCTGGTACCACAAACATAAATCTGTACAACAGAGTTCAGAACCAGGTGCTGAAAGTGCTATCATTTTAAAAAATAGTTCTCCAGAAAAAAAAAATTTAGTTGTTTTGAAAAGAGGGTAATCTGCTTTCATCAATCTTATTTTTACTTAATAATGGAAAAAGATTAATGCATTTCTTTCTTTAATTTTTATTGCCTTCCTTGGTAATAAGAGGACAAATATGGATAACAGTATATAAACTTTTCATCCTTATACCATTGTCTAGTTTTATGCCTATTTGAGAATTTAGCTCTTTCATCTTTGAAGCCTTTTCTGACTATCCAATTTACAGTGATAGCTGTAGCCTTTGAAAATGTCTTTACAAAGACATCTAGTGCTTTATGTCATTCAGGATTGGTCTGAAGTGGTGTTCTTATTCTCATTTACTGAGAAAAGCAGAGAGGTGATGATGAGCCTGCCTATTAAATGGATTTACTTGGTCCTTGCAAACAAAAAGGTTTTCTCCTAATCTCTGCTATAAGCCAGGATCCATTGGTTCATAACCTGGTTTGAAATGTTCAAGACACCGTCTTCCCAATTCCACAAATCCTGGGCAATGGCCAAATGAAACATCACAATGACTATGGAAGATAGCACATTCTCTAGCCCTAATGAATCCACATGAAACCATGAGACTGATTCTGGTCAATGGAGTGTAAACAAATTCCTGGAGTGTTAAATTGCCTATAAGATTCTCTGCTTACTTTCCTCTTTTTCTGGATAGATGGAGCAGATTCAGTGAAAGGCTATGAATTAGAACCGTTTACTAGATATGTCCTCATTCTCTGAGTCTTGCCTGGAGCAGAGCTCTTGGCCTACACCAGTAAGAATTTAACTGCTACTGGGTTAAGAAACTGAGATAGCAGCAGCAGCAGCAGCAACAGAATCGCCACCACAACCAGCATTATTATCTGACCAATGTTGACATCTTGAAGACTATCCATTTGCAAAATTAAGAATTTTAGCCTTAAAGAGATTAAGTAGTTTTCTGAAAGCCTGGAGTTTGTAAGTGGTGAAGGTCTGTTTTATCAGTTGCAAATTAATTCATTCTCATAGTTTATGCTCTCAACCACTAATTTGTACTCTTATTGCCAACATGGCTCTGGTGGCAAAATACCTAGAGATATTTTAGGTGAGTTAGAAATTTCACTAAGAACAAAGTGATATGAAACATACCTGTTAGGTATTAGGCAGAGGAAGAAGAAACTGTAAAAACTCTCTGCTATTTTTCAGTTTGTGTGTATCATCTTTCAACTTTAATGACTTCCATTTAAGTGTATTAGCTACATATTTACCATTTTCACTGAAATCCAGTTTACTAAGATCAAGCCTGCCTCTCATGCAGCTATGAAATCTAAATTAGGATTCCAGAGATGTAGGTGCAAACTTGGTGCCCCAGATAGGGTCAAGCTGAGTGGCTAAGGGAGTCAGCCTCCCACTTCGAGAATATCCACATTGAATATGAATTGTTTATTGGGTATGTTAAGGAAGTACTGTCATTCTTCTATGAGATGAAAGAAATACGAAGAATAGACAATGTACATTTTCCTTTGTTCTTTCAACTTCATGATTTTATTTGAGCATCTATGTAAACAGTATCTGAGGGAAAGCAAACAAAAAAGGTCACGTAGACTGTAGCCCATTGGTACTAGATTTTTTACTTGTAACCCACCAGGTTTCAGCTTCTAGTTCTGGATCTCTGTTGTCCATTCCTGCTCTTGCTCTTTGGCTTTAGCCACTGATTCAAGGACTGCTTTGGATTCTTTAGGTTTCAGCTTATCATCCAACTTTTCTCAGACTCAGACTTTCAGAAAAACTTTTTCCTTTAGAAGTACTACATGGTATTGCACTCTTTCCCCTAACATTCTATCTTCATTTTATTCCAAATTGGAAAATGTAGTAAAGAACTGGGATCTGTGCTGCATCCTCTTCTGAACACTAACCCTACAGTAAGTTTAGATTTAAGTTTTGCCCAACTTCTCAAAACCTATACTTTGTCACAGACTTAGAGTACTCTTCAGATTCCATCAGCAATATGGACTAAGGACTTAGCTTGAGGCTAGTGACTATATCCTCGCCCTCCAAATTGAGCTTGGTCTTTACTGATGGTGCTATTTGGAACTTGATGAGACACCAGATGTTCCAGCAGCCTTTCCTTAATGCAAAGCTTCTATGATCAGAGAGCTGAGTGGCTGTATTTGCATATGAAACTGTTTTCTATGGCAGCAGTGGGAATAGCAAGTGGGGATGTTCCACAGGGCTGTAGAGACTTGAGTCCTTAGTAATGATTTAGGTAGACCTGTTGCAAATGATGACAATTAACTTAGCAAGCTGTGTGGTAGATGGCATGATGTGGGGTTTAGGAGTGTCTCCTAAGCCAGCTAGAACGTATGGGTCCAATTTTTTTTCAGGCTCTGGGGATGGATAAAAACAGGATGGAGGCACTACCTTAAGGGAACTTACAGTCTAATTGTGTAAGACATATAGATAGGAACATTAAAAGGTGACATATAGGCAGGTGAGAGTGTGAGACAGACTGTTACATAAGCACTGATGAGCATGAAGGTGAAGCAAAAGTCATTTTGTTGTCTTTTGATATAGTTGAAAATCTCTCAGCAGACAAGGGGGAGGGGGAGAAAAGGCATCATTACTGAACTACCCTTTGCTATTTGTTTCCAATTTCCTCATGAGTTAGTCATGATTTTCAAAGCTGATGATAAACCAAATGTGATTACTGCTAATACAGTGGTCTATTAAGATAGAAATGAACTATGTCTTCTTTGTTAGGAAATTAGAATGATTGTTCTTTGTACCAGCCCTGTCAATGGCTCTGCAACTCTTCCGTGTCAGAGCTTCAGACAGCTCCTGAGTCTTTAGTCATTGGAGGCATCTATTATCACCATTTATTTTGTCCTCCAGCCTCTATCTCTCTGCACATGTATTAACTTCAATATTCTTGTTAGGAGTCTTATTTTTACAGATGAATCAAAGTGATTAAGAGAATTATTCAGATAAAAATTTTTATGGTCAACTGGATTGGATTGATAAGGAGCAGGTAGTTTGAAACTGAGCTCTAATGAATCACCTGGCTATGTGTAATTCTTCTATAATCTTAGAATTTGTTTCATTCAGTCCTTAAGCATGAATGCTATAGAATGACACAAGAAACACATGTATCATAAGCAAATACAGACAAAGAAACGAGGAGCAGTGCAAAACACTGCCGAAGCTCTGTAACAACCAGAAATTCTTTTGAAGGATTTGAGACAATGTGGAGAAACGGTTACCAAAGCCACAGGAATGCCAGGCCTAAAGCCCCGGCTACAGAGTCTGAGTTTAAAGAGATGGTGATGGATTACTCAATTCTTTCTTAAGGCCCTACTCAGAATCCCATGGTGAATGAAGCGTAGGTCAACACGTTTTTCACCAGGTTACAGTAGTAACTGAGAATGACCAAAGACAGAATCAAGTTTGAAACTAGAGCTAAAGAGAATGAACTATGAAGATGGGCTCAGTGCCTTAATCTTTTAAAGATATTTTCCAGGTGGATCGACTAAGCTGTGTAACATTTCCAAACATGTAGATAAATCTCCTCATATATCATGATGTCACCAATGACCCTAAAAATCTACAGTCTGTGGTTCATCATGAAAACATTTCACGGATGTTTTATATATTCTGTGAAAAAGGGTAAACTCAGGTCTTTGGAATTTGAGGCTTTCTTGTTATGAGGTCAGGCTGAAGTGTAAGTGTGCTTGGATTCAACCTTTAGTATGGGGATGTCTGAGTATAAAACTACAAGGTCTTTTATTAAATTTAAAATCATGGCTTGCATGTTGAATGGCCAGCATTTCGTTCCATTGTTTAAATTCGTCAAATAGTCACTCTGGAATTATTTCTAACAATCAGGATGACTTCATTTGTGTTTGTTTTCCCTTTCTATTAATCCATGACAAACTGTGAAATCTGCCATTTTTACCATAACCAGGCCATGAAATTTGTCATCTCTCTCTGTAATTTACATGGAGCCTTGGCTATAGATACATTTCAGGCAAGATGATTGCTTTCCATCTGATGCAGAGGACAGAACAAAGGAGGGATACACACACAGAATAGAGCACAAATGCAGAACAGACCCCAGGAAGGGCTTTCCTGCTCTGCCACCCTTGCTTTAATGCTGTAACATTCACTCAAATGTACTGACTACCTCCCAGGGTAAAGGTTGATGGGACAAACTAAGACACTATTGTCAAATCCAAGAAACAATGAAATAAAACTCAAGGGGGAGGGGAAGACTTAAAAGAAGAGATGTCTTGACAAACTGGAATGAGTTGGAGGGATGTGGTGGGAAATTGTGTTGAATGATGTGGTCAGGAGTCATTTGGAAGTGGAGTTGCAGAGGCAAGCCACCAGAACAGTACAAGAGTTTGAAAGCTTGTTCACAAGCTATTGTTCGTGGAATGGTGAATTTCCCCTTCTCTTTTCTATGCTTCAGAACTGATCTTAAATTAGGTTCTTCCGTGTCAAATGCATGAAAAGTCTTCTGAAGAATTTGTGGTGAAAATTAGACTAGACATTTTGCAAGAAAGATCTTGTATCTGTTTCTAATGATCTTCTTCTTGGTTATGGAAAGGAACGAAAGAAAAGTTTCACTGTCCATTTGCTCCATTTGCAAAATACAGCATTTCTTTGAAGTGTGTACTCTGGTGGTTATTGAAGCTAGGATATTGAAACTGTAGCAATAGCTAACCAACCACTAAACAGGAAGGTCACTAAACTAAGTAGACCTGCTGTTTATCCTCTGTGGCTGTGGCTGTGGCTGTGGCTTTGGTATTGTGAATTTCCTTTAAAGGAGGAGAAATGTGACTTTGAGGGTAAATGTGAAGCTAGATGAGAAAGAGATGAGAAGAAGGAGATAGCGAAGCAACAGCTAATTCCCCACATTTCCATGTCTTCCTGAGTAGAAATGGGAGAGCAGGTGGGAGTCACATAATTGCATATGCTCCTGGAGATCAAAAAAAGATCGATACATTGGGCTCTGTCATACTGCATTTGGCATCCTTTTCTAGTGACAGGACTGTTGTTTTGGGGGATGTGGAGTGATTTGCTGAAAGTTTTTGTCACTTTCTTTGGGTTAGATGTAAACTGGAAGGTGGTTATGGAGAATGCACCTGAATCAGGTGCTTTAGCCAACCTGTAGTTATCTTTCCCGTTAGTGAATAAGGACTGCACAGACAGCAGAAAATCTCAAGGGCACATTTGATTATCTCTTTTACTTTGACTCCTACATCCCTGAGAAAAGAGAAGTTCAGATTTTCTCAGTTCAGTAATTCTCGGATAAACCTCCTGCCTTTGGCATATTTTTACCTCTTTCTAATCTGTGGAAAGGCCTACCACTTTAATATAAATAAATAGATGACTTTAACGTTCATTTTTTTTAAATACAGAGAAGAAAAAAGAATGAAGCAAGTGTGCAAATTTTTCCTATTCCCTCATAACAATTATTCAAAATGTTGAATGATTCTGGCCAGTTTTTTAGGTATCCATATACATTTCTGTTATTGTTTTCCTAATGTTTTTTAAATTATTTGTAATAGATACAATAATTTTACATTTTAAAGGGGTACATTATGATGCATGTATATAATGTATAATGTTCAGATCAGGCTAACCCGCACTCACCTCAAACATTTAGTATTTCTTGTTCTGGAAGTAGTGTTGTCAGAGGTACAAAAGAATAGTAGAGAAGGGTGGATGAATAGAGGACAGTTAACAAGTACAGGGTTGTAGCTGGATAGGAGGAACAACCAGCATCGTACAGCACAGCAGGGTAACTGTGGTTGAAAACAATTTTATATTTCAGAATAGCCGGTACAGAGGATTATTTTCCCCCAGTGGCACTGTGGATTGAACTCAGGGCTTCTCACATAATAGGCAAACTTTCTATCACTGAGTTACACCCTAGCCCTGGAGTAGTTCTATTTCAAAGAAAAACTTTTACTTTGATAATTTTATGAACCTAAAAAAGCTATCTCATCTTACATTGCACATTGGTAGCTACCAATGAAGATAAACTTTTTCTGTACCCTTAATGGCAAATCACCTTTTATCCGTTTCCATTTGAGGGTGTGGTGGCAGCTGTGAAGAAGGGACCTCAAGACTGCCTAGAGCAGGAGCCTCATGACTGAGGCTCTGATTGTATCACTTTGAAGCCCTGTGTTGAATGTATGCCATGGTCATAGTACAGATGTGCTATTCTCCACCAATGACTACGGATGGTGGGGACAACTAAAGCAGATCCATTCTCAGGGCACCCAGGAATCCTCTGTGAATTGACATTGTCTCTAGGACTCCGCTATGGCCTTCTGACACTTCCTCAGACTATCTGACAATCTGTGATGTGCGAGCTCTCGAACTCACTGATGGCTCTCCCCTAGCGAACTTGGTTTTTATTTCCTTTCACATGGGCATTTTCCCTAACAGTATGAGTTGAATTGTGTCTCCTCAAAACTCATGTTTTGAAGTCCTGCTCCAATACCTCAGTATGTGGTCTCATTTGAAAAAAGGATCATTGCGGGTGTAATTCGTTCAAATTTATACTGGAGTTGGATTAGTATACTAATCCAATTATGCCTGATGTCCTTAGATAAAGAACTCCAGGGAAAGAGACAGATGCTTGCAGAGGGAAGCATCATCCCCAAGCCAAGGAAAGCTTGAGCCACCAGATCCAGAGAAAGTCATGGAGCAGATTCTGCCCTCACAGCCCTCCGAGAGAACCAACCCCACAGATTCCTTCATTTCTGACTTCTGGTTTCACTACAATGAGATAATACATTTCTGTTGTTTAAGACATATACTTTGAGGTATTTGCATGTGTTGCTAGAAGTATTTTTAAGTATTTTATGGATTTTGCTTTTATAAATGTTGAAATTTAGCATGGTGTTTTGTAACTAGGATAAAGAAAAGCTATTTATTTCTATGTGGTCATATCATAGTCAACCGCTTTTACCAGAATTTCCTATTAAGTTTAATTTTGGAGCCTTAACACATTTTTTGAATATTCTCTGTGGTTGTAAATCTCATAGAAAATTGGTTATGAGAAATGGAAGAATCTAAAGGTCATCCCACCTTCTCATTTTATAGATGATCCACCAGGGAGCCTCAGCACCATGCTCTAAACATCATGAAAGGAAGGAAAGTCCTGGCAAGCCCTATCCCATCTTCCCAGAGCAGCTGTTCCTTCTTCTCCTCCTTCTCCTCCTTCCTCTTCTCCTTCTCCTTCATCTCCCCTTTTGCTTCTTCCCCTATTCCCTCTTCTTTTAGTACTGACGATTGAATTCAGGGGCTTTGCACTGAGCTGCATCCCCATGATCTCTTGGAGTTCTTAAGTTGCCCAAGCTTAACTCAGACTTTCAATCCTTCTGCCTTAGCCTACCACAGTGCTGGGATTACAGGCATGTGCCACAATTCCTGACTTTCTTAGAGCATATTAAACCACAAATCATATGGTTCAACATATAGAAATGATTTAACATTTGAAAACAATTATAGTGATAAAATAATATCAACAACTTATCAAAGTCTAAGTTCTTTGTAAGGTGCTTTACATGGACTATCATATTTTATCTGTACATCAGCCATTTGAGACACAGTTGTTCAAGATTACCAACACTTGCATATAGCTGGAATGTCTGTCCTCTTTTCACTCTATCAGAAGTTCTTACTCACCAGTCCATTTTAGGAGAAGAAAGAATTTACCAAATGAATCATTACAGTTCTGTGTTTTTCTTGGTTACCATGATTCTTGGTGTGCTCCACATGATTGAAGTGTTAATCCAAACTTTTACTGCAAAGAACAGATTTCTCATCATCACTCCTATCCAAAATACAAAGTAACACAAAGACCTTACAAGAATTTAAAAGGTTTTACTGGCCTTATTTGAATGCCTGTCAAGAGTATTTGAACTGCTAAATATATTTTGAGTCTCATTGATGTGCCATATAGGAGATTTTTTTTAAAGATCAAGACAATTTCTGTCCAGAAAGATTATTTGTCTAGAGTCATGGTCCTTTGGATAGTGTTCACACATCACCTGACCCACCCTACTATTTGAAGCACCCTCCTGATAAATGCTTGGGAAGTCTTTTGGAACAGCTTTCTAAATGTATAAAGTCTCTCTCTTTTTAAAAGTTTCTACCCACCTCTACCCAGGTGCGTTTGGATAAGTTAAATTTACTTACATATTTAAAAACAACAATCATGTGATTTATTTGCTACTTTTTTAAAGCAAAATCTCTTTTTTTCTCTGACCCCCAGATCCTCAAGCAGTTGCCATGTGAGCCCATTGTCCTTCCTGAATCCCATCTCTAAATGTGATTCTTTTTGTCAATATCCCTCTTAAAAATGTGTTACTAAACAGAGTGGTCAGGCGGTGATACAAATTCTACATAGGAGATCATTATGGCAATCGATCTGGGTATTATACATCTATCAATATAGTCAAAGATTTGATTACTTTTTGTAGCAGTTATAGTGCACAATTCATAGTCTCAATTTCCACTGCATTGGTTTGAATTCTTCCACTAATTTTTCCATTTTAGTAAACAGGCCCATGACTCATCCAATTGCTCCAGCCAACACCTGCTTGTTACCCATGCTTCCTTTCCCTTAAGCAATCCTTGTGCTGTCCCATCTGTTCTTCTTCAAATAAGAACATCATCTTTACCACTCCCACTCCAGTTCAAGCCACTTCATTCTCTCTCCTGGGCTGCTGGGATAGCCTTTATACTTATCTCAGAATTACCTCTCTAGCTTCCTATTAATCTGTTCTTCTCACAACTACCAGAGCAATCCTCACAGTTTAAATCAGATTATAACATTTCCATATTCAAAACTCTCCAGGATCATTCAGTTTACACTTAGACAAGATCCAGTCTTTTTTGCTATGGCCCACAATGCCTACCATGATCCAGCCCTGCTGGATTCTCTTCACTTCCTCTGCTCTCACTGTCTGTTCTTCTTTCGTTAAAAAAAATTTTAGAGGGCTGGGGATTTAGCTCAGCAGCACAGTGCCTGCCTGGCAAGTGCAAGGTTGTGAGTTCGATTCCCAGTACCAGGAAAAAAAAAAACAAAAACAAAAAAAAAAAGGAAATTTTGGGGCTGGGGATTTAGCTCAGCGGCAAAGGGCCTGCCTGGCAAGCGCAAGGTCGTGAGTTCGGTTCCCGGTACTGGAGAAAAACAAAAAACAAACAAACAAACAAAATTTTATTGTGCATATTTATAGTACACAGTGTTACGTTATGGGATATATAAACAATAAAAAGCTTACTACAGACATAAATATCTGTTACCTTTCTTTCTGTTTCTTGAACACACCAACCTCTTTCTTTACTCAAGGCTCTTTCCAGTGCTTGGAATGCTGTTCACTCTTTCTTTTCCTGGCTATTACCTCGATTCACTTGTGTTCAGATTTTCATCTATTCAGAAAATCCATACTCAATTATTCTGTCCAAAATACAAACCCCTCATCTTCCTATAGGCAATTTTACTTCTTTACTCTGCTTTATTTTTCTTCCTTGCACTTGTCACCAGCTACCACTGTATGTTTATTTGTTCATCTGCTTAATTTCTGTCTCTACTACGAGAATATTAGCTCCATCGTGGTGGGAAATTTATATGTCTTGTTTTCTACATAAAGGTGCTTACCATGACCACTCTGACACTACTAAGGTCCTGTACAAAACATTTGTTAATGAATGAATTATTCAGCGTGTAGTCAAATAGTCTTTAGTCCTCTTTTTTTTCTAAGTCTTTTCAACGCCTTGATGTTTTCTAGAGAATTCGATAATTTTCTGAGATTCCTTTCATTCCTTCTAGCTGCTAGTCACACTTTCTCTTTTGGTTTAGGGTCTACCTTCTCTGCCCTAAGCTTCCCTAGGCTTGTACATATTCTTTTTAGTGTGAACATCTTTTCTTTGACAGATAAAATAAAATTGAGACATTCTGCTTTATTCCAATACACATTTACTAGATCACAGCTGATTGACTTAGCTTTGGTCCCATCTTCTTTCCCACTCTTGTTTTAAAATAAAATATTAAGGAAAAAAAAAGTCTCCTCTTATGCATTTTCTTAATGTTTCACCTCTTTCTGCATCCACTTCATTTAAGAAAACATGTGATGCAGTAAGAGAAGAGTGAAAGGTGTTTTACAATTAAATGATAGTCATGCAGACTCTGAAATTTTCAGAAAAGAGACTACCACAGAGAGATTGCAGAGCTAGAAAAAGTTTTGTGTAGAATGTTTCCAGTTTTAGATATGCCATATGTTCAAGAATAAGATAATGAATTTTAAGGAAAAGTGTAATGTTATAACTGTAAACATTTTAGTAGAATCAGGTGCTGATAATTTTATTAGACCACAAATCTTAGCCATGCAGGACTTTTATCATCAGCCAAAAAGATGTCAAGGTTCATGTAATTTCTAGGGCAGAGTAGCAAAGAGTGTTAAGTTTTGGGGTCTGCACATAGCCTTGGATCTATCCTTGCAGAGCAAGGTCAATTTTATCCCAGCAGAAAGCATGAGCTAACCATCTGGAGATTCATCATTTTCTGCTTTCCTATCCCAAGGACTCAGTAACAATTTTCTTAAAATTACTTCATATTTAACAAGCAGAGGCACTAAGTATGTGTGTGTGTATGTGTATGCATGTATGCATGTATGAGCTTATGAATGCTTGTATACTATGAACATACATATTTGTATAACAAAGCAGGGGGCTGGTTTTTTATCACTGGCTCATTTTTCCTTCCTTGTTTTATTTACCAGTAAATACCCTCCTGTCTTCAAAGACCTTGTAAAATTCATTACAAGAGCTCTAAGTAGCAGACAAAAAAAAAAAAAAAAAATTCAGTTTTGCAATTGAATTGAGGAATGAGATGGCCCTTTAGATATAGTGATACGTGACCCAAAGCACAGGCAGGAACTAGGGAAGATTGTTTGATGGGGACCAGTGAGGCTTATTTTTTTCTTCCTTGCAACAGTCTAACCTATTGGTAAAGTCGGCTGATAGGTGGTAAACATAACAGAGCATGAAAATTACACCACATGGCTAAGTTTTGCCTTTTCAACAACTTCAGTTGGGCTGACCTAACTCTCATTTCCTGTTTCCATTATGGTTGTTAGACACAATTCCTCCCACATCTGCGCCCAGACAGATCTTGTTCTGCGGCTCGTCTGCCCATGTGGACTCGGTGGTGACCTCATTCTTGAGAAGAGGTCTGCAAGCTGTGCTCAAGATGGACAGCCCCTGACGAACGACTGCGTGTGCCCCAAGCACGCAGCTGGATGGTTGCTCCAGCCACCCCTCGTTCCTTGTGCTGTCTGTCTGGATATTCTCAATGCTTATGTACAATTCTGTCTAAAATATTTAACTTTCTGTGAGCATGTCTGAGGCTCCCTGAACTCATTCCTGATTTATAAAGGGGCAGAAATCTGATTATACTACTTTCAACAGAGTGATCCAAAGGACCCGATGGTAACCACTTTCATTTCTGTCCTCATTTTATTTTGGGGTTTTATAGGCAGAGAACTTAATTCTCAGCCTCTGCCCTACTTTCCAATTAATCTGGTAACTTGTTTACTAAGCAAGATATGTATGAAGCACAAAGGTAAATATTGAAAAGTAAGTTTTAAGAACAGTCACATTAGGCCTATGCTCTAGTTAGCGACATTGTGGAGGAGCATGCAGTGACATTCTATAACACTAACAGCACATGATTTGAGCCCTTATTCTATGCCAAAGTTGTTATTTTCAAAAGTATCATCTCATTTACATTCCCTCATAGCAATCCTATAAGGTAGGTGCTATTTTTGTCCCTATTACTCAGGTAAGGAACCTGAATTTTGCGTGACCGCAGAACTTGGCAAGACTAGGCTTCCAGGAGCACCCAGGTGCACATCTAATTTTCTCTGAGTTTACATCTGGCCAGGGTTTCAGAGAGCAATCCTGCAAGCATAATGCCATTGCGCCTCTCTAGTGCGTGAAGTCAGTACTGCTGGATCAAAAAAGAAAAGGCCTGTGAGGGTGAGCGTCATTAGAAACTCAGCCCACCTACTATGTGGAGGTAGATCTTGGGTCTTTGTTTGGATTATTTGGTGTCTCTCCTCTTGCTCAAGGTTAAATTTCTTGAAGCCAGTATCTAAGCCAACCTTTGTCCTCCATATTAGCATCATAATATTAAGCAGACATGAACATATAAAGAGATGGAAGCATGGGTTTTGTCGTGTTTGCTGTTTCTAATACTGATTCTTGTCACCAAATCCCATTTACATTAGGTGGATAATTACTTTGCCCGAGTTTTCCCGTTAACTCCGTGTAGGAACTGTAGTCTCTAAGTCACCCTCCACCTTCTGTGTTTTCTTTTTAATCATTATAACAGAGTGGTCGCTGAAGTCATACTTCCGGTGTTTGAGTCCTGGCCCCTCTACCTACTGCTGGCAGTTTTCCCTTCTCTGTGGCTCGGTTTCCCTATTATTGCTATGGTTGAAAACTTAGAAGGGTGGGTGGTATACAGTAAGTATTTAATATATGCTGATAATGTCTGCTAAGTAATAGTTGTCTTCATTATTAGTGGGGATGAATGGACCTAGCTATCCCTTCCTGGTGACTAATATCATAAGAGTCATAATTTCAAGTTAATATCATCATTTCAGGGTGCATTTTAGAAGACATTTCTGATCCCCCACCATGTGCATCTAAGAGAGTACATGAAAGAGGGAATATACAGGACCCAGGGTGCAGGAACAGACTTGCTGTTCCCAAATATTTGTTGAATAAAAGACATAAATATCTTGTTTATGATAGGACTTGGCCTTTTGATAAAAAAGATGCTTATTACAATATAAACATGAGGTCTGAGAATTCTTCCTATTATAAATTTATACAATGCTGACACTGAAAGAAATCTATGGATGTCTCTGGTTTAGCCTTCATGGGCATACCATGAGCAAACAGACCAGAAATTCAGAACACTCCAGTGAGACAGCCTGAACATACTTTTTCATCCCCATCTGAGAGAAGCTAATAACTTGAGTTCTAAGATTTGCAATACCCCAAAGCACCTCCAGTTAGTTAATTGGATGTAAAATGCTCAAAACACATTCAAAGAACCATTCATCTCAATCTTCCTTCCCTTAGAATTAAGCATTGGTCACACAGCATTTCTCAGAGGGTGTTGACAGTAATCAGTGAAGCTAACCAGGGCTGCTACACTGCCCCACTCCAGAGGTTAAGAGCCAACCCAAAAAAACTATAAATGGGCTCATGAAACACGCATTATCATGTGGATGCACAAATGGTTCAGAAACAAAGGGCTGCATCACAAAAATAATTAATTTGAATTACATGATGCGAACAACTAGTGGGGCAGTGAGCTAATTTTCTTGACGATGTTTTTGTGTATCATGAGAGAAGGCATAATGTGCATAGAACTTATATGCCATGCCAGAAATTTACTTTTTTCATAGTTAATCTTCGCTTTTTTTTCAGAGAAGGTGGATCAATATTATTATGTCTTAAAGTCATGGAGCATCAACTGAAGTATTTGAGTTCTCAGATAAAGGAAGTTGCTATAAACAATTTAAAATTACCAGATGATGTCAACTATTTCGCCGCTGTACATAAGTTCAAAATCCTCATTTTTATACAATATTTAACATTGAGTGGTGCAGTCAGATTAAATTATTCAAATACTATAATATTTTAACTCATTGATATTCCTTCTCCCAAATCTGCCCATCACACCTAGCAAATCTGTACTTTTTCCTCTGCAACTATATTTTATAAAGAATAAATATTTTGTTTTTTCTTGAATGAGTTACTAATCTCTGAAGTATTTCAAAAGAGAAGTTTAGACTGTATCTTTGCACAGTTCTATTGGCAGGGATTAAAAAACAAAACAGGAACATTTGAGTCCATGTGAACATTTTGATTATTAAACTTAAAATAAATCCTGGTGGATTAAGATTTCAGTAAAAAAAGACACACCCAAGGTGACAATGTGTAGACCAAGCTTTTTTTTTTTTTTTTTTTTTTTTGCCTAGAGCCATCTGATCTGTCAGGGACATTACAGCTCCTTAAGCAGATTCCTCCACAGAACACTAGTGGATCATTATTCAGTCATGTGTACATCTCAGTCTTGCATTTCACAGTTCTTAGAAAAATCTTCTCATTGATGTTGGGGTGTTGCTCTCAAATTGAGAGTCCGAGGTCTTTCACTGAAAGGCAAACATATTGGTTTTCTATCTTGTGCTTTCTGGCGAGGATCGCTTTTGTTGTCATCATCCTTGTCTTTTGTTTTGTTTTTGTTGGTTCTTTTTGTTTTGTTGTATTTTTTAGAGTGACAATAGTGAAGAAATAATGGGGGAATCCACTCACTTGTAACAATATTAAACCACCCACAGCCGTTTCTAGCATAACATATTGTTCTGTGTTCAGATGACAAGTCTTTAACATATGAAAAAGAAGTCCTGCCTGGGAGATTAACAAACTAGGTGAAATGCTCCACTTGCTTTTAGTGGTGTAATGGTTGGCATTTGCAAGCTATTGATAAATTAAGGTTTTTAAATAATTAGGCATAAAATCTCTGGCATAATATTTAACCGGTCAAATCTTCATCGCAGCTGATGGGCCGGCTACGTTTAGCTTTCAGGATATCAGGTGGTGCTCGAGCGCCCTCCTCACCTGTCCTGCAGGCTTGCTTTTAGGATGAACAGGATAACCTCACAACAAGCTGAATCCTTGAGCAATCTAGTCACACAGCTGGCGTGCGTGGGTGTGTTACTAGTACAGCTCGAAGTCCTTTGAAGGCAAACTTGAACCTTAAAGGAATAAGAGCAAACACATGGGACTTCTCAGGTTTGTCCCTTTGGGAAAAAATGGGGGATTGTATAACTCTTATAGTTATAGGAAAAATGTGGAGAATGATCAAATTGATGGAGCCTGGAGAAGTTGCTTAAGGGCCAAGCTAGTTTTAGCATTTCAGTTAATATTAGTCAGAATTTCCCAGAGAAATAGAACAAATAAGATGTGTGTGTGTGTAGAGAGAGAGAGATACAGAGAGATAGACAGAGACAGAAAGAGACAGAGATTTTAACAAATTCACTTACATGATTATCAAGGCTACAAAGTCCAAAATCTCCAGGATGAACTGGTGGATTGGAGACCCAGGGAAGAGCTGATATTGTAGTGTAAGTCCAAAGCCAACTGCTGGCAGAATTCCTTCTTTGCATGGGAGGTCAGCTTTTATTTTGTTAAAACCCTCAACTGATTGAATAAAGGCCAGGTACATTAGAGAGGGCAACCTGCTTTACTCAGAGTCCAGTGGTTCAAATGTTAATCTCATCTGAAAAATATCCTCAGGGAAATATCCAGTATGTTTGGCCCAGTATGTGGGTACTTTGGCCCAGCCAAATTGATGCATAAAAGTGACCATTACAATGGGTGCCTTTTCAACGAGACTAAATATTATATGTTGGCATCATGTCAAATTCCAAAGTATTCCAAGAAGATGGGCCAAGTAAAGAGTATATGAATATGTAAGTCAGAATGAGTACACAAGGGATGATCAAAAAATAAGTTGAATATTCAAATTTTTTATAAAAACTTATCACTGTAAAAGACATTACTAAGAATGATGAGATAAGTGTGCTGGAATTGAAGGGGAATATATTCAGGAGATTAATAAATGTGTCTTTTAGTGTAATAAATTTTTTGATTTAAACATTCACTATATTTTTGAATACCCCTCATTGATCAAACGTTTATGGCAATTTCTGCCTCACGAAAACACTGCAGTGTGTCCTGATCCACCTTATTTACTGAATCTGGCATGATGAGGCTTCTGGCTCTTCACCAATGTCAAAATGACCGTGAAAAGTAAATGTTTTGAATCAATTTAAGAGGCAATTATGACAGAGCAACTAAAAACACTCATGAGGGAGGACATCCAGACCTGCTTCAGATAGTGGCAAGAATGATGGGATAAGCGTGTTCAAAGCAACAGGAAGTAATTTGAGGGGCATTAATGACAATGTGCCTTTTACTTCAATAATTTTTGAAAATGTATGAAGTCAATTAAAAAGAGGATAGTAGCAATAGAAGACAAGGGTCTAGGTAACATTTATGTTGTACTATGAGTAAAGAATATTTGAATTCCCATAAACCTCTGTGAGGTAGTCAATACTCTGGAATCAATATACTGAATTCAAATCCCAGCTGTAACAGTTACTGGACAGGACTTTGGCAAGTCCTTTAGTCTCCTTACTGGTGATATGGAAGTAATAATAATAGCATGCACTGCAGAAGACTACTTGGAAAAGTAAATGAGTAACCCCTCACCTAGTGTTTCTGACAGTGCCTCGTATATAAGAAGCACTCAATAAAAGTTAGCTATTGCTATTTTAAAGGATAATGAAACAGAGAGATGTCTCTTTCTGTCTCTGTCTCTCTATTTCTCTGTATCTCTCTCTCTCTCTCAACACACACACACACACACACACACACATCTTTTTTTTTTTGTTTTGTTTTGTTTTTTGTTTTTCTCCGGTACCAGGAACTGAACTCACGACCTTGCGCTTGCCAGGCAGGCACTTTGCCGCTGAGCTAAATCCCCAGCCCCCACACATCTTTATTTGTTCTGTTTCTCTGGGAAATTCTGACTAATGTTAACTGAAATGTTAAAACTAGCCTGGCCCTAAGCAACTTCACCAGAATGATGAGTTATAAGTGTGAGATAAACCTAAACCTAAGGATGGTACATTTGCTGGGCATTTCTGCGTGCTAATATCCAGCAGGCAGATAAAGGAACATATTATTCTACTAAAGTTTTAGGAACTCAAAGTTTTACTGAAAATATATTATATTTTAGTTTTCTCTAACAAACTCAATGGCCACTTTTCCTACATGAGAATATGAGAAAAAGCCTGCTGCTTATCATGTGTCTTCTTTAAAACTATTATACTTCATTATTTTTGTAGAGTTTGTGTTAAATACGAGCATATTGTGCATGAAGTCCCTCCTAGTGATGACAGTAGAAGCAAATGTGGAACAGTATGAAAAGATGCCCGGACTAAGCGACTCAAGAGAATTTAGGCTAGGACAATGCGAGGGACTTCACAGGCCTCAGCTCTTGCAAACTCACTTTGTAAGTCTCAGCCTACAGGTATTATCCTGCAGAAACACTTCTTGATTTACAATAATAATGACAAGTTGTTATGTATTTTAAAAGTGAATTTGTGTTCTGTTGCATTCTACATAATTCCAACAACAGTAGCCTAAAACACCCTTTAGTACGCTTATGATGCTGTTAAAAGTCAACTCTGACAACAGACCCTAGATTTCCTATAACTCAGTCAGAAACATTTTGGAAGGATGATGGCCCAAGTCAGAAAACCATTGGTAAGACCTCTAGGTTTTAGTGACTTTTTGATTTAACAGCTTATTGTTTAGTTGTCCAGATTTTTTAAAATCTGTATTTGTGAAACTAAAGTCATTTCTGAGTGTGGGATACGTGCCACCTTTAACTATTTGATTTCCTCCCCTTGTTCCACTTTACTTCTTGCTCAACACACCTATTAGTTTCTTTGCCTGGGGCTTTGGTTTATAAGCAATTTCAAAATCCTCACACAATTGTTTTCTGACCTGGGTAGAATCTTGACTAAAAAAACTCTCCGGACTGAAAACCCACAGCATTATAAGCATCACATGGTTATTTTCTGCTAGTAGACTTAGTTCTTCAACTCTAAGTATGGAAAACCAATAAATGCCAAAATCTAATTGTATGCTAACTAGGTTGAAATGGATTTTCCAGTACATCATGAAAAATAAAAAAAAAAAAAAAATATTCAGACCAGCATGGAAAACAGCAAATTCTTAGGTAACAGGACAATTTACTATTGTTTTTATTGCCCCACTTACCATAAAGGTGAATGGGAGATAGTTCTGACCAAGTAGGGCCCCACATGATGTTTTATTGGGTTGGCTGATTTTCCAACCCTGAATCTATGACATAATTGGCAACTCACACCTTCATAGACGTGGGTTATGCAATTAGATTGGGGAAAAGATTTACCAAAGCTAAAGGAAATCTTTACTTTCATCCTATAAAACAGAATATGGTTGAGAATGCAAGTGTGTGAAAAGGTCAGTGTGTTATGAAACTATACAAATTAAAAGCAATAGTGCCAATATTATCAAGATCTTTGCCTGACTTTCTAAATCTAAGAACTCTAGAAAATAATATATAATATATTCATCTACTCCTTCCTCTTTAAAGCAAGAGTATCCTCTAGACCTTCATAATAGAGTCCAACTTCAGCTTTCTAAGACTATTTTAGGTTTTCTTTCCAGTGAGTAAATTTGTTTTTTACCTTCCTCATTCCTTGTTTTGATTCTGGGTCTTCTAGATCAAATTATTACTATTCATCAACTGCACAAGAAAATAAAAGTTAGTGTCATAGACCCATGGAGGGTCAGTTTTGCCAGCTGGCCTGAACTGTAAAAGGTGGAAAGTGTGTAGGCTTGTGCCATCACTTGTTCTGCATGATGATATAGCTGTTGTTATTTGCAGAAAACTTTATATTTTTGTTAGGTCAAGAAGCCTGTAATTTTTCAAGCAATCCCTGAACCTTATTTAATGCAGCAAGCCACGAAAGGAGCTAGGTTGAACTTTGGTGTCTGCAAGTTGGAAAGTAATAACTTTCCCCATCTCTTCTGTAAGTGACTTGTGCCATGTGATGAATGCACACCCTTCCCTCACAAGGGCTTCCTGGTATTATACACTTGTATCAAATAAGGTTAGAACCTTTAAAATATAGCATTTAGTAACGTGCTGGAAATAGCTTCTTCTCGATTCCTTTAAAGGTCACCGCATTTGCTTTCCAGGCGTCATATTAGCTCAGGCCTTTACCGAGTGGAACTGAGAACATGCTTGCCTGTGTGCCTTCAATTTTCCCTAGCTTAAGAGTAAAATGACAGGGTCTTCCACACAAAATAAGTGGCATGTATGCGTGTGTGTGTGCGTGTGTGTCTGTAGGGTATAGTCAATGTATTAGTGAGTTTACATATATAAATGCATTGTCAACATCATCTTAATATTGGTTTTATATATACACTGCTTTAGCAACTAGAGGTAAGGTGAGAACTGTACTCTCATTAGTCCAGAAGCCAAATTTCCAAAAGTAAACTTGGGCAACAGCAACTGAAGAAAAACAAATTATGGAAAAAGCACTCAATTATTTGTGTTTGCCTCCACATTCAGTTGATCTTAGCCTTCACCAAGCCGAAGTATGTTAACAAGACTCTAGCCAAAGCAATTAACATCATTCTATGTGCTTTGCTGCTATTTCACTGAAAAATAAATTAGGCCATTGATATAAAGCAAGAAAAGAGAGCTAGCTGCAGCATTTCTACCAAAATTAGTATTGGGATGATGGACTGAAATGACAGGATATTTCATGCCAGTGGACACAAATCAAGGTCAATCTGGTGGTAAGAAAAAAAAAAATGAAAGGGCTTCTTTTGTAAAACATTTCATTAGTAGTAAGATCATCATTGTCATTCATCAGCACCATCAATATCCTCACATCTCCTTCATTACCAGTTTATAGTCAGCAGCTATGGTGCTTCTCAAAAGTACATTTATGTTTACCTAAAATTCATATGTTGAAATGCTAACACCACAGGTGATGGTATTAGGAGGGGGGCTTTGGGGAGGTGATTAGGTTGAGAGTGTAGAATCCTCGTGTAAGGAACTAATGTTCTTGCAAAAGAAACCCTAGAGAGCTTGTTCGCCCTTTCTGCCATGTGCAAACACAGCAAGAAGGAAACATCTATATAAATAAACAGAATGCAATCCCTTACCAAACGCTGAATCTGTCAGTATCTTGATCTTGCACTTCCCAGACTCCAGAACTATAAAAAATACATTCCTCCTGTTTTTCAGCCATTCAGTTTAAGGCATTTTAAATGGCAGCCTGAACAAATTAAGACATAAGGCTAAAATGTAGTCCATATCACAGCTTGCACTCTATGTTCGCACACTAGCTAATTCTGATCCCCTCTCTGATCATTAAGAATTCTATCTAGAATTCTAAGCCCAATATCTAACTTCTCCTGCTCCCTTCACAACTTCTCTTCATCTAAATTTTTCACAGTGACTGCTGTCTTGTTATTTTTTAATTTTAAATATAAAAGAATGAAACCATATTAACAAACACACATATGTTTACAAAATAACACAAAAACAATACAAGCAATATAGAATTTCAGACACTGTGATAGAAAATCAACAATGGTTGTTGTATTACATATTGATATCTTCAAATTGGTTACTCAGATAAACAAATATAGGCATGTAAGATTGATCAAACAATTAAACCACTGTCTTGTGGTTAATTAATATTTCATTTGCAATTATCCTTTTTGGATGTTAGCCATCTTTTCAAATATACATACTTTGTTCTTTCAACTAAATTATATTGGTTTTAAAGGCAAAGATTGTGTTTTCTATATTGGTGTAAATACCATATAGTTTAAAGTAGTGCCTTATATATTGTCATATCACTTAGTAACTACTTAATATTTTCCAATAGGTTGCAATTTTCCAGGAAAGATGGAGAATTTTTTCATAGTGAAAATATTCTTAGAAGTGATGCTAATATAGTCAGATAAACATATATGGAGACCACATCATGTCCGTTTATGACAAGTGGGATGGAGTATAGATTAAGTAGTCAAGAAAGTTGGAATTTGTATTAAATGGAGAAGTTCCCTCAGATAAAAGGATACAGTCTAGTTTGTAAAACATTCTCTGCATCTAACGTATAGGTTCAACAAAGTCTACTAAGGGAATTGGAGACAAATGCTGTGGATGTAAAAGTGAGTCAGAGGCATACTTTTTATATACTAATAACACAAGGAATGAATGCTATTAGTATGAGAGAGCTTCAGGATGAATACCATTGAAAAATAGGACCAGCGGTTTGTGCTTAAATTAGACAGAGGATAATTGTTCTTAGATTTAGAATAATGGAAATATTATCCATACAACCATGTGTAAAGGGTTGTTTCAGATGAAACAAGAAGAGAGCAAAAAAAAGGTATCATAACTATATTAGTCAATGTTCCCAATCACTGGAGCAAAATACCTGGCTGCTACAATGTAGGGGAGGAGACTTTTTTAGTTCAAAGTTTCCAGTGGGTTCAGTCCATGGTTGGCTCTCTCCAAGGCAGAAAGGAAAATGGAAGGGCATAGTAGAGGACAGGTTCTCACTGCATGGCAGCCAGGAAGCAGAGAGAAAACGGAGGAGTCAGGTATAAGAACAAACCTTTCTTAATCATAACTCTAATGAACACCTCAGAGGATGAATTGACTGATAAATAAAATGCCCCTGTGATCCACTCACCTTCCAAACACATGAGAATTTGAGCTGACATTTTAGATCTAACCCATAAAAAAGACTTATGAATAGAATACTTTAGATGTGGGCAAGGGCTTCAATGAAGAAGAAAGAGAAATGAATGATGTGCAGAGGGAATTATTTAGGACTTCTGATTGTGTGAAAAGTAAGAGAGTGAGAGGATGACATTGTTACTTATCTGGGAGCCTCAGGGGGGAAAAAGGATTTATCTGTGACCTATCTCTAGAGAGGAAGAGAGGATAGTAATGCCAGTTAGTAAGATGAAAGGAGTGGGGAAGACATTCCACTGCCTAAGTCCAGAAAGATCTCTCCTTAGGCTTCAGTGTAAGAATAACAATGGGAAAATTTAAGCTTAAATGCATTTGGGGCTAGAATGGACTAGAATGGAGCTCTTTCATCTTTTAGTAGAGAGATGGTGTGTAATGCCACTAATCATCAATTATTTAGAAAGTTAATGAAGCAAATGAAATTTGGATATCAACCATGTGTCTTACATTTTTTTAGTTTGAAAAGGCAATTTAGTGAAAATTACCACTTCTAAAACCAAGCCCAACAATACATCGATGACCAGAAAAGGCGTGACAATCTCAGCTCTTCCATATATCCTTCCCACTCTCCACCCCAACCTTTTATGCTCCACCTCACCCCTGGGAGCAGATGCTAACACTTCATTGGGAAGTCAGCTATATTTCTTTGTAAGTTTATGTAAACTTATACCCTGCCACTGCGATACTTACAGAATAGTGTTTCTAATTCTATTCCTTCAAAAAAAGGAATTATATTATAGACTGTTCTCCAAAACTTGCTGTAAATAACAATATTTATGTAAAAATATTTCACACATCATGTCAATAAAAAGGCATCTAACACTTTTCTTTCTGTCTTGCCATTTTATATCTCTTACATTGAATGATGAAAAAGAATAACACCTATAATTTAAGGATGCACTCCTCAAGTTTTCTCATGTAATATTCCAGATGATAGAAGTTAGGGGAAATAAGTAAGAAGCTATTTCCCACAAATAGAACTTACATTTGCTGCTGAGTCAGAACTCTCTGTCTATCTATCTATCTATCTATCTATCTATCTATGTATCTATCATCTATCTATCTAACCTATCTGTAATCAGTCATCATCAGTACATCAGTACACATCATTTGGCCTGGAAATTTGGAACAAAGTTGTAAAAAAAAAAATGTGAACAGCAGGAGTGATAGAATTTTAGAATTGAAAGGTGCTTGCAATATCACCTAATGTGAGCCTCTTGTTTTATTAACTCAGTAAACATACACCAAGTTCCTAATGCTCAAGAGGCACATGAAAGATATTGTAGAGACAAAAAAATTACATGGAACACAACTGCAGTCTTTATGTTAAAGATGGGTAAGTAAAGACTCAAAAAGATTAGGAAGTTTTCCAAGACACCATAGGGATGTGACAGTTGGAATTCGAACACAGACCACCCAGACTTGTGGGCAGGGATCTTTCCGTTTTATCTCATGATCTGCAGCAGTTTATAATAGTAAACAACCAAAGCTCAAGTATCCTCATTTGCAAAACATTTAACTAAGCAGTGAATGAAAAATGATTTAGGTAGCTCCCTTGTATGGTGAGCTGGTAATTTACTTTGAGAAATCTTAGTGTAAAAATCTAATTTCAACCCATTTTCTCTGAGGGTAAATTTTATTCCATTTCCTTTTCTCAGGGCTCTGTCATTAGCATATCAAACTAATGAATGAATCAATTATTTAAAACTGGCAATATTTTTTATTATGGCTAATTAAGTGTTTAATCAGGACATTCTGGTCTTTAATCCTTTAAAAACAGCATTCACCAGAGGATGAATGAAATAGCTGGGTGGAACTTTACTAATAATCTCCTGTAGTTAGATGACTACGGAGGAAATCAGGGCTCTAAAAGGAAAAATTAACAGCAACAAGTCACAGAGAAGATAGAAATGGCAACAAACTTGGCCAGTGGCAGGTGAAGACATAACTGTCTACATTTCCTGATAGATTTTTGACCACAAGGAAGAGCAACTACCACCCCAGCTTGGGACATGGCTCCTGGAATCTCTATTATACAATAAAGTTGAGATTTAGCGTCTGAAAGTTGAGATTTTCTCTAGATTCTTCTAAAGTGACCATACCCATTAAGTGTCAATTAAGCAATTATCTCAACAGTAATAAAATATTTCAAAGACCATCTGGAAAACATTTAATAATTATACGACATTACAGGACAAGTTGTTGACTTTAAACGTACATAGTAAACATGTACGTGCTTACTTAATATTAAGCAAGTTCATGGTTATGCCATCATAAGGCCAAGGCCAAATCATCATAAAAGCCTAAACAGGCTAAAACTGACAATCTTTTTTTAAAGTACCAGAAAATATTCAAAATCCATTCAAAGGAAGGTGAGATAAGTGGAAGAAAGATGTTAATTTATGCATACACATTAATTCAATGAATATTTATTCTCTGCTTCTTAAGTGTCAGAAGGCACGCTATCACTGGAGATGTAATAGATCATAGGACAGTCATGATTCTTCCCCTCTGAAATCTTACAGTGTACCAGGAATATGAACATACTAGATATTATAGTGTCATGTATAAAAATACATATAAATACAAGATAAGGGTATATCTTGCACCCTGTGGCACAGGGAATGCAGGTTACAAACAGAAGCTGAAAAGGAATTGTACATAAACTCACAGCAACAGAAAGGTAGATAATTGTCCCACTCAAGAAAAATAATCATAAACATTAGCTGTTTAAGGTTTGTATTTTTTATGTAGTTAATGAATAGACAAGAAGTTAAACCCCCAACTAGATGAAAACAGGAATTTAAAGAATAAGAAGAGCAGTGAAGCTAGCTTTTGCCTAAGTGTATCTGTCAAATGGAGTAAAAGAATAGACAAATAGATCAATGGAATAAAACAAAGAGTCCTGAATTAGACCCACATATATACAGCCAATTGATCATTGGCAAAAAGGAAAGATAACACACGGAAGCAAAGGTAGTATGTGAAACAAACGGTGCTGGAACAACTGGGCATCTACATATAAAAGATGAACCCACACATCTATGTTACACAATTCACAAAAATTAACTCAAAATGGATTATAGGGACTGGTGGTATCACTCAGTGAGGCCCTAGGATCCATCCCCAGCACTGCAAAAAAGAAAAAATAATGGATCCTAAACATCATAGACCTAAATAGAACATGAAAAACTATAAAACTCCTGCTAGATAATATAGGAGAATATCGGGATGATTTTGGTGGGGAATGATTTTTAGATGCAATAAAAAAAATGACAGAAATAACTGATTAAGCTGGACACCATTAAAATTTAAGCTTTTTGCTCTTGAAATACATTGTCAGAAGAATAAAATGAGGTCACAGACTAAAAGAAAATGTTTGAAAATGACACATGAGACAAATGTCTTAGTAATTTTTCGTGTTACTGAGACAAAATACTTGACACCCATTGTTAAAAGTGGAAATGTTCATTTAACTTACAGTTTGTAGAGACTTCAGTTCATAGCTGGCTGGCTCCAAAGCAAGGTGGCATGGCAGAGGGGCATTGCAGGGGAGAAACAGTCCATGGCAAAGCAGGACAGGCAGAGGCACCAAGCAGCAAGTGAGTGAGGTAGCAAAACAGCAAGCTACAAGTGACAAGCAGGGGCCCTCTTTCGTCCCTTGTATCTTATGCAGCCTACATGCCCTTAAGGTGTGTAGCCCTCACACCCAGGATGGGACACCCATAATCTTACCCAGAACTGTGCCAAACTAGTCAGTAGACTAATTTAGTAATTACACACTCTTGATCCCAGCATTGAACTCTAGATCCAACCACCTCTGAAAAAGCCCCACCTATGACTGTATGAGGCTTTGAAGGGACATCTAGACACAAGCCATACAACAAAGAACTGCTATCCAAAATAGAGAAATAACTCTTTAAACTCAATAATAAGAAAATGAAAATTCTGATTTAAAAAGTTCAAAGACAAAACAAATGTCTCACCAAAGAAAATGTATAGATGGCAAATAAGTTCATGAAAAGATGCTTTGCATCATATGTCATCAGAGAACTGCAAATACAAACAATCGTGAAATACATTCTTATGAGGAAGCCAAAATCCAGAACATTGATAATATTAGCAAGGACTACACCAAATCCTCCAAGTCCTTTCATTCTCTCCTGCTGGGACTGCAAGATGGTACTGCCACCAAGGAAAACACTTGGAGGTTTCTTACAATGCCAGACATACTCTTACCACACAACTAAACAATAATATTCCTTGTTATTTAACCAAAGGAGTTGAAAACTTATGTCAACACAAAAAACTGCACAGGATGTTTATAGCAACGTTTTTTACAATTGCCAAAATTTTGAAGTAGCCAGGTTGTAAAATGATATCTTATGGAACATCCATGCAATGGAAAGTTATTCAATGCTAAAAAGAAATCAATTATGTTTTTATTTTTTGAGACAAGGTCTCACTATGTAGTTCAGACTAGCCTTGAAATCACTGTTTACCCTAGGCTGGCCTTGAACTCACAGTCATCCTCCCACCTCAGCCTCCCAAGTGCTTGGATTATAGTCATGCACCACCACACTTGGCAAGAAAGGGATTATGAAACCATGAAAAGACATGGAAAACAACTAAGTATATGCTATGAAGTGAGAGAAGCCAATCTTAAAAGTTTACACAGTGTATGATTCCAGCTATGTCACGAAAAGATAAAACTATGGAAATAATAGAACAATCAGTAGTTTCCAGGGGTCAGAAAGAGAGGAAAGAATAAGTAGGGTACAGAAGATTTTTAGGGCTATGAAGCTAGTCTATGATAGTGCAGTGGGGTACACATGTCAGCACATGGCTAAACCCATGCAAGCTACATCAAAAATGAACCTTAATGTAAAGTACAGACTTTGAGTGACAATAATGTGTTCCTGTAGATTCATCATTTGTAGCAAATGTGCCACTCAAGTGAGGGATGTCGATAGTGGGGGGCACTATGCATGTGGTATGCAGGAGGCACTATGCATGTGGTATGCAGGGAGATCTGCATAGCTTCCATTTAATTTTGCTATGGACCTAATACTGTTCTTAAAAATAAAGTATATTTAAAAATATGAGCAAATTGTCACCTTCTAACCTCTTCTCATTGCTAGCACACTCCCTCTTTCTCCAGCCTCCTCTCATTTCTAACACACTGCCTCTGTTTCAGTTTCATCCTTTAAGTTTCCCCTACGTGCTGTCGACTCCAATACTCTGTGTATGTGTCCGATGTCTAACTTTCCCCAAAGGTACAACTCATGTAAAACTGCTGCCTTTTTGCCAGTGTCATGTGGACGGCCAGTAGGCACCCAAACTTGGCTGTCTGTGCCCTCCTCCCCACCAACGTCCTGTTCTTCAGCTTGCCCCTTCTCAGCAAATGATAGTGTTATCTTTTCTGTTACTCAGGCAACAGCAAAGACCTTGGCTTCTCCTTTAAGTTCTTTTGCTCCCCACTTTCAGTCTGTCAGAAAGTCCTTGTGGCTCTGCTCTCAATCTGTGTGCAGAACCTGACCACTGCTTGTGACTTCCACGGTACTCTCCACACTATCTCGTCCTTTCTCCTGACCACTCCTCCCCCACATTCTTATGCTCCCTTCTTGTGGTCTGACTCCCCCTTATGATATGGCTTTGTATGTCACTAAAGGTAAAGGCTCAGTTTTCTCTAGAGTGAAGAAGTATACACACATAAAAACATATAGGGAGATTCTGATGCACAAGTAGTGTTATATTTTTAACTGGGTAATAAATAATAGGAATTCATGTTGCTGTCACTTTTGTAATACTCATTTCCCACACAGCCCTTTGCTTCCCAACACATCTTCTACTGGCCGTGTCCTCCTCTACTCTTCTCTGGCCTTACTGCTGAAAAAAACAAGCACACTCTATCTTTAGGGTGTTTACACTAGCTGTTTTTCCTTCTTTCTGGAATATTCTTTCCACAAAAAAGACTATGGCTCACTTGGTTCACTTTCTCATCTCCCTGAGGTTTTTGCTCACTCTAAGTTTGGCCTTTCCTATCCATCACATTTGAAGGTAAGATCACACCCCTCCAATACCCAATCTTTCCTACTTATGGTGCATAATACACACCATTATTTAACACACTATATAGTTTACATACGTATGTATTTTCTCTCTTCCTCCACTGAATATAACCTCAAAGAAGGCAGAGAATTTTCTCTCATTGATTCACTGCTCTTATTCTCATACTTTACATACTAGATTATTAATAAAAATTTATTGATTAAAGAGAAAATGATGCTTTGGAGAAACTAAAAGGAATAAAACAAACTAGTTTGAATACAGTATAGAATGAATAACACAAGCCTGGAGATTTAACACTGGGGTCAAATCATAATACATATTTTGTCATGTTAGACTAAATTAAGAATTATATTAGCTACACTACTTGTTCAACCTAGCAAACTTTGATGCTACTAAAAAAAAAAATCAACTTTCTGCACCTACAGGGACACTGACAGTCTTGTATAGCCATTTTATGTCTGCAGTCTTAACATGTTCTGGGGTATGTAACATTTTAAATGTTAAATTGAATACATAAGCATATACACATACACACATGTATAGATAGATACATGATTTTTTAAATAAGCAAGAAGAGATGGAAGCAATACAATGTATATCCAGATTAAAAGCAAAAGTATATACAAGTGGATTGTGAACTTTTGAACTATGAACTGCCTCTCTGAACTAACCATATAAGTAGAAGATATTTGAAGATATTGTTTACATAGTTTGCAGTTCATTTGTAGTTCATAACCTGACTATAGAAAATAGTATTTTATAAGCTAAACAAATTTGTAGTTAATATTTTGGATGCTTTTACCCTGAATTGATTGGTTCCTGTATTACATCTGGCTGTCTTGGCTTACCCATTTTGTACTCGCTTGTGCATGTGTGTGTGCATGTGTGTTCAGACAGGGTCTCACTATGTAGTTAAGGCTGGTCTTCAACTCACTATGTAACGTAGGCTGGCCTTGAACTCCTGGCAATCCACCTGCCTCAGCCTCCTGAGTGCTGTGACTGCAAACATGCACTACCTTGTCTGGCTGGCCAACTCATTCTTAACAGGAGCATGAATTAGGAAGGGGAAGGGAAGGGAGGTCAAGGGGACATAGAAACAATTAAGATGTATTGTGTACATGTATCTAACTCCCTGCAATAAAGGTAATCATTATGTACTGCAAACATATACTATCTAATAAAATTAAAAATTAAAATATATTTTAAAAACAATATGACATTTTCAAAAGGATGCTGTAATAATCCTCTGATACACCATTTGTAAATGAATACATTTCATTAGAGCTAGTGTGTCCCAAGCCACAATAGCTTCTATCCAATAAGTTCACACTTATAGGTTGCTTGGTAATTTCAGCTTCATGTTCATCATTTGGGGTTGATGTGTATTGCCAGTAACAGAACAGCTAGCATATCCATCACTAGAATATATTTGACTGTCCTTATGTTTTCAGAAGAAAATACTCTTGTTCCAATGAAAAGACACTCTTCATATGCTTCTGCTATAACTCTGGGTCCTTCAAAACTACATAAGACTTACACACATATGCAAGTTGGCATGCTAGCTTGGGAGGTAATTGAAGACACATTTCTCATGGATTGAAGTGTTTTGTTTAGAAATGCATTCCCCATTATATTTTCTTGCACATTTAATTTACTTTTCAGAAATGGTTCCTTTCATGGTTTCTTTTTTTTTAAAAAAAAATTATTTAATAGTGTGAGAGAAAGTCTGATGTGGTTTGGGTGTGGCTAAACCAGTTTTGGCCTTTCAAATATTCATGTACTGGAATAATCATATCCTCTTGTACTGGAAACCATTCTTCTTTTTCTCTTAAGAACTCACAAAAGAGCTTGTTTCTTCCATTTTCACTAAATCTGGGTCACTGTGGAGTATAAACCTCAGGCAGATGCTCGGTTTATTGTAACCCTAGGAACAATGACCACATCTTTTGGAACAGCCCCTCCTGAAGGGTCCAGCAATTTAGCAAAAGGGTATTAACACCTCTTTTCATTTTCCTCTTCTAGGACAGTCGCTCATGCTAGAGAATGGCAAAAGCTGCTGTGTTTTGGAGAGAAGAGCCACTCAGCAAGTGGATGTCTCGTCTCATTGTTCAGCCCTTACTCTGGTCAGCAGTCCTTTGCGTTGCTGGTGGAAATTCAAGCGTGAAGCCAATTTTTATGCTCTAGATGGCAAAAAAATGCAGCTAATTCCAAAGGGTTTCTCCTTCTTCCCCTGGCAGCTGGTATGTTTACACAGTGGGGATGAAAGGCCTGACATCTGTGTTTACGTTTCTACGTCGCAGGGTCCCTCAAACCCACAGTTAGGACTCATTTATATCCAAGCACCTCTGCCCCACTATTACAACAGCAAAGTCTTTCAATTTCTCCTCAGAAAGGGGCTTTGATCTCCCTGTGCAGAATGCTCTCTGATGAGTTGTGATTGGAAGAGAAGGGCTGGGAAGGTTTTATACTTTGATAGCTCCCTCTTCTGTCTCCACCCCCACCATATAGGAACACGACCTAGACCTTTTAAGTACTGAAACCTCTTTCTGTACATTTCATTGAGTCATCAGAATAGAGTTAAAACAGACCATGGTGTGAACTAAGTGTGAGTCTCAAAAGAATTTGCATTTTTAATAATCTTTCTAGTTGACTCAGATTTCTGATTTCAGGTAGATTAGGATAAAACTGGATTCCTTACTAGATGTGAAAATTCCAGAACCCAGAGCAACTCCACTAAATGTAAATCTCTGTATGTGAGTGTAGGAATCTATCTTTCATAACCTGAGATAGATTTTAGGCATTTTATTACTTAAGAACACTTAGTCACTTTGAATACTAGATTTGCAGTTCATTATAAAAAAACTATCTTATCCTCTCACATTTTCAATGAAATGGGGGTCAACTCCCCAAATCTGAATCAGAGGAAGTTTATGAAATAAAATCATGTTTTTGAAAATTTGAGTATCTTAATTTTTCCTGATCACATTGTCTTGATTACTTTTCTCTTGGTGCTGAGACAAAATACCTGATGCCCAAAATTGAGGAAGGAAAGGTTTATTTAGCGCACAGTTTGTGGAGGTTTCAATTCATACTCGGCTGACTCCAAGGCAGGGTGGCACATGGCAGAAGACAACAGTTCATGGCGGTGGTAGACAGCAAAGGCAACAAGAGCAAAAGGGAGGAGTGGCAGCTGGAAAAGCAAGCCTCTTTCCCTCCCTTACATTGCATGCAAACTACCCACCCAGGTCAGGTGTAGCACTCACATCCATAATTTCAACATTGGACAATGAATCAATCATAACTCTAGAATTCTGCCCCATGATTGCATGAGGCTTTGTGGGGGGGGGACATTCAGACACAAACCATAACACACATTTACTACTTTTCATAATTTTTTTTACTTATAAACTGAGGCAATGTAGCTTAGCAGGTATTTATAAGACCTAAATTTTTGAAACTTGACCTTAGATCCTCTTGAAATTTCATTTCTTGATTTATTCTATGTGCTATGATCTGAAATGATATTGTGTGGCTTTCTTTTTAAACAGGAAAATTTTTGTTGAGGTTATTTGTTACGGTTTATATCTAGATGTCCCCCAAAGTCACATGTGATCATAGGTGGGTCTTTGGGGGTATGATTGGATCATGAAGGCAAGATACTCATTCTACTAAACTCATGAGTTTACAGCTAAATGTGTTGGGAAGAGGTGGGTCATCGGGGGTGTGGCTTTAAAGGGCATATCTCTCCTTCTGGCCTAGATCCGCCTCTGCTTCCTGTTAGCATGCTGTGAGCTATATCCCCTCTGCCGTGCCCCTTTGCCACACTGCTCTGCTTTGGAGACAGCCAATCGTGGACTGAAACCTGTACAAACTGTGAGGTACAATAAACCTGTCCTCCTTTAAACTGTGGGTATCGGTACTGTGTCTCAGCAATGAGAAAGTAACTAAGACACAGTTGTAGACTCATACGTAGTTGTAAGAAATAATAGAGATAAATGCTTTTTATCCTTTACTCTGTTCCCCCCAATGATAGTATTTTGCAAAACGGTAGGATAGTATCACAACTAGGATACTAACATTGATGCACTCTTCGGATCTTAGTGACATTTCTCCAATTTTACTTGCATTTGTGTGTGCTTTCTGCTGAGTTGCTGAAGGAGTTGTTGATCAGAAGAGATAGGTGACATGTGATGAATCTGTAACCAGCTAGTATGGGTTGAATGTCTGTATCCTCCTAGAACTCATATATCAAAATCCTCACCATTGAGGTAATGGTATTAGAGCTATGGCTTTTGAAGATAAGTAGGTCATGAGAAGGAAACCCTCTTGAATGGGATTAGTGCCCTTATAAAAGAGACCCCACAGGGTTCTTTGCCCATTCCTCTACCACACGGAGAAAGCAGCAGCTTACAGTCCAGAAGAGAGCTCTCACCCAAACCTAACCAGACTGGTATTGAAGCTCAGACTTCCAGTCTCTCAAACTGTGAGAAACAAATTTCTGTTGTTTGTGGAGTACTTTGCTGTAAATTTTTGAACTGAATAAGACACTGGCCACACGTATTACATATTTATGCTTATTCCACCTTCTAGAATATGAAATAGTTAACAAACGCTAACTTGTGTTAGTCAGGGTTTTTTCTGTGATCAAAGACTTGAGAAAAAATACTTAGAGACTTGGAGGAGGAAGGATTTATTTTGGCTCACGGTTTCAGGGATTTTAGTACATGGTCAGCTGATTCCATGGCTGTGACAGCACATCACGGTGGAAGGGTTCTGTGGAGCAGAATTGCTCAACTCAGTTCTATGAAAAAGCTCATCATTATGGAAGCAAAAATCAAGGAAAAGAGCCAGAGAGGAAAGGACCAAGGACCAGATGCAGTCCCCAAGGTTATGCCCCCATGCTCTACTACTCCCTTCAACTAGGCTGTACTTGTTTCCATCACATAACAATAATGCCATCAAATTATGATCTCATTGAGGGATTAATCCACCTGTGAAGTTAGAGTCCTCATGATCCATTCACTTCCCCCAGACCCACTAGCAAACAAGCTTTTAACCAATGAGCCTTTTGGGGGAACATATCTTATACAAAACAAAATAGAACTAAATGTGCTGAGATGGACTAATATGTCTTTGATGGACTAATATAACTGCTAGAGTTGGGCTTTGCTGACTTCTAGGTATTCTGTTTGTTTCTCAACAATACAAGTGTGCCCTCTTGGATCCCCTGACTTGTACCATCAGTGAAAAGAAATGTGAATCAGTCCACAGACTTGTCTGAGCTCTAGTAGTTACTGAAGAGGGGTGGCTGTGATGTCAAACAGTGGAGAATTCCTTGCATCAAAGAAAAGCAACAACTACAGATTGGGCTGAGGGGATTAGAATACACTGGGTAGAAGAAGTATTATTCTAAAATAAGGTGAAATTGTGTCTCATCAACCAGTGTTGTGCCTCCCCTCCAACATCTGGACAATTCTGTTATGAGAAAGTTCTATGAAAAAGCTCATCATGAAGAACTTGGGAGTTTGCTGTTGGATATAGTAAGGAGCTCCCTACAGTTCAGAGATCCCAGGGAGGATAACTGGCTTCACAGACAGGAGCCATGGCTCCATGAGTGGTTCACAGAGTCAAAGATCAGAAAGACAGTGGATTTCAGAACAAAGCTATGATCACCTTATTTGGGATCACTAAAAGAAATGATATGGTAGGAGACCTTGCATTGGGTTCAGAGACTCAAGCTATGTGCTACTGCTATTAAGGTGATATAATAATACCTGTTGGACAAGGAGGCCAGGGGAGCATATATCTTACATGTTCTGGTATTCTTGAGAAAACTAAATAGCAGGGTCAGTGTTAACTACATCTTAGGAAAGGCTATGCTACTCTGAGGCAAGCTGCAGAAGATATTTACTTGTATCAATAGCAAAGAGCAATTAATATGAATATATTTTAAAATTAGTGAATATTTGTAATATATAATTGTGATGCACATGGCTTATTGTGATCATTTTCAATCATTTTTCCCTCTCCTTTTTTTCTTCCCTCATCCTGATCACCTTCCCCATCTCTAAGAGTCTACCTTTTAGGTTCCTATTACTTTTCCTTTATTTTATTCTTTTATTTATATTTTAGGTTTATCTTATAAAAGAAAACATGCAATATTTAAATTTCTGAGTCTGGTGTATTTCACTTATTATGATGATCTTGAGTTCCACATATTATCCTACAAATGATATACTTTTTTCTTCTTTATGACTGAATAACATTCCATTTGTGTATTTGTGCCACATTTTCTTTATCCACTTATCTACTGACAGCACCTAGTCTATCTCTAGAGCTAAAATACTATGAATTGCACCCTTATACGTGTCACTGTAGTATGATTGCTTTTCAGAAATATACCCAAAAAAGGTATAACTGGATCAAGTAGTATTTCTATTTTTATTTTTTTAGGAATAGCCATTCTGATTTTAACATTGGTTTTACTAGCTTACGTTCCTATCAATAATGGAGGAGGATACTTTTCCCCCCACATCCTCACCAGTATTATGAATAGGATTTTGATGATTCCATTCTTCACCCATTTTTGTGTTTCATTTCTATTTTCAATTGAGAGGAAGAGACATTTGTTATACCTAAAAAAGCTCTGTGTGCAATTTTAGATGCGTGCAATAAGGAAATGTTTAGCCTAAGGGTCCAACAATAAAAAGCAAAATGTGTGCATTTCCTAAATTTGTATGGAATGGAGTTTCAAACAAACTCACGGTATTAATGGTTCTAATGAAGACATGCATCTAATTTAAAATCAACAAATCATTAGATTTGCAGTAAAAGTGTAAGCAATGCATTAATTAATATGTTTGCTGATTATTTTCCTTAATAAAGACATTGGCTGTTAAATTTAATGGGTCTCAGAAATCAACTGAACAGTGAAGAAAATAATCGGCCAGCAACTTGAAGTCCTTTAAACAAAAGAAGTACTTTCTTCATACTCTCCTCCATCAGAATGACAGCAGTTATTACTATTATCATTGTTTCTCTATTTTTGTTTGTTCCCATATGGGTTAAGTGCAAAGTTTTAAGGTATAGAATATAGCCTAAATACGCTATAGAGTCAAGTACGTAATCAAGGCAGTGCAGCATCAGAAATGTCATTTCTGGTTTCAGTTGCTCTCCCCTGAGCTCTTTGGGTCAGGTTGTACTCTTTTAGGGAACTTTTCATACCAGCTCTAGTCCATGGAGGGAAAGGTGGCAGACTCATCTTCATTGTGAGGAAGGTTGGCTCTCTTAGCTCTGCTTTATGAATAATGAGTTCATACACACATACATTAGCCAGAATCTTAGAGCTTCCAAGTGGAAGAAGCTAGTTCTGTGTGACTTCAAAAATTCTCATTATTTCTCGTGTCCATGCTCAAGAAAGATAATCAGGATGTAAGTCACTGGCTTTTGTTCTCTTTATCAAGCATTTTCCATAAGATGAGAGTGACTCCCCTCCTCAGGAAATAGTTAAGCAGGCAAATTCCTTGAGGACCACAAAATATTTAATTTCTACTCATCGGTTCTCTTATTAAGAACATGATTAATTAACTCTGATCTTTTCATTTGCATGGGCCTAATGTAGATGACTTAATAATTACTTCTTTAGAAGGAGCCCCTTCTGAGAAAATACCATATTAATAGGTCTGAACTCTCTTTCCTCCTTCCCACTGCCTGAACTTGTTTTAAACAAAAGGAGCCTATGATTTTAAAAAACAAACCAAACACTTCAAATCTAGCAGTGAAAACCCTTTTCATCATGCTCACAGATACCATCAAAGTCTAAGAAATACTGCAGTTTATTAAGATGTATATTTTCAAGCTTGATGTAAATGACAGGGTCTCAAGCTGCAGTGTGACTCCAGGCCAAAACTAGAGACAGCTCCCTAATTCCTTGACGTTACACCCAGGAAGAAACCCTGCTGTTTTGTCAAAAACTTAATTCTCCATGACATCTTCCATTGAAGACTGAGGAAAGTCAATAACCTAGAGTTCATATCACTTTGGACAATAGCTAGAAGACAGTACAATAAAGACACCATTACCATGATAAGCAGAGATTTACCAATTAGAAGAAAAATAAAGAATCATAAAAATGACAAAATACCATTAGTCACAAAGAGTTGGCCCAATTAAACAATAGTCCAATATAAACCAGATATTTATGACCCACCAGCTGCGTAATGGGAGTTTATAAAAAAAAACAATGTAAATTGACATATACAGACTTTGTTTAGCTGCCTCTTTTAACATTTTTCTGCAGGTCATCTAGGGAAATATGCCTCTAACCTTAGGTATTCTCTGTATTCCTTCAGCTGTACCTCAGTCCCTCATGGAACATTTATGCCTGATGGACAGAATGGTGACTTTTCTTACCCAGGCCACTTTCTGTGTTTTGCTTCGCTTGTGAATGTTTTCCATCAGTGTTGGCAATTGAATATTTGGCAACATATCCAGAGCATCAGGGAACCAAGTGTTGCCCTCTGGGCCCTTTGGAAGAGTGTTGGTTAGGTGTGGTCCCTGCATGTCACTGGGTGTGCCCACCTACAACTGGCGCACCACTTCTGCCAGATGGACCTGCAGCCATGAGATCCTTCAAGATGTAGGTCAGTAAACTGAACTAAAAGATGGCTGTGCTTTAAGATGTAATATGTTTTCCTTTGAAAACAAACTCTATGCTTCTCTTCCTCTATCCTCACGGAAGGACATGGCCTCTGTTTTGGATTCATGTATGAAGTGCATAGTGTAGTCTTCCCTTCATTCCACAGGGAATTGAGATAGAAGGATTGTAGCTTGCTTGAAGTGCCAGACATACTGTTTATAGCAAGCAAATAAATTTGCCTCCTTCCACCTCCCAAGGTAGTTCCCTGGCTTTGTCCACTTTGTGATTAGGCTTTATCCAGTCATATACATTGGTCTGTGGTTCAAGGAGAGCATAGTTTAATGGTCAAACCAGTGTGCCACTGCTCCCCAAGTTATATGATATCCAGCTGTGGAATGTATTACCATGTCTCTAGGCCTTATTCACTGAGATCATTGTTCAGTTTCAGTGTACCATCTGTTGTCCGGATCTTCCTAAGTGATTTTCTGGGCTGGTTTTCTTTTTCACTGGGGATGGAAGAAGTTGTCAAAAGCCAAGTACATTCTTTTCTGCGTTGGAAAGCAATCAGGACTTAATTAGGAAAAAATCCTTCAGCAACAATTGATTTGTTGAACTATCATTCAACTTCAAGTACTCTCTTTTTATTAAAAATTACTTGAAAATTGTTACATGTTGGGTTTTTTGAGTGGGTCCATCTCTTCTTTCATCCTGTCCTTAGTGAGTGTTCTATAATTAGATTGTAGTTTGCAAACTACTTCTGGTTGAAATTTGTTAGACCTTTTCATTTAACACTGATTCTTCTTAGATATTTGAGATGCAATTAACTAAACTAAAAGTAGAACTATTTAAAACTGCTGGTGTTGTGTTTTAGGGAAATGTTTTAAACCATTGGCTAGGTCTTTGAAAAATTTACTTCATGTTTGTAACTTTTTCCCCTGAATTTTTAGTCTCCTTTGTATTTAGAGAAGAGTTACAACTGTATGTTTCTGATTCATTTATAACTAACTTATTTAGACTTAGCTCAGGAAGCTATTCTTTTGTAAGTACATGTATTTTAAAGTGGTATGTAAGCCATTTAAACCCTTCCTCTTCTTTAAATAAGGGGAAAGTCTTCACTGCAATTCACCTGAAAATAAAAAAAAAATTGTTTCAAGATGGGAGAGCCATGGACAATAGTGTGTGTAAGTTAGTGTGTTGCATTAAGCTGTCTCTTCATCTTTGCCTCAGCATCTATATGGCTAAGTATTTGAGAGCATGTCGTTGGATCATTGGGCATTGCCTGATGAATCTTCTGGTTGAGTTTTCCCCAGGAGCTAAAGAACATTCAATTACTTGGTTATGCAGAGTGATGGGTTCATTCTTTTTGTGAGGCCAAATTAGGACTTTTAGGCAATTAAGGACAAAGCATAACACAAGGTTAAACCCTCCATTATTAAAAACTATTCAAAGCTAGAAGAATAATATAGGCCCACATGGACAAATGAGCACCTTTGTAAATTCAAAAAAGAGACAGTTTATATGAACCAAATGCAGTTCAAAGTATAAAGGAAACGAAAGAACAGATACTACAGAAACTAAGTCACTGCGAGAAAGCCAGCAAAGAAATAGTAACAGTGAGGCAAGGAATATATTTAGGCAGCTTTCCTGTCACTGGGGCAAAGTAACCAACACTCACAAGTTAGTGGAAAAGAGATGTATCTTGGTGCACAGTTGTTAGAGGATTCAGGTCATGCGTGGCTGGCTCTGAGGCAGAAATGGCACGACAGAAGAGCATGGCACAGGAAAGGTGCCCACTTCAATGGCAGCCAGAAAGCACAGAGAGAAGAAAGGAGTCAGGAAGAGAGACTTCTCCTACAAAGGAACCCCCCACTGACCCTCCTCTTCTGACCAGGGGCTACCTCCTAACAGCACACCCAGCTATGGCACACATCAATGGGTCAATCCACTGACAAGGATGGCTCCCCATTATACATTACCTTCCAAACACAGGAGAACATGGGGGGACATTTTTGATCTAAACCATAATAGAGTGGATACTATACCATTGGTTCTAAATTTGGCTGCAAGAAAACTGGATGGACACCAACTACACAAGTACAGGATCCTGGGCCTTGGGCTGGCCTAATGGAGACATCTCATTTTTTAAAAGTACCTCAAGTGTTTCTGATGATCAGCATACTTTGAGATCTTCATAGTTATAGGAAATACCTGTAGTCTCTACATGCACAAAGATAGACAGGTACACACATACACACACACACACACACACACACACACAAGAGGAAACAAACCCATCTGAGCCCTAACATTCCATCTTAATCCTAGTAAATCTGTGCTGCCCTTCCTGAAACTTTAGGAATAGATGTCAGGTAAATCAGTAGTTTTACTACTGTATTCTTCTTAATTCATTGTATTTTGTCCACCAGATTGCAAATCAAGGCATGAGGTCGGTGGGAAAACAAAACAAAATAGATGGCTATTAATGTCTTCAATTCTAGAGAAGTGATTACATGGCATTTCTGTACCTTTTTACCTCCAGCTCACAACTTTACTATGTGCTTCATGAGGGAAATCCAGTGTCATCCCTGATGCGCTGACAGATGCTTTAATCCTTTAAACTAGAATTAATCCTTTAAACTAGAATCATATTAGGTGCATTTTGTTGCTTTTTGGAATCTTCTCGATATCCTTAATGGAATTACTAATTGCCCAAGTGGATTTGAATAAAAAAGCTGGTGAGGGTGCCAAGTTAAGAGGGCAAATTCATAACACCAGGTTGCCCGTCAAGCCAAGCCAATATCTTCCTCACATCTGGCTTAAGGAACACCCAGGACCAGGGTCCACTGCGTGTCCCAGGACAATGTTCGGGAATGGGTCCAACTTGGTTTCAACAATTAAATTTACCAGGTGAAGTTCTTCTGATTTTACTAGCCTAGTATTTCAACAGCAATTAATGAGCCAAATACTATGCAATTTTACAAATTAAGGGATTCAGGCAATCACTGCATGTAAATCCTCCTCATATTACCTGCTGCAGTTAGAAGACAGGAATAATAATAAAAAAAAAAGGAAATGATAATATTTTGGAAAATGATGACATTCCATAAATATAATCTGGCAGCAAAAGTTCTTGGCAAATACAATACTCATATCAACATGCCTTAATTTATTGCTGTGTGAATTAGCAGTTAATGCTCCCTCGACCATTCCTATATTCCTGAAGTGTGACACCATTACCAGAGTCTGAACTTTTTACAGGTAGCTACATTTTTAACATAATAAGCCAAAATAAATATAAACAGTTGAAAAGGGAAGTAAATTGGTTTTTTTGAAATTTTCTGGAGAATTGAGTTTATAGTGACTAGAATATATGAAGCTGCCACAGGGTGTCAGGATAATGGGAGAAATGGAATTATTATGACTTTGGCACCCTCTGGGGCATTTTTATTCCCTGGGTAATAAGAAAGTCCAAACACTCAAAGTCTATATTGACAAGAGATGTTGTTGCTGGAACTATTTTTCATTCGCTTCTTCAATTACTTTTTCCATTTCCACAGAATGATAGGAGTTCTGAATTTCCCTCTGAAGTTCTTCCCATCCCCCTCCCCTTGCCTTCTAACTTCCTACCCAAGAATCAGAATGTAAAAATGTACTTACACAACTGCCTGGAAAGTGCAAGGTCCTGAGTGTGATTCCCAGTACCAAAAAAAAAAAAAAAAAAAATCTACTTACAATTGAGATTGTTTGGTAAAACATCTTGATAGAAGTATTTTGGTTGTGAAAAGTTAAGCCCCAAGATCCAGAGGCATAAGTCAAAATAAAGGAAGCACTAAATTTCTTTTATAACAAAAGGTGTGAAAACTTTTGATAGGATCAGCGTGAGAGAAATAACAGAAGAGGGACTCAGAAAATAATTGGAAGCATAGAACTACAGCTATAGGAAGAGCAAAGAAGAGGAAAGATGGCATAGCAAATATGGGGGGCATGGAGGATTGTGGGGATATTGGCAAGAGTTTTTTATAGCAACCATATTTAATATTATATTTTAAATTATTATACTCTTCTATGCTGGGGCATAAAGTACTGCACTATCATGTACTTAGGTAGACTCTATTGCTTATACTTTCTGAGCTGGTGATCATCTCACACAGTAATTGCAAGGACAGGAGGCTGGATTCCACACTGGAGTCAACCTAGGGTGGTGAGAAGATGGTGACAGAAGACCAGAGACTGGCTAGAAAGGCAGAGCCCAGACAAAGCACAGTATCAGGACAGGATGGTGTTCAGAGACAAATAAATCCTTGAGACTCCACTACTTTTGCCCAAATTGTTACCACATGCCATAGGCACTTCTGTGAAAACTTCTCCACTCATCTTGCTGTTTCTTCTCATTCCCTGTTATAGTCCATTCTCCAAAACTGCAACTGAGGTGAACGTGTAAAGTTGTAAATCTGATAATGATGGTTTTCCTTTCCTCTTAGAATAAAGTTTTCACTCTCGGCCTTGGTCAACAAAGGCCTTGTTGTCTTAGCTATTTTTTCTCTCATTACTGAGATAAAATACTCAATGCCAAAATTAAGGAAGGGAAGATATATTTAGCTCACAGTTTGTGGATGTTTCAGTCCATACTCAGCTGGCTCCAAGGCAGGGTGGCACACGGCAGAGGGCAACCATTCATGGCAGCAGAAAACAGCAAAAGCAACAAGAGCAAAAGGGAGGAGCACCGGGAGGGAAAGCCTTTTCCCCTCCCTTATATTGTATGCAAGCTACCTGCTCCAGGGGGAGTATAGCACTCACACCCACAATCCCAGCATTGGACTAGGAATCAATCAGATACTCTAGAATCCCACCCCATGGCTGTATGAGGCTTTGAGGGCACATCTAGACACAAACCATAACACTTGTAGCTGTGTCTCTGATTTCATGTCTTTCACACTCCACCTCCTTCCTACTGTCTGCCCATGCGGGCCTCTTGCCGCTGCTCCTGCACATCAAACTCCTTCGCATCTTACTGTTTTGTGTGTTGTGCCTCTCTGCCTTCTGTTCTCTTTACCCAGATTCAGGCACAGGTGACTATCAAACATCACTTGGGTTTTTTTTTTTTTTTTTTGCTGTTTTTAAAACATTAGTTTTATTTTTACATTTTAGATATGCATAATGATCACATTCATCATAGGGAACTTGCATCTGTACACAGTGGGTCTTGATTCTTATTTTTTCCTCAATCCCCTCCCCTCCTTTCAATCTCTCTTCCCCTCCTTCTTTACAAAAGCTTTATTTGCATTTTTTCCCATTTAGTCTCTTTTTTCTTTTCTATTCCTGCATTTTCCCTTTCCCCCTACTCTGTTCCCCTTCCCATTTGGACATTTCTTCCTACTTCCCAATAGTTATTATACATTTTGGTGCTTATTTATCCTTTCAGTTTCTCACACCAGAGAAACAGTGCAACATTTAATCATGTGTGTCCAATTTATTTTACTTAACAGTATGGTCTCAAGATCCATTTACCTAGAAATTTCTCAAGTTTATCCTTATTTATGGCAGAATAGTACTCCATTGTAAAAAAAAAAAACCAAACCTTCTTCATCCATTCATCTTTGATGGGCATCTGGGCTATTTTTAAGAGTTAGCTATTACAAATTGTGCTTCTATAAACATGGGTGTGCATATATCTCTGTGGTATGATGGTTTTAATTCTTTCAGCAAGATACCAAAAAGAGGAATAGCTGGGTCAAATGGAACCTCTAGTTTTAGCTTTTTGAGTAATCTCCATACTGATTTCCACAGTGGTTACACCAGTCTACATTCCCACTAACAGTGGAGAAGGGTTCCTTTTCCACTACAGTCCTTCCAGCAATTATTATTAGCTGATTTTTTGATGATAGTCACTCTTTCTGGAGTGAGATGGAATGTCAGTGTTGGTCTAATTTACGTTTCTTGACCTCTTTTTTTTTTCCGGTACCAGGAATCGAACTCTGGACCTTGCACTTTCCAGGCAGGCACTGTGCCACTGAGCTAAATCCCCAGCCCCTAATTTGCATTTCTTGAATGGTCAGTGATGTTGAAAATTTTTTCATTTATTTTATGCTGTTTATGCTTCTTCATCTGAGAAGTATCTATTCATGTCGAATGCCCATTTTTTTGGATAGGTCTTTAAATTTGGGGAGTCTTTAAATTATATATATATAGTATATATATAATATAGTATATAGTATATATATAATATACTAAATATAGTATATATATACTAAATATAGTATATATAGTATAGTATAGTATATATACTAAATATAGTATATATATAATATACTAAATATTAATATATTTAGTACTAGTATACTAAATATATATAGGTATATATATATATATATACTAAATATTAGTTCTTTGTCTGAGGAACAGCTGGCAAAAATATTTTCCCATTCTGTGGGTTGTCTCTTCATTCTGTTGGTGATCTCCTGTGTTGTGTGAAAGCTTTTCAATAAAATGAGCTCCCAGATCTTCGCTTACATGTCACCTTGGCAAAGACATCTTCTTTGATCATCATGTGTAAAATGCTATACCTTAGCTCCTTACTCTGTCTTCGCTCTGTTTCATTTTCTCTCATAGTGTTAATCACCACCTTTGATTTTTATTTATTTGTTTATTTACTGCTTTTCTCTCTGTATTTCACAGCTTTTGTAACAGCCCCCTGTAGGCTCCATCTTCTGGTGTTTATATCTTTGTGCAGATCCCTACCATCTTGACTATAGGCTGAGCCTAGTTTCTCCTTTCTCATAAATAGAATTCAGTAAAAAGATGGCATTCTTGACATCTTGGACCTTCTCTTCTCTCACTCTCTTATTGGGAGCAGCAAGCTGCTATGTTGAGTACACAACAGAAAGGCCCACGTAGCAAGGCACTGAGGTCCCATCCAGCAGCCAGCAAGGACCTGAGACCAGTAAGTGGCCCGATAAGTGATGCTCGGAGTCCACCCTCTCTCTTTGGGTCTGGAGTTGACTGTGGTCCCTCTGGACTTTCTAGCAATGTGACCCTGACTCAGAGACCCCCAGCTAAGCTATGCTCAGATGTCTAACCCACAGAAAACCATGAGATAATACATATTTCTTGTTTTAAATCACTAACTGTTGGGGTAATTTGTTATGCAGCAATGGATAACAAACATTTTCTACCACTGGAGTGCAAGCTCCATGGCAGAAGAGGATTTCTGGTTTATTTAACTCTCTCCCAGCAAGGCATCTAGATAATCTCAGCTTCATGATGCTAATCTTGTGATTACAGTTGTTGATGCTGGTCTATGTTGCTTAGCAAAGGCTTCACTGACAAGAACAAGTTGAGGGTGGGACAAATGCTACACAGTCACCAAGTGCATTAGGAAAAATGACTCAGATCTCCCACATGTGCTTTGTAAACACCTCACAGGGCTCTTGGTAACACATAGAATATAATATATAATGGGATATGGTTTGTTCTCATTAAATAGTAGTTTCCTTCTCAGGAGCCTATTTTCTACCTGAGGGGACAAGATTTGTACAGAGAAAGAGAAAGACAACTCACAATAACCCAAATGTGGTATGATGTTACATGAGGCATCATAATTTTGAGGTAGGTATTATAATGAAATAATTGTTTTCTGGGTCTTCCTTTAGGAAGGGAGGGTAGTGTGTAAGGTACACATTTATCACCTGGGAATACTATCAACTAAACACTTGTTTTCCTCCAGTTCTATGGGAAAATGCTGAAAATGATAAATACCAATTCTGCTGATGAGAACTTGAAAGTCCAGTTTTAAAAAAGGACAAGAGTACAGGACACACTCCTACTACTGATTTCATCATAGTGATTATTTCATGCAGTTGGAGGAAAAATAATTGTTCTCAAAGTCTAGCATCCATTTCTGGGAAAGAGAGAACAAGATTTCTCAATCCATCTCTTCATAGGAAAAGTCACATTAAAAAATTAAAAGATTTTGTTTTAATGGCTTACTCTAAATTACTTAAATTGCATAAGGAACTCCTTGGGATTCTAAGGAAAATCAGTAATGATGATTTTTCCTTTTGCTGCGCACTAATATTCAGATTGTGAGCAGCTGTTTGGGAAAGGAAGATGAACGGATGGATGTGGAATCATTTCAGAAATTTCCAGCTTTCCAAAGGAAATTTTAAATGAAAATAGCCTCATATGAACCACATGAGAATCAGCACATCAAACGCTCTGGAGAAAAAGTAACCATGGTTGTCTACACATATAGGTAGGTCATTCAAGCTAATTCAAAACTCCACTTTCATCTGTGGTCTGTGTGTGTCCACATGGTGACAAATGGCCCCAGCAGGGCTTTTGAGGTGTTGGCGCCACCAGTGAGTGCCAGATGGAATGTGGTGAAAGCTCTGATTTGTACCTTTCAGACCGGAGGTACTTGCCAAAATAGATGGGTCCTCTTGCCACCTTTTGTAAGCGCAGCCACAGGTATTCAGTTGAAGCCTGTGGGTGAGAAAGACATAAACAGGTGCCATAAATTTGTCAGACTGAGAAGCCACAGGCAGTTTAGCAAATAGTAAACCCAATGGCCCAAAAGAACAAAGGAATCTCTTTTCATCAGAATGATCAGGCTCATTCAACAAATATATATGACTTGTTCACTCTCTGCCACTGACAGGGTCACTTATTTGAAGACAGCTTAAAGGCAGGAAGCAAAATCCCAAAGCCCTAGAGACCAGGTAGACCTAATTCTGGACTGTACCATGATGTAAAGGAAGAACCACAGTCCTGGGACAGGTTGGACATCCTGAACGTTGTGGAAGCCTTTCTTCCCACGGACTCGCAGGGCTGCACTTTTACGCCATGAGTTTTCTGCCTTGACTTGCTCAGCTCAAGAATTTTCACAGTTGGGAGAAAATGCAGCTTTTTCAGTCAGATTTCACAAACAAGTGAATTATCTCAGTGGGAATGAAAGAGCTTTGCTTCTCAATTGAAATCTGAATTTCATTTCTCTGAGATTTTATCTTTGGATAGCAAATGTGGAGCTATGAAGCCAAAAAGGACATTGAAAGTTAATTTACTCACCGCACTCCTGTCTCATCCTATTCTAGAAAGAAGAAAATATCTCCCATGAAAGCAGACTGTTGGAGCAGCCAGTCCTTCTTCCAGTATCATTTTCTCATATTTTATTGCCTTCAAGTCAATTATTTTTATCATCTCTTACCAAAGTCCCTCCAGCAGCATTTTATTTTCCTTTTCTAACTCTTAGTTCTAGATAATTGAATAGTAGTCGATCACAAGCCTCATACGGTAACAGCTGTTAAGTTATGACTTTCATGTTTTTTCAGACCCAATTTCTGCTAATTCTTTCTGTGTAACATGAGTGTTCAAATGAGCATGTTGAATAAGATCACAAGAGCAATGATAATATTGAGCTGTTACTCTGTGCTCCGCATTGAGCTCAGTGTTTTATCTAGATCATCTCACTCACTCCGTACAGTAATCCTCCTGAGTTAGGATCAATTATTTCCTTAGTTTTATAAATCAAAAAACCCAGGCTTTAATGAAAGTCTATACCTTGGACTGGATCTGAGCCACATGTGATGGAGCTGGAATGTGTGTGTCACAGTTAATTGTAGGGATAACACTGCCTACCTTTCATACTAAAAGGTCAAATATTGAATTCAGTGTCAGTTTAATTGACTTCTTACTTTTTAAAGTCAACATGTTCTAACGTCCATTTGTCACTCAAGTATTTGCAGGGGATAATTTTTTCTAGAATCTAAACCGTTTTCCAAATATAAACTCTTTTTTAAGCCTTTGTTTAGTCTTCAACTTCAAATCCACAAACATAATAGTTGGCGATGTGTTTAATACCTTTAGCGTTTTCTTTGGACATACAAAATAAAGTAAGCTAGAGACACTCAGCCTTGATTAATCATTAGATTCACTTGTAGTAGCCTTTAGACTACATTTGTGCTGGGCCACACCTAAAACCAGTTAAATTAAAAGCGCAGTAGATGACACTCTGGTAATTATAATGACCATCAAAGGTTGAAACCCACGATTTGACTAATTCTGCCCTGGAATTTTCCTTTATATTCATTTCACTTGCCCTCTCTGGGATTAGGTGTGACTGTGATTTGGATAATTCCACTCCCATTCCCAAATGCTGTCCCATTACATGCCTCTAATGCTTAGGATAGGAAACTCTCTCTTAGACGTTCTTTGTAATCAGAAATACCATATGATACAGTTTCTTCCAAAGACGAGAAAGTGAATGTCTGTTGAGGGCTGCTGGGAAGCTCACATTTCCAAATCTTCCCAATAGTGTGTTAGTCAACTCAGAGGGTTGGATTTTTCCCTTTTCGTGAGAGTGCTTACATTTATGTGACTGCTTCCACAGATACAGGCTAAGCCTGTGATTGGACTCAAAAGTAATTTGAGGAAGAAATCTAGGAAAAATTCTCTCTTTGTTGTCTGTGTTTCACAGACAGCCTGGAGTTCATGGCAAATGTGCTCTAAAGAAAAGAGAAAAGCTAAGGGATATGAGAACCTTAAGGTTTTCTTTAAAATTCTGTGGGGGGAGATTGCAAGATAATTACCTAGTAAATGCATTGGATATAATTTCTGTGCTGCACAAATGATATTTCTAGAGTGAAACTAAGGGATTTTAGATACTATAAAGTTTCAAGTCAGCAAATACCCTGAGTCTGTGTATTTATAATATATGTGTATGTATATATCTGCTAATTTTGTGTTCAGCTCTTTATTGAAGTATAATGTACATCCACAACTGTGCACATGTTGTAAAGAATTTTCACAAACACATCTTTGTACCCAACACCCACATCAAGAGAAAGAACATTGCTGGGATCCTAAAAAGTACTGTCCTCCCTTCTGATGACCGACTTGAACACAGATAACCATGAGGTTGCCATTCTTTTCTTAAAAAAAAAAAAAACAAACCTAGAGAATGGCAAAGCAAGGTCACCTGCTCTGTGTTCATGTGCTCTCTGTTGTGATGGGAGAGGCAAATCTGTACCACGGCACAATTAATTACGGGAAAATGAAAGGAATGAAATAAAATCCAGACCAACAAAGCAAAGATTTAAGTTAGCGTTGCTTTCCATATAATTGTGATGCCGGCAGACACTCAGTAAACATATCAGCATTGTTAAGATGATTTATCAGACAAATAGTTGAATGTAAAATATTATCAATACAGGTGTCATCATTGATCTTTCTTGGGTCTCACTGCTGAAGAATGGGGCTGTGAGATGATTTCAACAAACAATCCTTGACAAGAAACCAAAGGGAACAAGGCCCAGGGACAGACAGCTGACAAATGCAGTATGGGGCCATTAAAGCATGTGATGAATTTGCCAGGAAAGTATATATTTGTGCAAGAGGTGAGCTCATATCTCCCATAAATTTGTCAGCCGTGACACTGTGTTCTCCAGCTTGGCATGAGTAATGCCTTGCTACTTGCTGCCTTTGTCTGGCAAAAGCTCTATCAGTCACTCCAGGGTTATTTACAAAGAAACGTGTCTATCAGTTACAAGGACATGACTTTGCCGCTAAAAGATAACAAAAGAGGAAATCAGGCAGTGGCCTCTCAGCAAGGGATGCGTCTTTTCCAGACAAGCTCTGGACTGGAATGAATCAGATGGACGGCAATTGCCCGGGCTGGCCCAGTGCCTGGCATGACCAGCCTTAGTGCATTTATCCACACTGATTAGATTAGAAATTATTAATAGGGGGCTACGGAGTAGAGCAAAAGGTCATTTAGAGTTTAATTCTGTTCTCAGATAACTTCATTTCGGCTGATGGGATTGTTATTGTAGAGGTTTTATATGTTTATAGGAAACAATATACTCAATAATGAAGTCCTGCCTCCTTCTGCAAGGTCAGGAAAACTATTGTGTAGCTAGATTGAAGTCTTCACAATTGTGTTAATTAAGTAACAGTGATTGGACTTGGTCTCCTCTTGAAATGCATTTAAGGGGCTAAAAGCTGCTGAGAATGTATTCTTTCAATATAAATATATAGTAAAACAAGTGAGGCCAGAAAGCGCCCTACCATTGAGTAAACAGAAGAGCTGACACAAAGCTTTTACTTAAGGAAGACGGGAGCCTGTTGGCAGATGTATATTCCTGCCACATAAATACAAATGTTTTGTCAGTTTAAGATTAAATGTAACAGGTCCCTTTTTTCTACTCAATTCCTGATGAATGTGAAAGATGAAGTTAGAGAATTTGACGTGGATGGTACATTATGTCTCAACAGTGATTTTCCTCCCTCCCAGCCTGGCCTCGTTGAGGTAGATGATCAGTGTAGAGAAAGAAATGCATCCTTGGATAAAAGGCCATTAGTGACAGGGAGTTCTGTTTGTCCTCCCCTGGGATCCCTTCTTTGGAGGGCTTGTAACTTCAACGTTAAAATTCTCGTAAGATGGTTACAACTTTGTTCTGAGATATGAATCCCTTCTAAACAGGTAAATGAGAATTGAATTAAATTGAAAAATCGGTCCATAGAAAGCATTTTGTTGTCATATGTATCCTAGAAATTTGGGGGACCTATTTAAGCAAATTCTCCAATTTTGAGGTAACCTTAGTAACTACGGATTGATTCTCTCCACCTCTCCCTCAACTTCCCTCACACAAGAAAACACCATCCCACAGCAGAGTTGGTTTTAGCAGGACAGATAGGACCAACAGTGAATGAAAAGGCTGTCTCCATCAGTGTACTCTTTTGAAAGTACCTTGAAGGCAGTGATTTTTAGCAAGGAGTCATTTTTGTCCCCCCAGGGGACATTTATAGTGTTGGGAGATATTTTTGGTTGTCACAGCCAGTGGTAGGGGTAGAAAGTACTACTAGTAGTGTCCAGGGTTTCTGCTAAGCATCCCACAATACAAATGATCCAATCCAGAATGCCAATAGTGTGAATGAGGAACCCCGTGGTCAAAGAGCCTCAAAATCAATAAATAACGAGAACTTGGGAGACACTAACTAATCCAAGGAAAGCGGCACCACACTGAGTTTCCACTTAGAAAAAAAACTATAGTTATGATGTCATAAAAATAATCATATTACAATTTGAAAATAAAAACTCTCTTATGAAGCTGTTCATTTCAGTGGAAACGATATGGGGAGAAAATTTGCTTTTATGTTATGAGATGTTCTACATGGTTTCAGGGTTATTGTGCTGTGGCATGATGTGGACACTCTAAACACTTTGTATGAATACGGCTGAGGTAGTGTGATGTGTGGAACAGAGGTTAAATTAGGTTCCAAGTATTTCAATGAAATCCTAGCATTGACTAGACATGAGCCTGGGCCTTGGTTGCTTTTTCTGGCCAGACACTGAACCTCACAACAAGGATTTCTCTTTTATTTTCAAGGTTCAGAGTCCTTCCTTTACACTTCTACGGCCTGACTTTAGTTTGGGTCATTGCGACTTTGTAACTGGGACACTGTAGTACTTTCCTACCTCGCTGATACTTTACTCTTGGATATGTATTATAAAATGTGGTTTTCTTGTCTTTTTAAATCATGCTTTTTCCCATGTCTGTCCTCTCAAATTTTTCCATGGCCTCTGTTTTCTTAACTATGGATGGAGTAAAATTAGTACCACCCATATGTATAGCTGCCTTGAGATTAAATTGAGATAATACATGGGAAATTTAGCAAGGCCTCCCACCTCATGAGCACTTTGTAGGATTTAGCTATTATTGTCTAAATTTTGCCTACTCTGTAGTCTTAGAACACGTCATGCTGTGGGTCATCTTCCTACCCCTTGCTGGGGTGACGCTTTTTCTTTTCTTGGACCTTCCTGTTCCTGGTGCCTCATTTCTTCCTATGTTACCAAATCAGATGGAGGGATGCATATACTTTTCTGTAGCCAAACACCAACCTTCTTCCTTATGAATTCATTTTGTTCTTGAAAAACTGAACCTAATGATAAGCAAACATAAAATGTAGCATGTTAAGTTTTTAAGATCCAGTTTCTATTTTAATAATAAACTAATTGTGTTAAGACCCACCTAATTTTTTTTTTTGAGGATTCGAGGAGACACAGCTCTTCTTTCAGCACTAGGATCACTGATATGAGGATGTATGAGTGTGTGTTTTTACCCTGTCTTCAGTGATGAATCTTTCTTGTTTGTTCTAGATGCTTCTGGACTTATTATCCTGTGTCATTTCTAACTGGTGCCAATTTTTGACAAATGATAGCAGCCACGCACGGTGGGCTACCTCAAGTTCCTATTTTCCTTGAGTGTCTGGATGTAATGAGTTTAGAGACCACCACATTGCTAATGAGTCTTACCCTCTAGAGATCAGCACAGAGGGAGCTCTCAGGAGCCTATCAGGTGCTTCTTTCTTGGGAAAACGGTGGAAGTGGGAGAGAGCAAGATGAATGGACATTCATGTATCATATTCTTTGAGAATTGAATAGAGGATTTATGGTGCTCCCTGGCTCGACACACTTAGCACTTCTCATGTTGGCACATTGTATTACATGCTGCTGCCCACGGGGCTTTTGAAGATGTTTTGGAAACAGGTAATAGAAGTCTCTGTGCTGTATCCATACATTTGCAGAGAAAGATCCAATATTAAAAACAAAGGTAGAGTAACAAACATTCCTATCAACCAGATGCAAAACCTACCTCTGCTCTCCATTTTCTCATTAGCCTCAGCTCCATACCTAGATGTACAGACCCTTTCTCCAACTAGAAGTGGCTCAGCTGACATAAACACTGAAGTATCATTAACATCTATTTGGGGGGGGTTGGTAATTGGTGACTACTAGGGAAGCCACAGCACAGTAGAAAAAAATACTTACTTAAGCATCCTGAACTCTTCGTTTTAAGCCTGGCTTTGTTGTAGACCTTCTGTATGTGAGTTTGAATGAATCTCTTATGGTAGTTCTAATTTTCTCCTCTCTCACATGGTCACAAGAATTCTTGATCAGTGCCCCCTCTCAGATGGAATACACAACAACCTTTTCTATACCTTTTCAATCTGAAAGTTATAGAAGTAAGAGAAAACCACCTAGATGATTATGCAGGAAGCAATTGAAACACTAGTGTATTTGCCCCCAGTTTACAGAAAGAGAAACAGAGCCCTTAAAAGGCTCAGTTTTTCAAAGAGTGCTATGTGATTAACAGCAAAGGACTGTCTGATGCTTCTTAGAGGAGGTGGCCTGAGATTTCCATGTCTACTTTAAATCCATACCTCAGACTCAAAGGTCATCTGCAGGTCTAGGCAGTGAGAAATCAGCTATGGGTACACTAAACACACTGGAGGCCTTTTGCCTACCTGCAGGATACCTTTAAAGAGAAATTCCCAATAATAGCTGTTATCAAAATTTCCACTAACATGGCAAGAGAGTGGCCACAGATGTATTCAGTTTTATTAGAGAAGTTTTAAGTGGGGATTTTATGTGCAACTGAGTTGATGAATTGAAAGCCTTATTGGTAGCGTGTGTGTAGTGATCACTATATGCTTACTACCTTCTGAGAAGCTAGAACTATATATTCAATACTTGTAGGCAATAGGAAAATATCCTAATCTTCAGCAGAAACTTTCACTGTTAGTGCTACCATTTTCTCAAATTCCCTAAGTCCATACTCACTAAATATAGACCTACAAAGTTCAAGTGAAGACAGGTTGAAAACAACGGGAATAAGAAGAGAAAGTCTTTCAGGCCGCAATGTCTCATCTCCTCTCATTTCCCCAGAATAAATTCAGATTCTTTAAGATACCATTTGTTAGGGAGGGCTGTATATATTATCCAACTTCAGTATTCCCATTCCTTTCTAGGGTTCTGGTAAGGCTGCTTGAGCTTCTTGTGAACACCGATGTTGGATGCAGTGATGCTGGAATTGCTGCTGTTGTGGTTTATATCTAGACGTCCTGCTAAGCCCTCATGAGATCATAGGCAGACCTTTGGGAGGTAATCTGAGTATGAGGGCTGTCACAGCTGAATTGCTGAAGGAGCTATGGCCTGGTTAGAAGAGGTGGGCCACTGTGGGCATGACCTGGCGGTTTTATCCCTCTTCCTGGCTCGTCCCTTGACCCTTTCTTTCTGGATGCCATGAAGTGAATAGCTTTTATTCTGCCATGCTGTGCTGCTGTGGATCCAGCAGACTGTGGATTTAAATCCCTACAAAGCATGAGCCAAAATAAGCCTCTTCTCCTTTAAACTGTAGGTGATGGGAATTGTGTGTCAGCAGCAAGGACAGTGACTGAAACACTAGTAGTACTGCTTCTGTCCGTGTTCAAGCATGCAGGCTAGCACCTTTACTTTCTATTGGTGCCACAGGGGTAAAGCCAAAGGGTCCTCCTCAAAGGATCTCAGTCAAGGGAAAAGATCCAAGAAGCATGCAAGAGACCATGTAGGCAGAGGTGGTGAAGGGAGGGTGTGAATCTCTAGAGCTACCAATATCTGAGTCTCTGTCAAGCGTGCAATCTAGGTAAACTACACCTCAGAGTTCCTGAGCACAATAACATTGCAGCTAACACCCCAGCACTGATCTCTGCGCACAAATCACAGGGATTGGATTTTCATATAACTGTATTGCCTTTGCATTACTTAGCTATTTTCATGTAACTAAGTATGCCAAAATAGAGTAGTTTAAGATGATACATATTTATTACCACACTTTCTGTGGCTTGGGAATCATCACAGCTCTGCTGAGTCTTCTGGTTCATGGGTTCTCATGAGGGTGTGAGCAAAGTGTCTTTCCAGGGACTGCATGCTCCTCTGCCATCTGCACTCACGTGGTATCATTTACAAAGCCACTCACATAGTATCATTGTGAGGATTCATGTCCTCTTACTGTGCTGTACTGAAGCCTTCAATTCCTCACTGCTGGCTGAAGGCTGTTGGCTGAAGCCCGTCCTCAATTCATTTCTATGTGGCCCATAAGAGACTGTTTATGTCTCCTTTACAATTCTATGTGGAAACCCAGCCCCCATGTGATGGTATTAGGAAGTGGGGTCTTAACAGGTGACTAGGGCATGGGGTGGAAACTCTTATACGTGGCAGTACTGCCCTTGGAAAAGAAGCCCCAGCGTGATGCTTCTTTCTTTCCTCTGTCTGAGGACATAGCAAGAAGGTGGCTGGCTATGAATCAACGATCAGGCCCTCACCAAGCCAGTGCCATGATCCTGGACTTTCAGCTTCCAGAGCTGTGAGAAATAAATTTCTGTTGTTTATAAGCTGCCCAGTCTATGATATTATGTTAGAGCAGCCTGAATGAACTAATGCAAAGGAAATAAACAGAATCTGCCAGCAAGATGGAAGTCACAATCTTTTGTAACCTAATCACGGAAGTGACATCTTATCACTTTTGCCTCATTCTGTTTATTAGAGGCAAGTCACTAGGTCCAGCCAACCTCCAAGGGAAAGGAATTCCACAAGGGCATAAATACCAGGAGATGAGAGTGATTGTGGCCATTTGAGAAGTCTGCTTATCAAGGCCTTCCATGTCTACCTCTGAGAAAGGGAATCCATCACGGTTATTGCATGTGCCCTGAGCACACTAAGCAGAATCAAGGTAATTGTATAGAGAACCTTCAGCAGGAGAGTCCTGGGTCCAATTTCCTTTCTTTGCTTCAGAAAGTACTTATGTGAAATGCATCTAACTTAATAATAGTTTATGTTACCTTAAGGTCTCAAAAGTATATATAAGCAATAGAAGAAAAAAAAATCCTCCTCCATTTTCTAGATTTTAGGTCATTAATTTCTTTTGCTGGTTCAGTAACTGGCTGCCATGTTCCTCAATGAAGGTTGCCATGGACTGCACCGGTGGTTTGGGGCCACCAAAGGGCTACAGTTATGACACTCAGTGTGTAGGATATTAGACCAAGAACTATTGTACCCTAAAGTTATCTATGAACCTTTTCTCTTCCATCTGCAAGCTGTAACTGAACAGGTTTTTCTCAGGTGATCACAATACCATTTAGAGATAGAGTGATTGTGGAAGAAGATGTTTTGCATTCTTTAGGAGAGATGTACTAAATAAATTTTCCAGGGTTGCTTCTGATTAAAATAGCTAGTTTTAAAGCCTTACTTTTTTCTGAGTTACATTACCTCTACTTTACATCAGACATTGATTGTATTGTGCTCTGTTGCCCACCCATACCTATTCTACATGCTACAGCTGTAGTGTTTACAAAATCCAAATCTGACCACATCATTCTTCTATTTAAAATTCTTTCACAATATGCAAGAATCAGCAGCGCGTGGTGGCGCATGCCTTTAATCCCAGCACTCACCTGGGAGACTGAAGCGAGAGGATGGCTGTGAGTTCGAGGCCAGCCTGAACTACAGAACAAGACCCTGTCTCAAAAGACAAAAACAAAAACAAAAAAACAAGAATCACCACACTATAGTGTCAAATGAACAGAGCAGAGTTATATGTACACCATGCTTACATATGTAAAGGATACTCAAAAAATTTCTATCAGTGACTTCCGTTGGTCAGGGAAGCTAGATGAGAAACTGTCTTTTTAATTGTAAACTTTTAGTACTTTTCAATTTTGTGCCAAGTGACAATTAGACTCATTTAAACCAAAACAAGACACTTCATATGGCTCTATACACTATGAAAAGTTTAAATTTCTAACCTGAAAGACGCTCTGTCTCTTTTTTTTTTTTTTTTTTGAGACAGGGTCTCCTTAGGTAGCCCAGGCTGCCCTCACACTTGCATCAGTCCTCCAGCCTTAGAGTGCTGGGATTACAGGTGCCACCATGCTGGATTTTGAAAGACTTACAGATTGAGCCCTTTACTCATTGGCATCATCCGCTGCCCCTCTCTGTCTCTCTGTCTCTCTGTGTCTCTGTGTGTCTCCCTGCCCACCACCCTCTTTCACACACTTTATCATCTAGGCACCCTATAGCTATGCTTTTTTGCTACCATTCACCATAGCCTCTGTGGCAGACCTGCGGAGCCAGTGCTGGTCCCTACACATTGTGACTCCTGTTTGGCTCTACAATTGTGCCCTTATTATCCCTTCTTGGCATGACTTCCCACCACTCTTCATGTAGCTAAATCATCCTCCAGGGAGCCCATTTTGATTTTTTCATAATGGAGCCTGTACCACTTCTTTGTGTGAATTGTGCTTGTAACACTTATTGCATTTTCTCCTCCTCTGGCACCAAGCTCAAACTCTAAGCGCTGGGTTGCAAGTATGCATCTGAATTTCTTCTGTAACTAAGCTTAATTTCTTGCATAACTCCTGTTTTAAGTCAGGTTGCCCAGAAGTGTGCTCTGGGATGAGGATTTGTACACTAGCTATTTATTAAGGAGAGGTTCTCAGGAAAAATCAAAAAGTAGCTTGGGGATCAGGAAACTAAGTGGAGGACACCAAGCAAGAGTAAAACTTCAAAGTCCCAGGGAAGCTGATTGCAACCTGATCCTACAGGAAGATATATATTAAACTCTTAATTCTGGTTCAGGGCTTATTATTTATCTCTCCTATAAACTCCAAAAGGGCAGGAACCTTTTTTCTTGCTTATGGATTTATTCCTACTAATAGTAGTAACTCGTTCTACCTTTGTTGAGTGAGTTAAGTGCAATCCTGTCTTTGTTACTTCAACAAAATGTGAGAAGCATACTGGTTTATTCCCTAAACAAATGACAGGTACTTATGTTTCAGGCACCTTTCTGGGCCCTAAGAATATAATAGTTAGAAAAAAACTGAATACTCCTTCACTCATGAAGATATAGAAATATGGGGAACATTTGGATTCTCACTGTACCGTATTGGGTGCAGAGAAAAACCTGACTACAGCCCAGTCTCCTCTGGATAGATAGTTCTTGCAGCCTGCTCAAATGAACCCATCCATCCTGGATGTGGGTGATTACCGCAGAGCTACCACCTCCCCACATTTCCAATGGTGATCTTGTCCAGCCTCTTCATGTCTTAAACACCAGCCACATGGTAATGAAGCCAGTTTTATACCTCTTGCTTACACCTTGCTCTCAAATGCCAATTACCTGAGAGACAAAGGATAATCTCATCTACTCTTGTACCTTTCCAAAGCATCTCACACAGAGATCTGTATCATGGGCTTATTCCAGACTACAACTCTTTGATTTCTTTTCTTTTCTGTCTTTCCATCTAGACTAGAGAATCTTGATAGGGTGGTGGTTGGGCTGGGTAGGAAGAGAGGGAGGGCTGACTTGGATCTGGCACTGTGTGCAATTCTTTCAAATCTATTGCTTATGGCACAGTTTTAATGTTCTGAGTCCTGTACACCCTCAGTTTTGCTTTTCAGAAAGCCTCCTTTCTGCTTTAACAATCCTGACATCTAGTTTAGATGGGAGAAGGGCCATGGAGTAAAAGTAAATTACAGAAAATAAAGAGATGGTCAGTCAATATATCTTGCATTACATTGAAGTTAGCTCTATAAAGGTCTCTCTTCCTTTTGTTCTAAGCATGTTGGAGGCAGAAGCTGAGCCTAATTCACCACATAACATCAGCATTTTGCACGACATCAGACCTATATTAGGTGTATTGGTTGAACCGAACCAAGGGTATTTCATGATTTCCCATACTAAGACTTTTTCCCCTAGCAACAAAAGGCAGAGTGTGATAGGATTTAGGAGCATGGACTCTAAATGCTACCTATCACCGTTAAAATTCTCATTTTCTCCCTTAATTGTGGTTTGTCCTTGCTCCCTTGCTGCCCCACTTTCCTTATCTGTAAGACAGGGATGTGGACTTCTCTAATATGCTGGTTGTAAAGAGAAAATGAATTAAGATTTGTAAAGGGCTTATGCCAGTTCCCAATACAGATGATTTTCTTCTGCAAATTCCACTGTTTTTGCCAACCTGGTTGACCCTGCTTTCTTATCTCCTCAAAACAATTTTGAAGAGACTATATCATGTTCTCTCCCAGAAGGTACCCTCTCCCTCAGGATAAGTTACATAGTAATACTTTGTGATTCCCTTTTAGCAGTGTGTCCTCCCACCTCTCATAATACCCATCCACTGTAAAGGGGTAGTTCTACAGCCCCTTGGATTGGCCTATACCCTCTTACTTACCTTTATCTTTCCAGCAATTATCATTGCGCTTGGCACACAACAGATACTAGGTAAGTAACATAAGAAAAGGGGGCAAAGATTCATCTACTCTAATTCCTCTTCTCAAAACTAGCTTGAAAAGGTAGTTTCATTTCAGTCCAGGGCCCTCATTTCCTATACCTGGCCTCACTTTTGCCAAGGAGAAAGTAAGACTCTTGGTTCCTCAATAAGCTCAGAGAATACAGCTTGCTAGGGGTCTTTGACGGAGATGGTGGTCCATTTTTGAGCTATGTTATAGAATGATTCATCTTCCATGGGCCCCATAGCCTCAAAGCAGGGCTCTCATCCACCTTTATCTTTCATCCTTCTTTCGGTGGGCCGTTTTGTCCTTTCCTTCTCCTGTGCATCCATCTCATCTCCCATCATGCCTGTGCAGGCACACAGACAAGAATGCAGCATTTTGATCCTGCTGACACCAATGGCACAAAGGAAGGAAGTTCAATATGTCTACTGGCATCAAAGTACAGTAATAACAATCCTTCAAAATGACACTCACAGGCAGCCTGGGGCATTCCGGGGGCTTTTCTCCTTTCTGTAGTCTCGAGTATTTTTCTTTGGTGTTTAAAAGCACAGGTAACTGTAGTTTGCCCCCCGTCCCTCAGGGGTACTAGGGAGCTGGCACTGAGCAGACAGCAGTTACAGTACTCCTGCCTTGAAGAACAGGCAGAGTAGGGGGTTGTTTCATGCCCCATCTCACAGATTCCAGCAGAGCATGATTTTCTGTTTGCAACCAGTAACTCAGCTGCACTCGTGTTTGTTATTGTGTTGACAAGGAAAAAGGTGCCATTTCTGGCAGCTTCTCTTAGCTTCCCAAGCTGCCTCAGGCACTTACACAATGCAGGAGGCACAGACTGACTTGGTTGCCACCTGACACCCCTTCTGCTTACCTAAGCCCAGAGTACCCATGGGGAGGCCAAAACAGCATCCTAACTAGGCAGCTGCTCCCTGGATCTCTGTCTTCCTGTAGCTCATGCTGCTTCCTCTCTGCTAAGAATAACCTAATATACAGCAGCCAGGAAAATGACTACACTTTGACTCCTCTGACAAGCCATGCCCATCGTTCCTAGTAAAGAGCCCAAACCGACACTATCAATGTTGGGTGCTTCTTTGTTTGTTTTCCTTTAATTTTATCTTCTTCACTGTCATAGTAATAAGCAAACTCTGGCATCTTAAAATCATGTGTAACCTTGAGCTGAAGCAAGTTAGAATTTTCTAACTGATTCAAAATTTAATGTTCTGCTTATGGGAGACAAAATGTAGCCTTCCATTTCAGGGGCAAGTGGTGTTTAAAGAGATCCTAAAACAATTTAGAAGTTTCTTGGTGATCTACCAGCTATGTTAAAGCAACTTTTAATAATTTATAAATGAATGAAATATATACAGTTTAACTTTTATTCTGAACACACTATGAATGGATATCACCAACAGAAACAATCTTGACTTAATGTTTGTTATAGTTTGTGTCTAGATGTTCCCCTGCTCATGTGGTCATAAGATTTGTTTTTTATAGGTGGATAAATCTAGAGTGTGAGTCCTAGTGCAATACTAGTATTAAGTGGGCTAGGATTAAGTGTGGGTGATTGCTGGATAAATCCACTGATTGGATTGGCACCGCCCTAATCACAGTAGACTGAATAAAAAAAAGGGACAGAAAGAGGCTTTTCTCTCTTGCTTTCTTGTTGCTTTTGCTGTCTTCTAGTGCCATGAACTATTGCCCTTCTGATATGTGCCACTTTGCCTTGGAGCCAGCCGATATAGACCGAAACATCTACACACTGTGAGCTAAATATACCTTTCCCCCTTTAACTTTGGATGTTGGGTATTTTGTGTCAGCAGCAAGAAAAGTAACTACCACAAGTGTTGTCTGGGGCTCTTGAAACACATCTTACCAGATCTGAAGGTGGGGAATTTCTGATTTACTGCCATATAGCCTGGGGTAATTGTGTTGAATAACATATTTTTTCTTGCACTTTTGATGGGGTGTAGGAATGATGCTAGTTTTATGTATTTCTATCACATTTTCAAAGACGAGCATTACACCATCATCGGTTACAGTTACTAGAGAGGAAAAACAAGAAAAAAGAACAGTAGTGCAGAGGTCATGAAAACTGTCCTGAGGGTCTCAGTAAACAACCTCTACTTTTCTTCTGCAAGACTTTCTGAGAACCACGGGAAGGCACCCAACCTAACCACACAGAGCAGTTAAACCCTTAGGAACAACTCTTACCCAAGTGGAGATAAGGTCAGGGAATACATGCTCAGCATCTTTTCCTTCTACTCCAAGGGCCAGTTCCAAAATGTGCTTTACACCATGTTGTACATAGTTCCAGCATCTCTTTCCTGGGATCACCTACAAAATACACCACCTGTACCAAATCCTTTTCTCAGGAAATGATTTCAGGGAAACCCAAACGATGACATGCAGAGTGATGTAAGCAGCTCAAAAATAGGTAAAATTAAATATGTATAGAGAGATATATGCATGTGAGATGACAATAAGGAAAGCAAGAGAATATTTAATTAATGTGACAGCTAAATTAGATTGTTAACCCAACTGCTGTTAGGGTTTATATCTAAGTGTCCACCAAAAGCTCCTGTGATCATAGGCAGGACCCTAGGGAAGGTGACTGGACTATGAAGTGTGTATATCTGATTTGTTGTTGGCAGTCAGGGTTTGGTTAGAGAAGACTACCCACTGAGGGCAGGTCTTAGAAGGTTTAATCCTTCCTCAGTTCCTGCCTTTGTGGTCTCTGCTTCCTCTTTGCCATGCCATGAGCAGTTCTCATCTGTCATGCCCTCCTGCCCTGAAGCCACCTGCCTATGGACTGAAACATGAGCCAAAATATACCCATCCTTCTTTAAATTGCAGGTGTTGGGTACTTTGTCCCAGAGTCAAGATACTAAGACAATTGGCTCGTGAGCTGCCTAAGGTGTTAGTAAAGCCACTTCTAGGTCTGTCTAGATGGGTCGCAGAGTTATCACTGCACATACTATATATAGGTCTTGGCCCCTTTCCTCTCTGGGGCTGTTCTTTTGCTCTGTTTCTTATGAAATGAGCAGCGTTGTCCTACCATGTCCTTCTGCTGTGGTGCTCCTGCCATGAAGCCAGCCAACTGTAGCTGAACCCTCTGAAACTGCAAGCCAAATGAAGTTGTGGGGGTCAGGCATTTCTCGCCAGAGACAGGAAGGCAGACCAATATAGTCAATGCAAAGTCAATGTAATACTCTCAGTGCTGGGAGAAGGTAGAAAACTATATTCTGAGGAAATATAGTAGCTTCAAAGGTACTAGTCTTGCTACTAGTCTTGGTTTATTTTTTAAGGCGTTCCATATGTCGTGTATGCTTTACTAACTCTATAAATGATCAATTTTCTACTTTTTAGTCTTAGAACCTCTTTATACTTACAAATATTACTTCGGGCTTCAAAGGACTTTTGTTTACAAGCATTACCTTGAATGATATCTACTGTATTCAGTATTAAACCTGAACAGTTTTAAGATACTCATGTTTATTTACTTGAAATTAAAATTAACTCATTACCTGCAACATATATAATTTCTTTTTATGAAAATAATTTTTTCTTTTGAGCAGTTTCTTTTCCTTTCACAATATCTATTGTCCCTTTGGATCTTATTTACTTTTTCAGTTTCTTACAGTAGAGAGACAATATGATGTTTACACATGCAAGTCTGATTTATTTCACTTATGATTATGGCCTGCTCAAGAGAAAAGATCAGCTGGAATGGGGGAAAGGAGAAAAGAAGGAAGAGAAAATAATACATATATACTATTTATATGTACAATTATCTTAGCTGTCTTGTGCGTGTGTGTGACAGCTAAGATAATTGTACCAATGAGTCTATTAGTTCAGCGAAAGGAATAGTTAGTGCTTATATTGCTTGTTCAATTTTGCATGCCTATATCTGGCAGTCTGAGCAACTACTTTGAAGATAACAATGTGCAATACAATAACCATTGTAAATTTCCTGTCATCTTGTTTTGAAATCCTGTATCATTTTTATTGTGTTTTTCTCTCTTTAAAATAAAAAAGTGAATAAAATTTTCAAATACAAAAACCAAAGTGATACAAAGGTGAATGAAAAGAGTGGCATCGTTTTTTGTTTTTTAAACACTCTTCCATGTCTGTCTTAACAGAAGAAACCTATAATCTCATATCTACCCTGATCTTCCAGTTAGTCTGTAAGAACTATGTTGTTTGATTCAAGAATATGAAAAAAATCTGTTCTCAAACATTATACAGTTGGAAAATGGTGGATTTCTTAAATTTTAGAAATCTAATTATTTATATTATTTGATACTAAATTTGACAAGCTGTAGTTTCTTAAAGATTCGTTGAAACATGACTTCTAAAACTATCAATGAACTTTTTAAATCCTCTGCTACATTAAAACCTATTAGTCCTCTTTCACTCTGAAAGGTCCTCTTCTCAGGCACCATGTTCTGATGTTGGAAAATAATGGCTGTCTGAGTTACACAGATTTTCAAAGGTTGACGCATTTCAGTCTACAATGTTAAGAAAATGTCATCAATTTCACCCCTGATATCATCAGAAAAGTCTTTAAACATTAGGAGTGCTCAGGCACTTAGAGGGAAATACACATTTTCCAAAATTCCAGTTATTTGCTTGAAAGCACAAATTTTACAGAGAGCAACAGATGCTGTCCGTTCTTTTCCTTGCACTGATAGGTTCATTTCATCCATTTTTCTGAGGAAAGTCAACCAGCTGCCCAAATCTGAATAAGCTTAGTCTGTCACTCACTCTTTCAAATATAAATCATGCTTGATGAACAAAGTAGCTAGCTCAGCTCACAGCACAAACGCACAAATCCTTCGCCTCAAGACAACCATCATAATCTTTTTGCAGAAGTACTTTATGTGTGTGTTCCACTTGTCTATTGGTACTGGGGTCAAGATTTAACAAAATGAGATTACCAGATATAAGCATGCAACATTGGTCAAAAAATAAATAAATAAAGCATTAACTGCTCCTTTCAATAAATCATTAGACATCAGCAGTACAGTTATCCTAGCCATCCTTCTGTACACATATATATTTTCCTTCCTTTTTTCTTTCTTTTTCTCCTTTTCCTCATCCCAGTTGTTCCTTCCTTTGAGCAATTTCTTTCCCTTTCACAATATCTATTGTACCTTTCAGATTTTGTTTACTCTTTCATGTTCTTACAATAGGGAGATATGATGTTTACACATGTGTGTTTGATTTATTTCACTTATGAATATGGTCTCTATTTGCATCCATTTACCTATAAAACCCTCGAGTTTATCCTTTTTATAACTGAGTAATACTCCATTGTATCCTATCATCTTGTGTAGTGAAACTCTGTATCCTTTATAATTTTTTTGTTTTTATTTTTTATTCTCTTTAATGGCTTGATCAGTTTTGCATTCTTACATCTGGTAACCTGACCAACTTCATTGAAGATAAAAATATGTAATACACCAGCCACTCTTAATTCCTATCATTTGTTCTGAAACCCTGTATCATTCCTATTGTTTTTGCTTTGTTTTGTTTTTGTCATGTTGTTGGTATTTTGCTATTGTTCTTCTTTAAAATCCTCTTTAAAATAAAAAAAGATTTAATAAAATGAATATGTAAATTTTAGAGCTTCATCAAAATATTAAGTGAAGCTGCTAGTTTTTTATCTGCATAGTGATGAGTGATATTATGCCTGTTGTTGAAGTTTGGTGCCATTGCCTTGGAATGGGTTTTAGCAGTAAAAACCCCCTATTGTCCTTGCGTAGCTACTGCAAATGTCAACAAGGTGAAAACAACATGTAATGTTCTCATATTGCTAAGAAAATAGTCTTGACCTCTTGGAACCTCTAAAAGAAAGGGGCTCAGGGAACTATAGACCATAATTTGAGAAAACTAAGTTTTATTTACTATACATCTTTTAAAAATACATATTTCTCAATAATCAAAAAGACAAAGTTCCTGTGCTGCTAAACAGACATTTTATAAAGTCTTTTCATTTCCTTTGCTAACGGTATGAGAAACCAGCTTCTTGTAGAATGGGATCCCATTTTTCCCCTTTTGGCCACCCCTTGTCCCCTCCCCCTTTCCCCAGACATGCAAGCACTTGACTGTTTAAGAAAAAAATAATAAACTTTATTTTCATGTAATTTTAGGTTTGAAGTAATAATCGACAGATGGTACCAAGAGGTCCCATATGCACCCTGCTCACACAAATGCACCTCCTCCTCCATTATAGACATTCTACACCACAGTGGTACCTTTGTTACATTAATGAACCCACGTCGCCCCATCATTATCACACAGTCCATAGTTTACATGAGGGTTCACTCTTTGTTTTGAACATTTTGTCTGTTTTGACAAATGTATAATGGTATAACCACCACTGTAGTTCTGTACAAAATGACTATCACCTTAAAAATCTTCTATGCACTGCCAGTTCATCCGTACTTCCACCATAATTCCTGAAAATCAGTGATCCTCTTATTGCCTCCAAAAATTTGTTTTCAGACAGTTGTATTCAAATTTCCTCCATCTCTTCATGTTGATAGCTCATTTCTTTTTAGTACTGTCTGATACTCCACTTTCACATGTGTTGCAGTTTATGCATTTACCTAATGAAAGGTCTTGGTGGCTCCTGTGTTTGGCAAGTATGAATAAACCTGCTGTAAAAATCTGAGTGCAGGTTTTTGCAACAACATAAGCAAGTACTCCACTCACTTGAGCAAGTAGTAAGAAGTGGCACTGCTAAGTTGTATGGTAAGCATAGGCTGAGTTTTGCAGGAAATCGTTGCACTGTCTTCCAAAGTGGCTATACCGTTCTGCATTCTTACCAACAATGAATGGAAGCTCCTGTGGTTCCACTTCCTCACTGGTGGTTGGTGTTGTTAGTGTTATAGATTTGGGCCCTTCTGACAGATAGGTAGTGGGATCTCCTCATTTTAATTTGCAATTCCTTATTGACATATAATATTTAAACATCTTTTCCTATGCTCAGTTATCACCTGTATATATTGCTTGGTGAGATGTCCAGGTTTTTTGCCCATTTTTAAATGAGTTGTTAATGTTCTTACTGTTTTAAGTGCCCACATACTTTTTTTATTGTAGAGAGAATAAAACATACAGAATTTCAAAACAAGATGAGAGGAAATTAACAATGGCTGTTAAATTTCATATTTTTGCCTTCAAAGTAGTTGTTCAGCTTACCAGATATAGGCATGCAAAATTGATCAAACAATTAGGCATTAACTGTTCCTTTCAATAAACCAATAGAATTTAGTAGTACAATTATCAAAGCTATCTTCTTTAGGATTTTTTTTTTATTTTTTTCATTTATTTTAAGAATAAAAGAAGGGGAAACATATTAACAATATGTTTCATGTTGTTTTCACCTTGTTGGCATTTGCAACAATAACAATATGTTTCATATTGTTCATTTTAACAATAAGAAAACATATTAGCAGACAGATATCCATTTATGAAAAGCATCAGAACAATACACGCAATACAGAGTTATAGACAAAGTGGTAGGAAATTAACAATGGCTGTTGTATTACGTATTGATATCTTCAAAGTGGCTTCTCAGGAAAACAAATAGAGACATGCAAATTGGTCAAATAATTGATCATTAACTGTTCGTTTCAGTAAAGTAATAGAAGTAGTAGTACAACTATGTTAGCTATCCTGTATATACATACATACACAATTTTCCCTTCTTTCTTTTCTCTGTTCTCTCACCCCAGTTGCTCTTTACTTTTGAGCATTTTCCTTTTGTTTCACAATGTCTGTCATACCTCCTACTTTTTATTCACTCTTTAAGGTTCTCACACTGGTGAGACAATATATGGCTTACACATGCAGGTCTAGTTTATTTCACTTATGAGTATGGTCTCTAGTTGTGACCATTTACTTATAAAAGCCTAGAGCTTATCTTTCTTTATAGCTGAGTAATATTCCATTATATAAAGTACCACAATTTGGGTGGCACACTCTTGTAATCCCAGCACTCAGGAGGCTGAGGCAGGAGGATCATTGCAAGATTGAGGCTAGCCCGGTCTACAAAGTGAGCTCAAGGCCAGCCTGAATTGCATAGCGAGACCCTGTCTCAAAAAGACAAAAAAAACATTTTCTTATTGCTGAGTTTGAAGTGCTCTTTGTAATTTTGGAGAATAATTTTTTTATTTGAAACATTATTTGGAAATATTTTCTTGCAGTCTGTAGCTTGTCTCATCCCTTTGATGATGGCTTTCCCAGGGCACAATTTTTAACTTTAATGAAGTCAAGCTCTTCTTTCATGAGTCATGTCTTTGTTATTATATCCAAAAAGTTGTTGTGATATCCCAAGTCAATTAAGTTTTCCATTATGTTGTCTTCTGGAAATTTTATAATTTTGCATTTTTGCATACTGATCTATGGTCCATGTTGAGTTAATTTTTGTAAATGGTATAAGGTCTGTGTCTAGTCGTTGCTTTTTGGCACTTGGATGTCTAATTGCTCCAGCATCAATCCTTGAAAAGACTATTTGTGCCCCACTGCATTGTCTTTGCTCCTGTGAAAGATCAGTTGGCTCTATGCATATGTATTTTGGGGTTTTCTGGTCTGTGCCATTGATCTGTTTGTCTATTTCACTACTAAAAATCACACTTTCTTGAGTACTATAACTCTAAAGTCTTGAAGTTGGACAGTTAGTATCAGTCCTCCAACATTGTTCTTCTATTGTGTAAACTATTCTGGGTCTTTAGTCTCTTTACATGTAAACTTGAGGATAACACTAATAATTCATTGGTGTTTTATTAGTAGTGAATTGAATCTATGAAGTTGGGGAGAACTGACACCATGATAATTCTGGAATATTTGTTTAGTTGTTTTTATACCTTTCATAAAAAATTTTGTAGTTTTCCTAATATAGATTTTTTACATGTTTTGTTAGGTAGCACTTGGTTTTCATATGCCTAAGAAATTTATAATATTGTTAGCGAGACATGTGATGACACTATTTTTTAACTTGAGAACATCATGACAGTGCTTAAAAATCAACTCCTTAAACTTCAGAGTTTTAGAAGATCAAACAAAAATTTTTAGCAGTCACCTTCAGAACATGCTTACTAAGTGTCAAAAAAAAATCTGTAGTCACTGCAGGAATGGGGTAAAGGATGAGATGAGAGTTAGGAATGTGTATTGAAGACACAGCTATTTTAACTTAACCACTTTAAAACATTGGCAAATACTTGACCCATGTCAAAAGAACTGCACCAAGATATTGTGTTTGGGTAATCGTTGCCATGAAAATGCAAGTTAGCAGCTGGAAACTAGTCTGAGGGAAAATCTAGTGTAGTTTGAATGTTCCAATTGGTAAACCCCATAGCATATAAATATGATTCCTGGATTCCTTAACTATGAGTGCTTTATTTCATTTTGTGCTATGAGCCAGAAACTGGAGCTGTTTGTATCTTTGCTGTTTTTCTCCCTGGGCTTGCCTGACTTTCAAATAACTATGGCCCTATTTATGTTCTTTCAGCTCATGCATTTCTTATCCCTCATTTCTTTCTAGAGTGAATATTTCATGTAGATTTCCTGTATCATTTTTAGTGATTCATAGTCACATTTTCTATGCCAACATTTTTCATGCTTGGTTTCAGGCCCCAGTATAGTATGTTTGGAGAGCATGTTCAACTGGATTTGGCTTTTCATCTGGCCAAAAATTAATCCAACAGCCTACAAACAAAAACAATAATAAATTGGTGGATAGATGCTATGATTTTGTTCTCATTGAGAATCTCTTGGGTAATTTTGGAAAACAAATTAAAAAGTAATGAATTGCTAAACAATTAAGGATTGTACTTGTATATGCAACAATTCCTTTTTTCCACAATATTTACAGTGTTTCTAGATGTTGGTTCCTAATTTTTTAAATCAAAAATTTAATAGTAGCATTTATAATAATGTATCCACATAAATCTCCTTCTATGACCAAAGTATTTTTAAATACATGAAGTTAAATTTTAACCCAAGATATAATCAAGCATGGTTAGCTTTTAATATGGCAGTTTTGAAGCTGTGCAACTGTGGTTTACTCTACCTATTCCTTTTATTATTGCTTTCATTTGTGATGTATGTGTTCATTTTTATAGGACCTTCCTTCCATTTTGCAGTCATTCCTTTCTATGTTACTAAACATATCTGGTAACCTAAAGAAATTTCCTAGTAATGATTTTTCACTATTTATGATTTGATTTGTATGAATTCTGCAATGGTGTGGTGGTTTGATATTAACTGGCAAATAGCTTTCAGAATATTTTGCTTCCATGACAATTCAGCAAAGTGATGAGGCTCCATATCTGTGTGTAGTATTTTGATACCTGACAATGCACAAGTCAGCTAAACCAGAAATTTTTTTAAAGAGTTATTTCACTACTTCAATGGTGTCATTGCTGAAATCAAGTGCTTAAAAAATTATTATTCCACATGATCAAATATATAACTATAGCCTAAACTGTGAGAGGACTAGGCTTTGTGTCTCTCATTATGCCTTTGAATTTTAAAAAATGTTTTATAATACTGCAGGCTAACACAGTATAGTGAAAAAGACCTTGGTTTTAAATCAGAACTCCTAAACTTGAATTCCACATTTGCAATGTACCAGTTACTGTACCATGAACAAATAATTTAACTTAAACTTCAATTTCAAACAAGTGGGGTTCTGTGACTGACATGGCTATTGTGAAGATCAAGTATTAGTTACTGTATTGCTGTAGAGCTGGTGCCAGTTCTGATCTTGGCACATAAATGGAAGTACAAGGCAATCTGATTCTAGCAGCAATGTGTGTCTTTTCATTCCTGTGATATTTGTAGCTTGCTGTGATTTAGGTCTAGAATGCCCCCCAAGTCTCACATGTTCAGCAGTGGCGCTTTGGGAAAGTGACTGGATCATGAGGGTAGCTGCACGCACTGTCAGGAGGTGTCAAAGATGGTCACTGGGGCATAACCTGGAAAGGCGTATTTCCTTCTCTGCCTCCTCCTTACTCTCTCTCTCTCCTTATTTTCTGTTTTCTGTCTGCCATGGGTTGAACACCTTTTCTTCCCCCCTACCATCATGTTTCTGCCTTGGAGCCAGGTGACCATGGAATGAAGCTATTGACACTGTGAGCCAAATAACCTCTCCCCCTTTAAGATGTGAGTGTTTAGTATTTTGTCTCAGGAATGGAAAAGTAAGATAAAAATTGGTGCCAGAGAAGTGGGGTGACGATAGTGGGTCATGTGGTTCAGAAGCCTTTGGAACTAGTTTGTGGGAAGAATTTGGAAAGGTTTCAAAATGCTGCCTGGAGAAGCCTAAAGTGCTAAAAGCTGAGTTTAATGAGAAATTCTGGTCAGGGCTCAGAAGACCAGGATGCTGATAGGAATGAAGACAGTAAAGGCCAGGCTTGGGAGGTCTCAGTTGGGAACATGGACTTCATTGACAATTGGACTGGAGGTCATGTATGTGAAGCCCTGAGACAGGGTCTCAGTACGTATTTCAGGCTGTCCTTGAACTCACTAGGTAGCCCAGACTGGCCTTAAACTTATGGTGGTCCTCCTGCCTCAACCTCCTAGTGCTGAGATTAGGGGTGTGTGCCACCATATCTGGCTAACCCCTGGAGAAAACTTTTCTTCATACTGCCCATGTCCTGTGACTTTGCAGGAGACTGAGATTAAGGGCAGTGGAGTAATTAATCCAGCAGAGAAAATTCCAAAGCAGCTCAGCATTGAAGCTGTGGCATGGGTACTTCTGTGGCTGCTTATAGCTGTATTTATAGTGCAAATCATAAGGAAATGGCAGTGCCAAATGATTTAACAGTTTACATCTTTGCCAAATAGAAGTCCCTGGAAAGTTGGAGCAAAAGAAAGCATGGTTGCTAAAAAGATTAGAAGCCTTGAAAAAGAAGCCAAATATTGCATCAGGACAATAAGAAAGATGATTTCAAGGCATCTCAGGAATCAGCAAGATTTTACCATTTTTAGGTTCAAGGATACAAAACTGCAAAGTTTTCATTTGAAAAAGGGAGCCCCCAAGCATTCTACCTGGAAAGGGCTGCCTAAGAAATTGGTTCCCCAGTATTCATTTCATCATGCTCAGCTATCCAGGCACTCAGTGGCCTCTGCATCCAAGTTCTAAGTTCATGCAGCTACTACTTTAGCCAGCAGCAGATCATGCTATCATCCATATAGTTTTATAGGTATGCAGAATTCAAATGTCATGGGATCATGGAAGATACTCCCTAAATTTCAGGAGAAGGCCTAAAAAGTCAGGCAGTGTGCCCCTGCAAGGGCAGTGAGTGAAGCTGTGAGTGTGAAGCCAAATATGCAGTGTAGATCCCAGGAAGTTGGAGATGTCAACAGTGTGGAATGTCTGCTGAGGAAAGCTGCAGGGAGAAATTGAAGCCATCCCAAGAAAGAGGCCATGAGGAGCACAATGGCATACCATTCAGTAATGCCCAAGCTCTTTGAAACTCACATTTTGCCATTACTTCCTCCGAGTGTTGGACATGGTGCTACAAGATTTAATGTTGTCCTGCTGAGTTTCTGTCTAGATTTGGTTCCATTCATCTGTAACCCTGAGTGCTGTGCTTTAGAATAAGACTGTATACCTGTGCCACTGTAAGTTGCAAGTATTTAACTCTGTTTTTACGGGGGCTCACAGCTAAGAGTTTGCCTTGCATCTCAGAGGAGACTTTGTGCTTGTATTCTTCAGCCATGGTGACACCATCAAAACTTTGGTAACTCTTAGAGATGGCCTACATGCATTTTACATAAAGAGTTGGGCATGAGTCCTTTAGGGGCCAGGAGCATAATGTTATGTTTTAGACCTAGAATTCCCCCAAAAGTTTATGTGTTTAGAGATGGGGCTTCTAGAAGGTGATAGCTTCAAGGGGCCATTATCTTCTTTGGTTTGTAACTGAATGTGTTAGTAGAAGATGGCACCTGGTCCGAAGAGGTAGGTCATTGGGGTTGGGACCTGGAAGGGCATATTTCCTTCCCTATCTCCTCTCTTTACTCCTTGCTTCTAGGCTGCCATAGGTTCAGCATCTTTTACTCCACCATATTCCTCTGCCATCAGGTTTTTGCCTTGGAGCACCTGATCATGGACTAAATTCAATGAATCTGTGAGCCAAAATAAACCCCTCCTCCTTTAATTTGTAGATGTTGGGTATTTTGTACCAAAAACAGGAAAGAACCTAAGATGAAGCTTGTCAGAAATAAATGTGACATCATGTATCTATAGATATTCTACGTGGCCTAAATTAGGGTTAGCACATATGATAATCAGCTAAATATTGTTCGAATTTACCTGAGGTTGTTCCATGAAAAGCAAGGAATGACTAGAGGTCAACAAGCAAATTATGTGTTCTATTCACTATTATGTAACTAATTTTGGATATGTTAATTTATCACTTAAAGTCCCTGAAACCAGGGGAAAAGCTCACCTCTACAGCTTTGTTTATCTACTTTCCCAAAGCTTCACCACTGGACACATGCTAGAGTCACTGCCTTCATCAGGAAAACTTTCTGAAACATTCAGATTCAAGACTAATGAACAGATACGTCTGGTAATAGTTTGTTAGGCAATGTCAGCATTTCATTTTTGCAGTGAACATTAATTGAAAGGTCACAATATGCCAGGTGTTGTGTAAGACATTTTCCCTCTGCTTACTCTCCTGTACTCACTTCACAATACCTCCAGCTCCTTTTTTTTATCCCAAGTTCTCACTAAACACACAGATCAATTTGGGAATCTCACCCTCAAAATTATCTTTTTGAATTGAAAGTAGGTACAAGAAGAGTGTCTTCTTTTCATGTTTGATGGGACAAAGAGAGTCAGTGTTGGCAATGGGCAGGAGGGCTGAGCCTTGACACTGGACTGTCTAGGGGAGAGGAGGTGACAGGTTGAAGTGACCCAGCTTCTGAAAAAGCTCACACCTGGAGACAGAGGCTGCCCAAGGTTCATGGCGATTTCTATTCCAAACCATAAACTCAGACTTCCTGGTCTCTGAATGGCATTCACATTGGTAAATAACTTTGTGTCCATTGCGCACTGCAGAAGGAAAAGAAAGTGCCCTTCTGTGTCCCTGAAGGGACTTTGTCTTACTTGCATCTTGACCTCTTTGACGCTTTGTGATGCAGAGTGCCAGAACAAGATTACACAATGCTTTGATTTCTGCTCTCCTTTCTCTTCAGGTCTTGCTCTCTCACCCCCAGTCATTAAATCAGCTTTTCCATTAAGTGTAGCCATTCTTGCATCAACCCTGACCATTATTGGAATCCCAGGGGTTTCAAAACCTGTATAAGAAAAATTTGAATAATTTGGGGGAAAAAATAATAGACTTTCACAGTAATAAGATCTTACTCCCTTCATAACGCTAACAAATGCTATCAGAATCCACAGGAGAGCTCCCAAACATTTCTGAGAGACATAGACAAGAGGATCTCCTACATATCAAAAATTGAAATCAACTGGCACACCACCCTTTCCCCAGAGTTCTATCCAGCAAACACAGTGAGAGTCCAGCTTCCACTAATCTGGAGGAACTTTCTGCTAAGCAGCACCTGCCCACAAGCCTTTGTTTCTCCACAGATGGAAAAGTTCCTGCCACTCTGGGCGGCACATGGCAGAGGTGAGGCAGCCACGGACCTCCTGGGGACCTGTTATGACAAGCTGACAGTAGGCCAGCTGGGCTCTCCAGATTGTCCCCAAAGATGTCACCAGTGCTTTTGAAGTTCAAGAATCTAAGTTTCTTTTACATAAAATAAAGGAACTGAATTCTATTTCCCTCTCTATTTTACTCTATTTCCTTTTATTATAACTTTTCCCCACTATGGTGATGACAAGGTGTCTTAAATAAATAAGGACCAAAGTGGAAGTCCTTCGGTTGAAGCTGGTGGTACGTGATAGAGGCACCACAGAGCGTATCCGCTTCTCTCTTCCATTATCTCACTCAATTAAAGATTTCTAACTAGCTCCTGGGAATTCAGCCTAACAGCACAAAAACCTTGGGCTGGGTAATGTCTAAGGTATATTTACTTTAAGCTCCATGAAGTTAAGGACTCCACTTTGGTCATCCTGAGTCCCTAAGGAATGATGCAATTCTGGCAAATACTAAACACTAAAAAAGACCCCCTCCAAAAAAAAAACCAAAAAAACCAATATATATTAAGTGCATTTTTATATTTGATGAACGGATGAATAAAAGATTTTCAGATATTATAAAGTGTCTCTATCTTTTTAAGATGATCACTCCATGAACCAGTAGAGTTGGATTTTAACTATTAACCATACCTTCTGACCATTCACCTAGCCTTTCCCTAGCCCTTCTCTGCACACATATAAAAACTCAGCCTTAGCTTTGGTAGGATTCATTTAAAACACCAAGTGTAAATGTCTTTCAAGTGGGGAGACAGCTTGTTTATACAGGAATAATTGCTTCGGTGCAGTGTCCTCTGTTACAGCAAAACGGGAAGAAAATGCCAAGTAGGCAGATTCTTCCCCCCTTTGCATCAGGAAGGAATTTAGAACCTATTTCTGTCCTTTCTTTGGCCTTGTGTAAAAATGAAGCTTTTCTTCCCAAGACTAGTACTAAGTTTAAAAAAAAAAAACTAACTTTGATTTTTTTCCCCTGATCTTCCAAAATAAGTCTAGGTGAATCCCTCTTATGTCCTTAAATTAGAGCAAGTAGGGGACGATGAGTGGATGTTAAAGTGCCAGCTTAAAACTGCTGTGCACGGTGTAAACAAGTGTCTCTTCATTATTCGCTTTTCCTCTCCTCTGCCGCCCCCGAAGAGGGTCTAATGCTAAGTGTGTGTCTTGCCAGGGAAGCCATAGCTGGAGGCCTCACCCGGCTCCTGGGGCAAGCCATCAGGTGGCTGATTCACCAAGGAGCCTGCCAGCTGTTTGACTTCATTACCATTTATCATTATGTTTGCCTTAAAAAATGTCTTTAATCACCTAATACTATTTTTATTGGCCTGTCAGAATGTGGGGGAGAGTAGACGGGAATTCATTTCATGTCTGTGGAACATTATTTTGGTAAAATATTAGGACAAGTCTATACCTTCCTCCTTTGAAAAATAAGATACAAAACCAATTAAAGTTAAGTGATTATTGAAATGCATCTAATTAGTATTAACTTACACATGTCAAACTGTAATGGCAGCTTCCACAGCAAAAAAGAAATCCTGTTCGGTGTTGATGTAGAAGATAATTGATAACACAGGGGCCTCTCCTTCTCAGGCAGTTGCCTAAGAAAGCACCTTCACAGCTCAGAGCTTTCTCTCTCATTGGCTTGGGGTACATTTTTGTCAATCTGACAAGATCTGTCACATATTATCAGACAATTGATCACCAACTCCCTGCAAGTCTTAATCCATTGTTTGATCACATATCAAGAAAAATTGCTTTTTATGTCGTAACATCCTGGCCATGAGAAAAGGAGAGAAAGGCAGAACTTAGGCTTCTGGCTCCAGCTCATTACTTTTTTGCAAATGATAGATGGATTCACTAGGCGATTTAACTTTAAAGTGATTTTTTCCCCCTTTTCAAATAAGCAAATACAAGAAGCTCTGCAGCACAAGCTGCGTGGAAAGAGAGTTGGCCTGCTGTTCCTTTTGTATCTCTGTAATAGGTGTCCATGTGTGGGTAGAGGCTTGTAGGGCTAGTAAATATGTATTTACTAAGTGATACTACATCTGCTTCTCAATAATAGGATTTAAAGTGGACACACACAGAGAGACTAACTTACACTCTGCAGGCCATAGCTATAATCATTTTAGAGCACTTATGTGATATATAAAATAATTTGAAATGACTTCTACTACACAATGAAACAACAAAAAAAAATGAGTATTACATAATGAAACAGTAAAACTAACTCTAAAGAAAAGAAATTATTTCCCCCACCATGAATCCAGTTATATGGTCAAATTCTTGACTGGATGCACATAGCAATATATATTCTAGCTTTTTCAGAATGTTGCAAGATCTAATGATAAAGAAATTAGTTCAGTTGCTAGTACTTGACTGCTACTATCAAAAGTAAAAGATTTATAATAATCAATAAAAGAATAGCTAGACCCTCAAAGCTTTTGAGTGATCCACTTTATGTTATCAACCTCCACACAAAACCTATTGCCTTCTCTGAAGCCAGGAAGGAAAATTCCCCAACTCCCATGGCCTTTTTTACCTGTCTTCCACTACTACCCTGCTGGGAATCTTTCATGATTGTACATCATCTGTAATTTAAAGACCCAAAAGAGAGAAATTCAGTCTTTGTTTGCTTAAGTAAAATGAAAGAAGTCAGAGGTATGTAATTAATGCTTTTCCTATGTCATAGCCACACAGTGAGAAAATAGTACTTTCAAGCACCAGCCACAAAATTATATAGTCAAGAAGAATGTGGCTGGCCCACAAGCTTTGGTCAATATGTGGCAAAAACTGTGAGGCCAGGAAGTGTACCCCAACCCCTAGCACAGTCTGTGTTAGACATGAAAAGAGTGCTTCTAAAATATTTGTTTTAGTGAGAAGCGAATAAGGTCTGTGATTAGTACAAAGTATTGAACCAATGCCATTGTCCTGGTTTTGATAATTGTGCTTAAGTATGATGCTATCTTTGTAGGAAGGTGAAGGTAGGCTACATGGGAACCCTCTATTCTCCTTGCAGTTTCTAGGTGTCTCAGATTATGCATTTTTCTAAAAGTATTTAAAAAAATCTGTTGCAAAACAAATAAATCTTTAATCCCTTAAGCTTATTGAACTTGCTGCCTACTTGCTATATGAATGCCCTAGGGCTGCTCCAGGAATTCTCTTGTACCATTTTTCTTGCCTTTACTGTACCTCTTTTCCATTAGAGCCTCTTGTCTTAGGCCCAGCTGATTCTGCCTCTTGCTCTCTGACTGTGCTCCTTATAATTGACCTTCCCAGAAGGTAGGCTATTGGGGCACAATAAGAAATTTTGGTTCAGCGGGTGTGGTGGGGCACGCCTATAATCCCAGCACTCGGGAAACTGAGGCAGGAGGATCAGGATCTTTGTGAGTTTGACACCCGCCTGGGCTACAAAGTGAGCTCAAGGTCAGCCTGAACTGCACAGCAAGACCCAGTCTCAAAAAAAAAAA